>NC_039276.1:11577824-11919490 GCF_003368295.1 Carassius auratus | reverse complement strand
GTTTTGTCTCTCATTCTGACAGCACCCATTCACTGCATAAAATCTATTAGTGAGCAAGTGGTGTATTGATAAATTTCTTTTTTTTTTGGGGGGGGGGGGGGGTTGAACTATTCCTGGAGCATTTGACTTGCATCTTCTGCTTTGTTATGTATGTTCACGTATCGTAATTAACAGATAACTCCATTAAATTTCATGAGTTAAGAAAGACCAACCTCTGAGCCAAATTCTTCTATTCTGCTACTCAACTACTTTCAGTAAGGCACAGCACCAAACAGGAACATAAAGGCACTTTCAAATAGCATCATGTTAACTGAAACAGTCCAGACAGAGCTCTCCATTCTCTAGCTACTGCATGTCAGTTTCTGACCCGTGGGTTGTAATACCCTGTAATTTGCTACAATGGCACAATAGCACTCTTCTATTGTCTGTTCAATTACATGCTACCAATGAGATTAATACATGTAACCAAACTATATGCTTGCTACTAATAGAAGGTTTAACTCTCTCTTTTGACTTGCCGAAGGCTTACTAGTAAGAAAAGATCTTGAAAAATCCCAGAATATTTTGTCTATTGCTTGAAGTGTTGTGACTGTTTAAGTGGCCTTCTGTGGAGAAATCAGCTAAAAATAGAAGAAAAAAAAAACGATTTGCTGTAAAACTCCTTATAAGAGCCATTTTGTAGCTTCTTACTTTTTGTAGCTGTTATGGCTCTTTTATTCATCTCCACAGTATCTTTTTTTTCTGCAGTAAAATCTTCTCACCAACTCATATGTGTCTTTTCATATCTCACACCTTGCTGTATCAGATGCTGTGAAGTTCACACATTCACACTCACACACACATATGAACATCAGCAGAACACAAAATCACACACACAAACTCCTGTAGGGCCTACAGTATATACTATTGGGAGGCTTTAAAGACATCCCACCAAAGATCTGGCCATTTTCACTTTGAAAATTAATGCGCACACAAGGTGGTAATACAGCCACAGCTAGCAGACAAGCCATTACACCTTGGGTGTGAATTTAAATATTTTGTATAAACATATGCAGTTTTAAATGCCACACTCAGACATTAGAGTATAACATGCAGTGTAGGGGGTAACACATTACAAGTAACTTGAGTTATGTAATCAGATTACATTTTCAAGTAACTAGTAAAGTAACACATTACTTTTTATTTTACAAGAAAATATCTGAGTTACTTTTTCAAAAAAGTAACGCTAGTTACTTTGTGTTCCCATTTATTGAATGACAAGTCTCCTGTCCCCATATTGGGAGAAATTGGAAGTACAGCGGTGTTGTGTGTGCTGTGTGAACATGATATCACTGTAGTTCTAGAAAAAATGTGAATGTGCCTTAATTCATCCCACTCGCACAAAAAAAAAAGAATTTGTATTTATCATAATTAATTAAAACAGTGAAATGCAAACTCAGAATAGGACACACACCTGTAATAATTACATGTTAAATAACACAAATGTATCTAATCCCATTTTATTAACGAGTGTATTTGCTACTGACCTTTGATGATCCAGCTCAACCATACTTAAATGCAAAAATGACTTTAAATAAACTAACAATTGTGTTTCATTGTTTTTTGTTTGTTTGTTTGTTTGTTTTTTATTGCTGAAGAGTGCTGAAGCTTCTTCTACTGTATTCTACTGTTCAGACATGAATTTACTTTTCCTTCAGCCTGAGGTTTATTCATTAGGGGAAGTCGTGGCCTAGTGGTTAGAGAGATTGACTTCTAACCCTAGGGCTGTGGGTTTGAATCTTGGGCTGGCAATACCATAACTTAGGAGCCCTTGAGCAAGACACCAAACCCCAAACTGCTACCCAAGCGCCACAGCATAAATGGCTGCCCACCGTTCAGTGTGTGTGTTCACTGCTGTGTGTGTGTGCACTTTGGATAGGTTAAAAGCAGAGCACAAATTCTGAGTATGGGTCACCATACTTGGCTGAATGTCACGGCACTTTTCACTTTACCATGATATAAACTTGTATACATTCACTTGTTGAACTTTTCCCAAACTTTACTGCCAGACTAAAATATGTCGAGTGCAACATTTTGAAATATGATTTCTATGAACTGAAATACGACCTTTCATTGCATCTAAATGTTGTAGGACTCGCCTTCATTTTAGTTTAAATTGTCAGGTGATTTATTAAAGGGCATACTGACCCGCAAAATGCAATTTTTGTTTAGTTCATAATTTTTAACACTGCATTTTTAACTTAAAAGTAATGTAATTTAATTGACAAAATAAACTGTAATCAAATTACATGAATTTAAAATGTAACGCATTATTTTACTGCTACCAGGAAAATAAATTAGATTACAGTAACACGTTTCTGTGTAACACGTTAAACCCAACTCTGAAAGTAACTAAGTAACATAATTAGTTACTTTTTCAGGGAGTAACGCAATATTGTAATGCATTACTTTTTAAAGTAACTTTCCCCAACTCTGATAACATGTATTATCAGCTCTCTCTCCACCTTCAATACGACGACTTAGGTGCCCTTGAGCAAGGCATCGAACCCCCAACTGCTCCCTGGGCGCCGCAGCATAAATGGCTGCCCACTGCTCCGGGTGTGTGCTCACAGTGTGTGTGTGTGTGTTCACTGCTCTGTGTGTGTGCATTTCGGATGGGTTAAATGCAGAGCACAAATTCTGAGTATGGGTCACAATACTTGGCTGAATGTCACTTCACTTCACTTCACTTCATGTATAACTTTATTAGTTTGGAAACTGTTAGAAATGTTAGTATAGTATTAAAAAAAACTCTAAATTGTATGGTACTGTATAACCTTTGACTTTACATCTATTAATTATATTAATTTGTCAGATGCTAAAGCTTCCCCACTAATCAAAATCTTGACCTTGGTAATGGTAATTTTGTTGTATCCGAAGTACATTTTGTAAAAAATAAAATAAAATAAAAAACATATATATATATATATATATATATATATATATATATATATATATATATATATATATATATATATATATATATATATTATTATTATTTTATTTTATAAAGTATAATATGTAGTATAATATATATATATATATATATATATATATATATATATATATATATATATATATATATATATATATATATATATTATACTAAATACATTTCCAGCTTGAAAAATACATATTTAAAACATATATTCACAATATGAAAGTATTCACAAAATATTCATTCAAACCCTCAAAACACAGATAGCCCAAAGATTTTTAAGCCCATTTTCTATGGACAAAGGCAACTGACACATGCGGAGCAATTCAGACTTCACTTAAGATTTTGGGTTAGGGTGACGTGTCTCTTCAGTCGCCCAGGGAAGCTGATGTATTTACAGTGCACAGTGACAGCATTATGATTGAGGCTGAGAATGCACTCAGCACCTCTATTGACTTCTGCCCTTTCCTCATTCAGTTTTCTTCCTGTGTCTCGCAGCCATCAGTTCTCCCGCGAAACCTCAGACCTTTCCTCTGAAGGTTGCTTGATTAATCACGCCTCTGATTTGGTTGTATTTCACTCAAATCTGAACTCCCTTCTCTGCTTTTTATCTCTCTTCCTCTGTTCGGCAACCGTCTATCACATATTTCGTCACTGTCCCCGTGTCCTATTCTTTTGCCTTAATTATTGGTATCAGATATGACATTTTGTCTCAGCACAGGGATATTCTCTGTGAAATTATATTGGACCAACATCATAGTGGGAGATAAACCTGTGGATAAGGAGGATCTTTCAGTGCTGTGAGAAGAGGAGAAGAACAGAGGCTAATAACAGAAGTTAAACTAAAAGTGATTTGCAATAGGAAAAAAATTTAGCTCAGATTTTTATCAGTAATTAAAGTGTTGCATATGAAGACAAAGTAGCTAGAAAATAAATGTTTTGTCGTTATGTGACAAAATGTGTCTCCATTTTGTCAGTTCTGTCCACCCCTTCGAATTTAAAGGTCTTTTTTTCTACTATCTTTGTGTTTTGTCTTGGTTAAATGGTTTAGGGATGTTGGAGATTCATTGTTCTTCTAAATGTTGTGTTAAGTAGTCAAAAGTTTTTTATTCTGTAAATCTGAGCGGATCCTCAGGCCAAATGGCAGCTGTAATTCCAAAACAGTTTCCTAGCACTCTATCCCTCAGGGCCAGAAACTGCATAACCATCTATACTCAGTACTGAAGTTCAAATGCTGAAGAAAAAAGTATGAGGCAAATGAGGGCAGACAAGAAAGAATCAACATGACATGGCAATTGCATCCCATTTGAATTTCATGTGACATATTTCCATGTGAAACAAAATAAGCAACAGCAAAAAAAAAAAAAAAATGACTGACTCATATAAAGTTATATGAGGTAGTTGAAGGGGATAGATGACATCAGCCAAAAAGGAAAATAATTTAAGAAGCAGAGTAAGAGTTTTTATTTTTTATAAAAGAATATAAGAGACATTTTTATCATAACATGCACCACAATAATGCAGAATAGACATGAAAATGATTTTTAGACTTTTAAGGATGAGGATGATGGCTACAAGAGGAAAAGGCAAAGTAATGCATATTAAATAAGTCACTGCACTTAAGATTTCACATTCTACAGTGACATTATAATAGAGATGCTGCCCTAACAGCAGAAATAACATTCACAGTCCTCAGTCTGAATATCATTAGTGCTCTTTTAGTAACACAGATATGTGAGAATGCAATGATGTGAAAGTTTCAGATTTCTATATTCTATTCAGAATACAACATAGATGACAAATAAAATGTTTAAACTGAGAAAATTTATCATTTTAAGGGAAAAAGAAGTTGATTTTAAATTCATGGCATCAACACATCTCAAAAAAGTTTGGACATGGCCATGTTTACCACTGCGTGGCATCCCCTCTTATTTTTATAACAGTCTGCAAACGTCTGGGGACTGAGGAGACAAGTCCTTCAAGTTTAGGAATAGGAATGTTGTCCAATTCTTGTCGAATACAGGCTTCTAGTTGCTCAACTGTCTTAAGTCTTCTCTGTCACATCTTCCTCTTTATGATGTGCCAAATGTTTTCTATGGGTGGAAGAGCTGGACTGCAGGCTGGCCATTTCAGTACCCGGATCCTTCTCCTATGCAGCTATGATGTTGTAATTGATGCAGTATGTGGTCTGGGCATTGTCATGTTGGAAAATCCAAGGTCTTCCCTGAAAGAGACAACGTCTGGATGGGAGCATGTGTTGTTCTAGAACTTGGATATACCTTTCAGCATTGATGGTGCCTTTCCAGATGTGTAAGCTGCCCATGCCACACACACTCATGCAACCCCATACCATCAGAGATGCAGGCTTCTGACCTGAGCGCTGATAACAACTTGGGTTTCCTTGTCCTCTTTAGTCCGGATGACATGGCATCCCAGTTTTCCAAAAAGAACTTCAAATTTTGATTTGTCTAACCACAGAACAGTTTTCCACAGTCCATTTAAAATGAGCCTTGGCCCAGAGAAAATGCCTGACTTTCAACATTTGATATCTTATCTATATTCTATTGTGAATAAAATATAAGTTTATGAGATTTGTAAATTATTCCATTCCTCTTTTACTCACAATTTGTACAGTGTCACAACTTTTTTGGAATCAAGTTTGTAAAAAAGAGAAATGACAGCATTCTTTCCCCTACACAATAATGTTTGTATTTTAATGTCACCTAAAAGCTCCAATTAATGGTTTCAGATGAATGTTGATCAGAAATCCTGACAAAATGGTTCTTCTTTAAAGCATTTGAATTAGCATATCATTATAGTCTATTGTAAGCACTGAGAGATTCTGTCCAGTTTGACTGTTTTGCAGTAATTAAGTGACATATGCACTAGCATTCAAAAGTTTGGGGTTAGTAAGATGCCAGTTTATTTAAAGAAAATAATACTTTTATTTACTTTTATCAAAAGTGTCAGTAAAGACATTTATAATGTTATAAAAGATTTCTGTTTAAATAAATTCTGTTATTTTTAACCTTCTAATTAGTTTTTTCCTGAAATCCTGAAATAAATACGTCAAAGTCTCTACACAAATATTAAGCAGCATTTATTTAAATAAATCATTTTTGTGTTTATTTGAAATGTTTTATCAGGCTGTCTACTTTTCTCAGTTACCAGGAAATTGTTTATAACACATATAACACATTCCCTTCCATTAAATTCTCATAAATGTCTTGAAAAAAATATTGGATGATATTTAACAACCAAAAGATACTTACATTTTGCTATTAAACTTCAAGCTCACTGAAGGAGTTTTATTCCTACTCATTCTATTCCTCTTTATAGCAGTTTAAAATGGAAACCGAATGTAATAAGCCATCTGCAAAATAATGCTGAAACACCTCAGTCTTTAATGTTTCACTGCTTACATGAACATGTTTTGTTTAATGTAATTATAAGTTTAATACTTTTATCATTTAAGCTTAAATGGCAAACCGAGTTGGGGCGGCAGTGGTTCAAGTAGGATGTCTACGAACTGGAAGGTTGGTGGTTTAATCCACAGCTTCACCTTACCAAGTGTTGAGGTGTCCTTGAGCAAGACACCTAACCCCAGCTGCTCCCGATGAGCTGGATGGCGCCTTGAATGGCTGACACCGCAGTCGGTGTGTGAATGGGTGAATGTGAGGCACCCTGTAAAGCGCTTTGGATGGAAATGGGTTCTGTTGAAAGCGCTATATAAATGCAGTCCATTACCATTTTAACAAGGTTTTCTTTTAAGTAGAATGCAACATCTATAGATCTCTGCATCTTCAATCACGTCACAAGCCACATGAATATAAAAAGCTGACACATGTAGATCGACTGAATTTTGGATACAAATGTACCAAACATAAGCTCATCGTTTTCTCCTCTGTAGTCTTACACTATAAAATTGTAATGCGCTCCTTTCTGCTACTTTGCAATCTTCTCCCATTGTCGCTCTCGACAGAATGGAGCAAGAGCATGGAAACATGCATTATTTGTAACGGATATCATTCCCTAAAGGTGCCTGTACTCCCTCTGGCAGACCATAATTGACCGTTTTCCAGACTCTCTGAAACTCCTTCTGTCTCTTTGATAGTGACGGAATGGGGACGGCATGTCACCTGGGAGGAAACCAGAGGAATGAGCAGCCCTTCATTTACTTGTCAGGAAGCTGCCATTAGGAGTAGTTGACATTGTGCGCATGCAGAAAATGCCACTCGATGGCAGTTGCAGTGCAGCAAGAAAAGCTTACCCTCCGACCCAGGTGCACCACGACTACCGCATCACTGTTGAATCAGGTACTCTTTCCCTGCTGAAAAAAAACCCTCCACCTAATTCAGTCTAAGCTTGCTATTCTTAGCTGGTCTGTTCTGGCTTGCTGTTTTTTAGACACTAGACCAGTTGGCTGACCAAATTAATTTTCCAGCAGGGTTAAAAGTCTGTTATTTGGCTTATTCAGCATTAAATCATATTTACAGAAATAGTTTGCACAAAAGTCAAAATTTTGTCAATATTTACTCAATCTCATGTTGTCCTAAACCTTTCTTCTGTGGAAAACAAGCCAATATTATGAAAAAATATCTTTTTCTTGTCCATACAATAAATAGTCAATAGGGCCTGATCAATGTTGTTTGGGACCCTGCTAATTTTCTTCATATGGATGAAAACAGTTTTCTTGATGGAACACATTTTTTGGGGGGTGGGGTGGGGGCTTGAAAGTGTATTTTAAATAAACTGCATGTGAGTCAATAGGTAAAAACAGTAATGCAAGTTTGTGTGCTCTAGATCTGAGGAGACCAGAAAAACATAAGACTGAAAGCCTGCAGTACATGCTATACATACTGTACATGTTCCCTTTGAGAGAAAATGACAAGTCTGCTATTGTGTGAAACACAGAAAAGCACTCACTACATGGTGTTGACATACTGTCGGTTCTACAGGCTCTCAACACCTGCACTTCACCAATCAGTTTTTAGAGACTTAATCTCTGTATTCAAAGCAACTGGAAAATAATCTTTTTTTTGGTATAGGCCGATAAATCCTACTTCTATCTGCCATTAATGTAAAACCTGCCATTTTTGTCAATACTGTGTAATATTCTACTTTAGAATATGTTTTAAATAACTACAAACTGTTTCAAGTTAAACAAATGAATCTGAAATATCAGACTTAATGATGCATTATTACTTTAATAAAGAAACATAATCTAATGCAATCACAGCAGGGCAGTAACCACCTTAAGTCCCGCAATAACTGTCCATCAAATAAGTGATATGCAGTATTCTTGATTCTGCTCTTCTACACTCCTTTACGCTCTGCTTTCCATGCTATTAGCACGACAGCAAGTTTAAAAAGTTACATTTCTAAACTGGTCTGCCTCAGAGAACTAACAGCACTCATCAACATCAAGATGATTGAGATGGCCAATCAAATCAAAGGCAGCAGATTTACGGTTCACAGAATCCGGACATCAATTACCGTGAGATGCTTCGGTTTTATTAATGAAACAGTGAATGAAGGGTAATAAGGTAATAAGTAGCTAAATATTTAATATTTGATAACCGTTTTATGACAGAAATATTAAATGACAGTGATATGCATGTACTTAACTTTTCAGTCAAATTTCACCATTTTGAATTGAATAGTCATCATCATTTTCCTAATTCATTCAATTTATTTCGCTACTGAATGTGACGAGACAAGAAACATTAAAGTCCCATTTTAGGCTTATTACACAATATGATCAAGAGTGATTGTCTGCATATTTTTAAATAAAAATATTATTTGCAAATTGTTCAAATGCATTATTTTACAATGCTTTCTAGTTACTGTACTATTTGGCTTTCAATACTTTATTCTTGAATCCAACCACCTCCCAAATTAAATAAGTTTTTGTCTTTCCTAATGTACGAGACATGTTTATTGCCTTAAATCACAACTAATACTTGCACATTTCACCAGAAAAGATGACTCTGTTTTAAATGTGTGTCACGGGAGGAGAACAAGACAGACACAGTGGGCGTGGCGTCAGGCCTCGGAGAGGCTTTTATTAACAGAAATCATAAAATAACCGGGAATAAAAGTGGCCAAAGGGGGAAAGTGTCCAAAATAACAGGGAATCTGGTGTCCTCGTCGTGCTGCGGGGTTTGTGTAGGTCGGGCAAGTGTTGTTCGAGGAAGGGTCCAGGCAAGGGGCGGAGTCCGGCGGCCGCACGCGCTCCCCTCCTTGGTCCGGGGCGTGAGGGGCGGCGGCTTCACCTAGCGGCCGCGTCTCTCTCGTTGGCCGCGGCGCTGGTAGGGGATGGACGGCCCGGCATCCTGGCCCGTCGGCCGTGTATACGGGTGCGGTTCCCATCCGGATCGCGGGTCCGGCAGCTCACGTCTTGGTGGCGCGGGAGTCCCTCAACGCACCCTTCCTGAACCCACGATGACACCAGTGTGCCTGCACAGGGAAGAGACCGGTCTCCCGAGGAGAGGCGCGTTGGGCTTTTAAACAGCGGCGGGGATGAGGCTCCATTCACATCAGGTGTGCCCCATCACATGCCGCCAGCCCTGACTCGTCCAACGCCCCTCCTCTCACACACCCACTCCAGTCGGGAGCCTGGTGAAGGGCGGCGATTTAGGACGGGGTGCCGGTGACAATCAGGGAGGAGGCAGCTGACTCGTCACATTCCCCCTCCCAAGCGACATCCCCGTCCCCAGAGCGCCACCCACACGGGAGTGCTACCTTCCTCAACCAGACTCCAAACGGTCGGAGTGGGCGGGGATTCCTCTCCGGGCGGTCCTCCCTCTTGCAGCGCGCCGGAACAGGGACAGAGAAACCGGGTTTTAGTGACAGCCTCAACCAACCACAGGGTAAAATGACAATGGAAAAGTCACTTACCCCTTGTGTGGCTGGGAGGCTGTCCCCAGTTTTCCTCCGTCCCAGTCTGGGTTCTCACGAACGTTTGCAAGCGAGAAGGAGTGACGTCACCAGACGTTTCCCAACTGCGCTGTATAGGCTCCGCCTTGCCCGCATTCTCCACCAGTGTCACGGGAGTAGCACAAGACAGACACAGTGGGCGTGGCGTCAGGCCTCGGCGAGGCTTTTATTAACAGAAATCATAAAATAACCGGGAATAAAAGTGGCCAAAGGGGGAAAGTGTCCAAAATAACAGGGAATCTGGTGTCCTCGTCGTGCTGCGGGGTTTGTGTAGGTCGGGCAGTGTTCATCGAGGAAGGGTCCAAGCAAGGGGCGGAGTCCGGCTGCCGCACGCGCTCCCCTCCTTGGTCCGGGGCGCGAGGGGCAGCGGCTTCTCCTAGCGGCCGCGTCTCTCTCGTTGGCCGCGGCGCTGGTAGGGGATGGACGGCCCGGCATCCTGGCCTGGCATCCTGGCCCGGCATCCTGGCCCGTCGGCCGTGTATACGGGTGCGGTTCCCATCCGGATCGCGGGTCCGGCAGCTCACGTCTTGGTGGCGCAGGAGTCCCTCAACGCACCCTTCCTGGACCCACGAGCACACCAGTGTGCCTGCACGGGGAAGAGACCGGTCTCCCGAGGAGAGGCGCGTTGGGCTTTTAAACAGTGGCGGGGATGAGGCTCCATTCACATCAGGTGTGCCCCATCACATGCCGCCAGCCCTGACTCGTCCAACGCCCCTCCTCTCACACACCCACTCCAGTCGGGAGCCTGGTGAAGGGCGGCGATTTAGGACGGGGTGCCGGTGACAATCAGGGAGGAGGCAGCTGACTCGTCACAATGTGTTTATCTAAAAAAAATATATAGATAGCTTCATAAACTGTAGATGGCCTCAAAGCTAACAGACATTGACTAACAGCCACAGAACTGCATTTTTTATTTCACTGGGTCTTTTAATGATGTTTCAAAGCCATAATTTGTTCTGCGGGAACGTGAATGTAATTACCTCACTGGTCATTTTGGCCCATTGAGGTCAAGGAAGGAAAATTTATGGTGCACATTTCACAGAGCAGCAGACACTTCCTCTGATTCAGTTTAGCTTCACTCAGCATCACCACAAGTCAAGTACTTGCATGTATTGTATTAGAAGCGCTCCATCAGTGCGAGAATCAATATCTTTGCTTACAGCCTTTTTTGTGTTATCAAACCACCAGTCCAGATTGGTACACACAGAGAGAGAATAAAAGGATAAAAGAGGTTTAATCTGAGATCTGCGGCTCAGCCTCGTATCTCTGTTTCCTGGCAAATCTGTGGAACAGCAGAGCGCTTCAAAGGAGCTAATCTCCACCCCACCGACTGGGAGGGTTGTGTGTGTGTGTGTGTGTGTGCAGCTTTACAGTTACAGTTTGGGATTCCTCAGTAGTTGGATAAATCTGAAAATCTGGGGACGTCTTAAAATGGAAAGGGGGGGGAAGTGTGTGTGAAGGTGCATGCAATATTTAAAAGCACAGCATGCATGAAACAGAAAAAAGTGAAAAAAGTTTTTCCAAATTGGGGACAAATCTGTTTGTATTTGTATGAATTTGTATGACTTGATATAGCATGAAGATCTAGCAGTGGATCATATGTACTGTAGATTGTAAGAAAACATACAAATGAGATTAGAGAAAATGCATGCAAATTCATAAATTCACCAAAATATTAAATAGTTACTAATTGTAATTAGAGTGTGTTAACCTATATTTAACATATTGTATATACTGTATATCTGGGTAGCTTAAAAACGTATTCATTATAAAATATGGAACGTTAAACAATCTGATCACATAAGTCTTAATAATAAATAGGTAATCTTATTTAACAAATAATACATTTACAGATTTAAGATTACAGATTTTGAGTAAAAGATTGGATCATTTTTCAGATTTACTTATTTAAATAAATAAAATTCCATGTCATGATCACCAACTTTTTACTGGAGTTTCAGTTTACGGAAAACCCAGCCACCCATTATTTTAGGATAAGCATGCTATTCGAGAGCAAGCAAGCAACCATGCTATCAAATTTTCTTCATGCTCTCTTCACCACCAGCTACACAATTTGCTGTTTATTTGTATTTATTGTTTTTGAAACATGATAAACACAGCAATATCTTTTCATAGCGTTTCTCCAAGGTAACATCTAATGAACTCAGTTCAGTGTTCTTATATTTCCTGCAGATTTTTGGCTGTCACCATTGGGTTTTTTGGAACTTGCACAAGGATGTGACATTTGTGCATGAGATAAATCACAGGGCTAAACCTGTTCTCTCTAAGGTTTTAAGAAGGACAGTGTCAGAAAAAAACAGTCACCCACCTTCAGAATAAAGCCACTAAAACAGAGTAAAGACATGAACAAACATCTTTACACCTGTGATCTTATAGTATTTATTCTCATTGTTAAAGGAATGCTGAGATGATGTCTGATCTGAGGGAACACACAGTGTGCAGTAATTGAGCTTTAAACCCAATTTCGCCTAAAATAATTTATTTCAGTTCCTGTATTTTGAGATGCAGTCCAGTGCTTGAATGGTTCTCACCAAACCAGCAATCTCAGAACTGAAGAATCTGATTAATTCTGGTCAATGATTCACTCGTTGGTCATCCAAAATTGTCCTCTCTCAGTACTAAAATAATTCATTCTAGTAAATCTATTTATTTGGACACTTCAATTAAATGACCAGATTTAATAAACTACTTCTTTTAACAAACAAACTACTTAAACTTCAAAACAACTCGAGTTTTCAACATGGTCATGTAAATTAAGATTTTTATTATGCAAGTTTACCCGTTTACATTTTATTGTCACTTTGATTTACTTAACAGTCTTTGAGTCTTTACATTCTGAGAAAGTCAAAACGTATTAATGATTACTTTTATTAAGGATGTCCAGATATAAATCCACTTACATACATTTGTATGTTTACAGTTACATCATTTTACCTGAAATACATTTGGCTAGAGACTAATTCCTGAAGCTAGATTAATTTTAATACACTTCTGTTGCATAAAGCCTTTAGTGCTCGTGGGGATATTTTTGATTACTCTTCACATCTGATAATCACATATTTATATTCTTCAACAAACTATCTAATCCAAAAAAAAAATTGAATTGTAAGCCCTTCCCAGAAGGAAGCCTCAAGCAAAAATGGTATAATCTAATCTTCTCTTTTCATCATTTAGTGTTCATGACAGTAACCCCCCTCTTTCTGACCCTTAGAATTAAACAGGTAGTTACTTGCATTACTAAAATGTGAGGCACAAACAGTCGAGCAAAACTAAAGATAATTTTATTAGAAAATCTGACACAAAACATTACCATCAGCAGAGCCTCTATCACTGGGCACTAATTATCAGAACATAACTTCAGGGGTATGAAAGATGCTCTCCAAACTAAACACAGATAACCTGAGAAAACTGATGCCCCTAACAGCACAAAATTCAAGACGAATGCAACAATTTCATGTCATCCTGATTGGCCAGTGCTGTTTTTTGTAACTTTTATAGTTAGCTCTGTCATAACTACTATCTAAATTTACTGTATATCTAATATTATATAAGCTTTTTGCTCATTTTACATTAATTGAATTATTCTATTGACAAAGGTCTATTTTTGGTTAATTATTACTATTACTATTTTAGGTATTGTAAAAAAAAAAAAAAAAAAAATCCTTCTGCTGAAAATCACAGCTTAAACCAGCCTTAGTTAGCTGGTCTCCCAGCCAGGCAAAACTGAACAACTGTCGGACGATCAGGATGATCATCTTAAACCATTTATAAAACCACCTTAGATTGGTTTAAGCTTTTTTCAGTTAAACTCATAATCACGGTTTCATTACTGTATATTCATGTGAGGATACTTCTGACAACAGGACAAATGGATTTGGGAATTCTTAAGAGGATGTTTCGGTGTTTAAACTACAAACAACTAAACACATTTTTTGGAAACACTAAAAAATATAAGTTTTTGACAACAAAACTCACGTCCCTGCATGAGTAAATTACAAAACACCTCGAACATGTGAAATGTTCTCTCACAGACAGAGTCTAGATTGTGGCCCACAATGTAAGTCACTGATAATGAGAGCAAGGCTATGTTAAACACTGCCGTTATTGATGTTGTGTGGAGCTGTTGGGAATCAGGGATAAGTGATTTGTCCCTGCGAGCTTGTTGCCCTAACTGCACAGAATACAAAAACCATGAGAAGGGCCAAGAATCTGATTGTGACTAATGAAGGCGGCTTCAAGGTGTTCGATGACATTCTCTTTGGTGCACTCTGATGTGCCCGGGCTGACCCTTGCTGTTTGCTCTCTGAATGAAGATCTGCATCTGTATGGCTGAATTAAAATAAGAAAACTACTCTTTAAATGGCTGAACACTTCTATGGCCACCCTGCTGAAGTGTTGTTCCAATTTACACACTGTATTGTAGTACATTACACCTAACATTATGGATTAACATGGTTGAGATATGATCAATTGTAAAGATGCCAAAGTCTGCAATCAAAGTCAGATATTTCATATATATATATATATATATATATATATATATATATATATATATATATATATATATATATATATATATATATATATATATATATATATATAATTCTCAGATAATTATCTTCAGCTTTAAAAGATCAACAGAGGGTTTTAGGGAAAAGCAGAAACCCCTGAAGCAATTTTGAATTATTTATAGAATATCAGGTTTTAATAAAAGGTTTTCACCAAAGAATCTTGAGCATAAGCTTCCCGTGGACAGCAGTTTCATCCTGGTTGACAGGATGAACACAGAATTTTTTTTTCCAAGAGATTGGATGAGAAAGCCTTGTCTCATAAATACAATAAAAAAAATAGTAAGTTGTCTTTCTTTTAACTGAGGAAGGATGAGCAGGAGGTATATTCAAAGACAGTCTCAGGTACGTATGATGCAAAATGAAATGAATAATTTTTAAACCTTTCTTTCTCCGTTTTACTAATGGATATTTCTTGCGTTTACAACAAAGTGGATGGATTATGTACATACATTACCATGCAAAAATGTGACCCTGAACCACAAAACAAGCCATAAGGGTCATCTGTAAACGGAATAAATAATCTTTCCATTAATATATGGTTTGTTAGGATAGGACAATGTTTGGGCTGAGATACAACTATTTGAATATCAGAATCCACAGCAATTTATATTACTAATGATAATACATTTTTGTAAAGATAATTTCTGAAGGATCATGTGACCCTGGAGTAACGGCTGCTGAAAATTCAGCTTTACCATCACAGGAATAAATTACACTTTAAAATGAAAAAAACGACAACAACAAAACAGTTATTATAAATAGTAAACTATTTCACATATTCTCTTTTTGTTTGTTTGTTTGTTTGTTTTTTTCATCAAAATATAAAAATAAATCTATAAGGACAAAGTTCAGACATAATGAATTCTGCAACTGATTCCAGAGAAAATTACATATGTTTACATATATGTATATTTATGTATATTTATATTTTAAAAAAATTGTGTGTGTTCACCACATAGTCATTTCTGCAATTACAACTTTTTTCATTGTCAGTGCTTTTTTTGTTGTTGTTGCTTTTTTAAAGCCTCCCTTCATTTCTGACCCCGTCGCGAAGCCAGAAACATGTCATCAAACAGCTCCTAAAATGAACACGTGTCTCTCTCACTGTCCTCTCATCAGTGAGCAGAACTTTTAGTGGCAGCATGCAGGAGGAAATGATGTCTGTGCTGCTCGGCTGTGTCCTTGAGCCAGACTGGATCTGACTCCTCCGAGCCTAATTACCACAGAGCATCCATGCTGCAGAGCGCTTCTTTAACCTCCTGTCTTTCTACTGAACTGTAGCACTCTGACTGCTGTTTGCCTTATTGGCTTTTGTATTATTTTCCTGTCCTTAGTCTCTTGACTAAGCTATTGTAATCTGTTCCTATAGGAGAGCTTGTTGTTTATCACCACTGCACCAATCCAGTAACTCTACCAAATGAGCTGCACAAATGAATGTTTTGTGGGAGCAACTTGTCAAGTTTTCTTTTTATTTGCTTATATATACATAAAATGATATATATAGTGATAAAACTGCCAAATCTACAATAACCATTTTTTTTATTTAACCGGGATATTAACCAGGACAAGACATTTTTAAGATAACCAGGGGGCACTCACAGAATTAAACTAAGCACATTATTTTGAGATTTTTCACAATAACTTTTTTATCTAGAAAACTTTTTTAATTAGTAAAACATTACTGAGTGCACCTTTATTTAGCAAAGTATTTTGTTAAATGAAGGCTCTGGGGATGAATCTTGTGATTCAGTAAACAAAACCTCCTACAAGGAACAATGTATATACTCAATTCAGCTGTCAAGTATAATTAAAACTTTATTAATAGAGGGATTACTGCAGAGCTTCAGCAGACCTAATAACAATTCTTGTAACCTCAAATGAGTTTATTTTCCCTGGCACAATTTCAGTGCACCGTCAATTTTATTCAGCGAGCCAGTCATTAAATCCCTGATGCAAAAACAGACTGTAAAATGTCTTCAATGTAAACTAAACAGAGTTTAACTTTATACAAATTAGTAGCACTTAATAAAAAAAAAAAGTGTTCACCTTTTCACGCTGCATTTACCAAAAATACAGTAAAGTATTAATATTGGGAAATATTACAATTTAAAATAACTGTTTCTATTTAAATACATTTTAAAATGTCATTTATTTTTGTAATTTATTCCTGTGATGGCAAAGCTGCCAGTCTTCCGTGTCACATGATCTTTCAAAAATCTGTCTAATATGCTGATTTGGTGCTTAAGAAACATTTCTTATTATGAATATCAAAAACTGTTTTATATTTTTGTAGAAACTTTGATCTTCTACAAAATCACAGGATTATTCGATGACTATAAAGTTCAAAGAACAGCATTCATTTGAAATCAAAATATTTTGTAACACTGTAACAGCCCTCTTTTACATATTAATACGACTCATCTGTCTATTGATTTGCTTGTGCGTGAATTACTGGTCCAGCTGTGATGTCATTCTAATGCCACGGTATGAAAGATTCCAGATAAAATTATGGAAGCTCTGGTACATAAGCTTGTTATTTCAAGGGATTACCAGGACTGAAGCTGAACATTCGTTTTCATTCTCTGTCACAAAAACTGGATTAGTGCTCTACAATTCTCCCTACTTCCCTCGCAAAATCTAGAACTCACTTTCCTATATGTGTGAGAGACTAGGATTTCACAAATAACAAATAACCCTCCCCAAATATTTCCACATCCCAATTAAGATTGTGTCAGAATATTCAGTGTCTGTTGCATGTCACAGATGTGTAAATAATAAGTGACACCGTTTTCTTGTGAATAATGAAACACCTTCCTCATCTGGTGTCATTGATTTAGGAGCTGTGGATTTTACGAGGGTGTCATGAAATATTTTGTGCTCTGGAAATGGTACTGACATGTCCAATTTCATACGATCTATTTCAACTGCCAGATTTATTTCAGATGAAATCGGTTCTCTGATGGCTGACTACTACTGTAGAGATTTATAGTAAATTTCAATAAATGCTTCTAGAAATTTAGTTATCATTTTCAGTCCTCTTCATATTTCAAAGATCAGTTTTAATAGTTGTCAAAGTTTGAGTCCTTAACTCTAGCAGTAATGCTGTAATTAATGCTGTATTTTTTTATGCTTAACTCTAGCCACCTCACATTTTAATTACTCTGTTCCAATTAGACTATTGATGACATCACAAACACATCACAATAATCCACAAGCATAAAGATGTCTCGTCTGAATCGGGAGAGAAATATGCCCAGATCAAACACCATTCAAAAGCTAAAACAGTCCAAAACCCTTCTAAACAAACATGTCAGTGGATTTTGATGTGAGTGGACAAAAGAGGATGGACTTTTTCACAGGAAGAACTTTAGTATTATTATGAATCGTGGACTTGTATCTTAGCCAGAAGCAAAGCTTTGAAGTTCTAATGCCTTAAAGATGGATTTGTTTCTTCACAATACATTAATCGATGGACTGCAGTTGCGCGGATTACTTGTAAATTACTGTTTTGTTGGGTGATCTATTCCTTTAAATAAATATTAAATGTAATAATGTAAATGTAATTACTTAATATAATCATTTCATTATAATAGTTATAAATTAAAAAGCATATTCTGCGTAAGATCAAATGCATAAGTGTGAACGCAGTATGTATAAATATACATAATTTGCAGCTCATCTCTGTATTAGTGTAATATGATGACAGAGGACGGTGTGCTGCGTGCTAGTAAGGTTTGATGGCCTTGGGCAGTGAAGAGCGCTGTGACGCCGATCCCCTCTCCTGTGTGCAGGAGATAATCCTGATGCTTGCTGGAGACCTGGATGATTCCACAGCCCTGCAGAGCTGGACCGCAGCCCGAACACAAACTCACACACTAACACACCATCAAGAATGTAAGAAATACACTGATAAACTCTGTATACTAGACACCATGTTTCACATGCATGCTCACACAAGTAGATCCCATATAAAACAAAAAAACAAAAATGTTGCCACATGCACACAATACTTCACAGATCACAATGTCAGGGTAAAATACCTGTCATCTGAAATGGGAATAACACCGCTGTCTGTGCATCTGCCATGCGCTTCCATTTCCGCCACATGAAGTGCCACAGCTTGATTCTCATGAGAGATTTGTGTGTGGGAAGCCGAGAGCCTACAGTGATGGTCCCTCCTTACCTCATTACACAAAAACCATCTCAGCTAACAGTCAACAGGACAACAATACCACCACTGACATATTTTCCTATTTTCAGCTGTACCCTGCATCTCTGGTTCCTTCATATATTTATTTATTTTCATTTTATAGTCTCTGTGACATTTATTCTCCAGCTCCTGCCTGGTATGATTTTGATCAGTGTGTAATTGCAGAAAACATGTGGCCCGAAATTTGACTTTTCCACAAATGCAATCTAAAACCTAACCTACAAAAAAACCTGGCTACGTTTTCTGTACTAGAATAACTGAGACTTGTCATGGCACTTGAATACTGTTGTTGTTCTCTTGTTGGTCTGATTGCTTCTATTCTTCTCATTTGTAAGTTACTTTGGATAAAAGTGTCTGCTAAATGATTAAATGTAGATGTAGATGTAAATGTAAAACGGGTGACCTGTCTCTGATGTTAATCGTTTAATTTGATTACTTCCCTCAAATGTTCTGGTAATTGATTTGAAACGTAATATCTTGTATCGAATTGATCCATGCTCAGTCCCTCTGATGATGCCCTCCAGAAATTTTGTGTCATTGCTGCCCTCAAAAACCATAATCAATACCAGTGAGGAATTTAATCCAACAATCTATAAAACATCTTGAGCAGGACCACAATCGATAGTCCTCCAGTCACATTAGAGGTTATACCGCAGAACCGCTAAAATGAACCTAGGTGAACATGGACCAGAACAATCAACGGCTTCAGTCAGCCAATTTGTTGATCAATCAATCCATAAAGCTATTAGACAATCAAGGTGCATGAAATGTAATCACAATAACCACAGCATCAGACAATCGATTCACCAGCAGTCTTGATCATGATTATGAAAAACGTTCTCCTCAGGACAAACATGACTGGATGAATCCAATAGGAAACTGTAACCATAGAAACTGAAGAAATTCTCTGCAAAGTCATTATTACTAACTGGCACCTGGGCTGATTTATTATTTATTTAATCAACATAGTTCTGAAGTCTGCGGTTGACCTCCCTGATCTGGAAACATAACTTCCAGACGATCAGCCAAAGCAAAATATCACAGCTACCCTTACCCTTACCTACCCTTACCATCTGTTTCATGTACAAAATCCAATCAACAAACTAATCAATTAATTAGTTCGCCTCCATTTCGATCATGAAAGAAAGGACGTTGTGCATGTGTGATCACAAAAACAATGAATGAATCATTCTCTGAGACAACCCTTTACTCCAATGTGAGTCCTTTAAATAATTGATCTAAATAAGCATATGTTCATGAGTGACCCATTACTATTACTACTCAACCAGTTAACAGCGCAAACATACCCACAAATGTATTAGGAAGAGTTTTACAAATGCGACACACTCCATAATAGTTGCACACAAAATTGGTGAATTTTATTCAGTGAATTTCAAACTTGATCCACTTTAATTTTATAAAACCGTTTTAGCAACACTTTCAACCATCGAGATCAACAGATGGCGAGCTTGTCATTAGGAACATAATCTGATTCCTGTAAAAATTCAAACAAGTGCACAATAAACCTAATATAGATTCAATAAAAGCTAATTTTGGAAACTGGAGACTTTGTCTCCAAAAGTTGAATTTTAGCTTTGTGTTTTTAATCTTTAAATTTTAAAGGTTTCTTTCTGAGCCGTATTAACATGCCAAGTGTAAGTGATCCATCACACCAGATGGACACGGACGGATCCTGCAGCGTTTGGTGCATCTGCTCAATTGAGCTCCAGACGAAACGTCGACGAACGAGTGAGGTCGTTCATTACTTACACTCATCACTCATGTATCCAGAACCCAGATTTAGACCGCTTGTTTGGCCCGAGATGACAGATCTGATGTACATTGGCAGATGACAGGCCATACAATTGGAGAAACTGGACAACCCTCCACAAGCCTGTTCCTCAACACAGCTAGGACTTAACAATGGGCTCCATGTTCGTTTTCACAAGCTGTCGGAAACGCAGACGAGAGCAACAGCATCTCTCTCATGACAAAATGTTAAAGTGAACTTACCTACGAGTCCCTGCTTGTCTAGCTGTGTTACACCTATCAGATGTGAAAAGAGAGTGAAGATCACTCCTGCAGAAGTTGATGACCTAGTGCTGGTAATATCCTTTGCTGTAGTGTTTAAAAAATCAGTAAATTATATCATACACTCTGGAGTTCATAAGGGGAGAGAATGAATCATTGCTTCTCTTCTCTTCCACTTATCAAGCCACTTTAAATATAGGTAAGACGTGACAAACAAAGCTTTCTGTTCCATGCCAAGTTTTTCGGTCCTGCCACCATAGTAATGAGTAATGCAAAATTTTGCTTATATACAGTATACTGTATGTATATATATATATATCTTTGTTTATAAAATTGTAATCTTCCAACAATTATCATAATCCATTTTCATCTCTAACACTGTATAGAGAGGTATTCACACTCACATCTTCGTTTTGAAATGCTTTAATTATGTTGAATCTATTTATTTATGCTTTTATTTGTTAGTCATATATTCTCATTATTATATATTCTCATATTGTTTTATAATCATTTTCCCCCTCTGCACACAAGATTAAAGAGTAAATTGCATTTTCAGTGCCTGTGAAGGCCGATTCTTAATATTAATGTAGGAGAGAATAGACAGACATATGAGCTTGAAAATAAGGTGTTTATGGCGAGGCTGTGGTCAAAGAAGCCATTAAAACTTCATCAAACACTCGAGTGGAAAGGAAAGACTTCTTGTGATGCACAAGAGTGACAGTGGAGTTTGTTGAGATGACTTCTGAAAAATCAAAAAAGTCTCTCTAATGAGGTACTAATGATCTTGACAGGCAAGACTAAGGAAAGATGAAATCTCACGTTTAATGTTCCAATAGCATAAAACATATGCATTTGATAATGTTGATCAGCCAGATATATATTTCACTAAAGAAATTTTACAATTTCCCATCAGTTTTTTAGACTAGTACAATTTCATAACCATTAATTTGCCTTTACTTTGCAGAATAATCTCTGCATAATTATCCTCTGTGTCCTGCTCCTCAAATACAGTATATCTCCAGAGAGCCACTGTATCTAAAAGAATATTCTGCAAAACTTTAGAATAATGGTCCATTAGTTAATGTGAGTTAATTCATTAATTAACATGAACAAAAAATTAACAATTCATTTATTACTGTATTTATTCATCTTTGTTAATGTTAGTTAATGAAAATACAGTTATTCATTGTTAGTTCATGCTTAAACACAGTGCATTAACTAATGTTAACAAGCACAACTTTTGATTTAAATAATGCATTAGTAAATGTTGAAATTAACATCTACTCATATTAATAAATGCTGTAGAAGGATTGTTCTTGCTTAGATCATGTAAACTAAAGTAGCTAACTAACATTAATGGACCATTATTCTAAAGTGTTACCGAAAATTCTACAAAAGTTGTTTTTTTTTTTTTTTTAATGGGCTAAGCTGTCTGTCTTCTAGAAACAAACTACAGAACGGTGAAAACTATTACCAATTAAGAAAGAAGACCATTGAAGATACAAACAACAGTGTTAAGAGAACGCTCATCCAGCCATGAAATTGATTCTGTAATAACAAACTAGGGAGATCTGTTTCTCTCTACTGTTAATCAAATCATTTCAAGAAGATGAAAAATCATTAGCTTCCAGAACTACATTACATTCGATACCAACCTGTTGTCCCATTAACCCTGAAAACTGCTCAATAGCTAATTAAGGCAATTACTCTGAGCATGATATGAAACTTAATCAAGAGTGACAGAAACATCTATATTGGTAGCTTCATTATCGTTGACAGCTCTTGGCTGCAGCAGTAATACCAAGGCTGTGAGAAAACGGAGTACAAATGAATCCTGCTTAGCTTTAGGCCAAACAAGAGGGAGATGAAATTTTGGTGTATATCTGAATATGCATCCAATAAGAAGTAACCTAATTTTCTAGCTGCTTGTGTATAATCTGAAAATAATTACTTTAAATCTCTCTACCAGGACAGCAAGAGCTGGATTTGCAAAGAAAATGCATCTAAATCAAGTTGATCCCTGTCTGTGGCCCTGAAGAATCTAGTGCTGTCATTGTATCTTCTCTGCCTGCTGTGGTCTGACACCTCTTGGTCAGCACTTCCTCTGAGTGCACAGTGTGACAGACACCACTCAGGGAGGCCCTGTTACAAACCATCCACACGGAGAGTATTGATTTTTTCCTCTGTCTCATCAAGTCGTTCTCGCCGAGACTTGAACTCAGCATTGCCCTTCATTCAACAACCCAGTGCACAACAAATCCAAATGTTTGCTGCTACACCAGTGCAACTTTTTTTTTTTTTTACATATCAGTGCTACATCACAGTACATGTTTTGTACAGCATTATGGCCCAGCCATGGACTAACATTCCAGATTTAATATAATTTTAGCTTGATATGCAAAAAGTGTGAATATGAGATGATCTAACATCATATAACCACTAAAAATGATCTTGAGATCTATCATCATTTCATGAATAAAATTGACCATCACCCTAAATAAAAGCATCACTCGTGATAGAACACATTTCTCAGATTCCATCTCAACACTTATGAATGCAAATATAACAAATCACAAATGCTTGCTTTTTTGTCACAAAATGTAACTATATAATTGCCCAATTCTTTATATATAATGTTCAACTTTATCTGCATATTTACAGTATACTCGTGTAGGTTGATATATAGGCAAACTTGTATCGTTGCACTCGCAACATGTAAACTATATTGTCATTTATCACCCATCTCTAATCTGCTAAATGTGACTATTACGCATTAAGATATTAAATTATTATAGACTAAAAATTAACATCATGACTTTCTGTAAAGCTGCTATTTCTGACATTTCCCAGATGAATTGCATTAGAAGAGGGGATGAAAGCCTTGCTGGACACTGGACAGCTTTAACTTTGATCTGCCTCCATTAAACAGGAGCGCTGGACAGGTTTATTGCTGTGATTGCAAGTGCCGCACAGTAATTAAACACACTGTCTCCCTCCTCTGCATGCTTCTTTATGTGGAGCGAGAAACCATTTATCAAAGTCATGTATAAACAAGCATCTGTCTATTTTCATTTTGAGTTTCAAAACCCACAGGAACCATATTGCAATGCCAATGTGGATGAAAAAAAATGTCAATGTGGGTAGAAGAACAGACAACAGAGGAGAAAACTAACTCCTTTACTTTATTTTAAATGTGAAGAATGTTTTTTTTATTATTAAATTCAAAGCCCAGAGAAACTGTCTGCCAACATATCTTATATTTTAATATCCATCAAAAAATGTATGACTTAACATAGGCACATAGGCATATTAAAAAAAACATATTTAATAAGATGTCAAGCATTTATTTTAGACGAGATTAAAGGGAGATTTTTTTTTTTTTTTTTTTTTTGCAATAATGACACGTTGTGTTAAAATGTGCCAAAATGCTAAATAAAAGTCAAAGATACCAATATGAACTCAAACATTTCACATTAAATTAAAGACCTACTATCATTTACAAGTTTGTCAGTAAGTCGATATTTTTTTCTGTCTGATGTCTACATTATTATGATTATGATAAAAGAACACAGTTTGCAGGGCTTCTCTATTTTCATGCTATAAAGCAGCTGGATTTTGAACCTCCTATAGTCATCAATGTGGGTGGCCATCTAGTGCAGTCTTTAATGAATACAGTACATGCAAAGATTAACTACCTATATTTGAGCCCAACAACAAATCCATGCATGCCTGCTGTGCTAAAGAATGAATTCATCACACAATTAAAAACTAAACACATTTCACATGACTGACCACACAGCAGGGAAGTGACCTTTAACCTCTGTTCCCTAGGCATTGACACTGCCCCGCTGAGAAGTACAGACAAACAAAACAAAAAAAAACATAATTTTTTCAGGTTGAAAGTCTGTACATTAGACTACCCTTTTTATTGTGATAATTACATAAAGGTCCACAGTACTGTATCGTCCATAAAAATGCAGGAAGCTGAATTCCTCCTCTGAAATGTTCAATAAGGTATGGTACATACGGTATACTGTTTGCTGCTCTGATTGGTTTAATTTATCTCATATACTAAAGTGATCACTATTAAGGTACTACAATAAAAGTGCACCATTCATACGTCTGTGTCAACATAACATAATTTAACAGTTGACTGACACACATCTCAATGTCTGTTTACTGCATTAGTCATCACATTTATTTCTAAACTAATTTATAGAACACAGATTGTTTCAAAACAGTTTTCATTTTGTCACAGACACCAAAAAGATGACAAAAATATTATGATAATATTTTAGTTTCCTTCTATTTTCCTTTAGCCCGTTCACACCAAGAACGATAACCATACAAATACCTATAAAGATAACTATATTAGCTTTACATTCTCCATCTCGTGATAGCAGTATGGATTCTGATTGGCTATCAATATTTTTATCGATCATCAGCTGGGAAAAAATGTTCTGAAAGCAATTTCAATGATATTGTTTCTCTGTGCCTTTATAGTTATAGATGTGGTATGGATTTTGCTGTTCTTTAATACTGAGAAAGATATTTAGAACTATATCTTTATTGTTATATTTATTAGTAATCATTCTTGATGTGAACGGGCCTTAAGAGTCAGAAGTCAATATCCCAGTCAGGTTTCAGTCTTTACCCCCAACAAATTTGTGACAACCAAAAAGGCATCATCAACCAAGCGCCGTAACAACCACCCACAAACCACTCACATTTTCTTCAAAAAAAAAACTGATACCACATGTGGGTGGCAGGTCTCAGTCTATTAGTGGTATAGTCAGCCAAATCTCCAATATTGTCATTATATCATTATTAAATAGTCTTATATTGTAATCAAACTCATCATTTTAAGCAAACATTTGAAGCTCCCAATTGAGGGCATACAGAATGTAGCCTTGATATAAGGGAGGGGGGATCAAAACAACTCCAAAAATAAAAATGATGAAAAAGCTATGTTTATTTTTTAAAGAAAACATTCCCACTAATTATTATTTTACAGAGATAAAAGTAAATAGATCCCATGATACCATGAGCAGAAGTATTGCTATTGATAATGTAAGTCTCTTACTTTTTCCCTCTATTCGGGAGCAATTAGCATTATGGTTCATCATCATCTCTTCTCAACACTGAAAACTTCTCAATCTTATTATCTTTATATGAACATTTTATTTCAACCACTGTCCAAACATTGTGAGCTTATGACACTGTCACACAAGGGACAGGTTTTAGCCACTCTATTTATAAAAGTGATTTTATGTATTATAGATTTTTAATTATTTTACATGTTCTTAGGTCCATTTTATGCCTCTTAATGATTTTAGTGTGTGTGTGTGTGTGTGTGTGTGTTTAAGAACAGTATAGTTGGCCTGTCAGGTTATCAGTCACCTGACAGGAAGCTGGAGCACTATAAGAAGAGCAGCATGGCAAACAAACAAGGAAGCCTTCCACACACACCTGGACCGGGGAGTTACTTTTTTTCTGTTTGTTTGTTTGTTTGACTGGACTTATATTTTTCTGCTCAAACTCATTCTGTCTGGACCACCGGATTGCATAAATGATCTATTCTATCAATCTGGAATTCATGGGTTCATGTTTTTTAGATGTACATTTGTTTATGTTTTGATAAAAAGACTTGAGCACTGTCTGAAGTATGGAAGCATATGGGTAGCATTATTCAATTTGGGATGTAATATGCAAAATGACAATGCAATATGTAAAATGGCAATGCATTTCTGTATTTACATTTACATTTTCCAATACATTTGTGCAACGTTTGGTGCAAAATGAAAATGAAAATTAAATTACATAATTTTCATTTGCCATTTACTACACCAGTTTTAATATGTAAAATGAATATTAATTTTAACGCTTTATAAGTTGCAAAATTAAAATGAAAATGTATTACAGAAATGATTAGATATGTCTAACATGTTAAAGCAAAAACTGTGGCAAAATGATCATTTAAATGCTATTTTTCTTAATTGCATTAACACTCACAGTCAAGACACTTACGATTGCATTTTCATTCGGTGTCCCGCAATGAATGTAGCAAAACTCAATGTGCACATTGAAAATGCATTCCGAGCCGATCACGTGTCCCCGCCCTCGCGCCACGTCAATCATTGTGTGAACAAGGCGGGGCTTACAGACGGTCAGAGACTCAAGTCTCAAGAAGAAGATTCAATCAAGTGAGACAACATGGACAAGACAGTTGGTCCGTGTATGTTTTGATCATTTCGGTTTATGGCTTCAATATTTCATTCGGACTTGTGGGCGGAGCTGAAACGCTGCTTTCATCTGATTGGTCGAATCGGATCGGTTTTCATCTGACAGCCTTCAGCTGAAATGTCTGAAACTACACTCACTGTTAATTAGCATAATATTTGAATCAGATATAGCTGGGCACATAATTCGTGCTGCTGAGACCTGCAAATTATTTCTAGGTTGTAGTATTGTATGAATATTGTCCCACTGATAAAAACAGTGCAAATAGTTCTGTCCCTTTGGATAACAGTAAAGTGGAAATAAATATAGTTAAATTTATGAAATAAAATTAAATAGGATTTTTTGGGAAGGTAAGTCTGGCCAGTTATACAAGCAACACGAGTCGGACGAGTCTAAAGATATGAGCTGAATTGGGTGAAACATTAAAGTTCTAGTCTGTGTCAATTACTCTCATAATAAATAATAATAATAATGTTAACTGTATTTTTCGGTATAAGTTGCATCAGTCCAAAAATACGTCATGACGAGGAAAAAAAACATATATAAGTCGCACTGGACTATATGTCACATTTATTCAAGACCAAGAGAAAACATTACCGTCTACAGCCGCGAGAGGGCGCTCTGGGGTAGGCTACAGGAGCACTGAGCAGCATAGAGCTAATTTTACTATTTTTATTTAGAAATGTAACTATATTCATTTTTACAATTATTTATTAATGTCACACACACACACATACCTAGTGCCTTATGACTTAAAAGATTGAGAGTGGTAAATGTTACAGACATGGAACTGTTCAGTCTATTATTGATTTTAATTTCCACTTCACTGTTATCCAAAGGGACAGAACTATTTGCACTGTATTTATCAGTGGGACAATATTCATACAATACTACAACCTAGAACTAATTTGCAGGTCTCAGCAGCACGAATTATGTGCCCAGCTACATCTGATTCAAATATTATGCTAATTAACAGTGAGCGTGGTTTCAGACATTACAGTGCTTCACTCGCACTGACTCTTTATTTTGCCTGAAAGAATGACAAGACCGAGCTGAAGGCTGTCAGATGAAAACCGATCCGATTCGACCAATCAGATGAAAGCAGCATTTCCGCTCCGCCCACAAGTCCGAATGAAATATTGAAGCCATAAACCGAAATGATCAAAACATACACGGACCAACTGTCTTGTCCATGTTGTCTCACTTGATTGAATCCTCTTCTTGAGATTTGAGTCTCTGACCTTCTACAAGCCCCGCCTTCACACAATGATTGACGTGGCGCGAGGGCGGGGACACGTGATCGGCTCGGAATGCATTTTCAATGTGCACATTGAGTTTTGCTACATTCATTGCGGGACACCGAATGAAAATGCAATCGTAAGTGTCTTGACTGTGAGTGTTAATGCAATTAAGAAAAATAGCATTTAAATGATCATTTTGCCACAGTTTTTGCTTTAACATGTTAGATCTAATCATTTCTGTAATACATTTTCATTTTCATTTTGCAACTTATAAAGCGTTAAAATTAATATTCATTTTACATTTTAAAACTGGTGTAGTAAATGGCAAATGAAAATTATGTAATTTAATTTTCATTTTCATTTTGCACCAAACGTTGCACAAATGTATTGGAAAATGTAAATGTAAATACAGAAATGCATTGCCATTTTACATATTGCATTGTCATTTTGCATATTACATCCCAAATTGAATAATGCTACCCATATGCTTCCATACTGAAGCGCTATATAAAGTAAACATTAAATAACTCATTATTGTTAGTACTACCCACGCAATGTACAACAAAACAACTTTTTTAAGAGTAATACTATCACATGAGTGCTGATGTGTCAAACAGTTGCAACAATACATAAAAAAATACCTTTCCTAAAATTATAAATTTTTCAAGTAAGGAAACTACAGGTTGCACATGAAAGTTTGTGGACTTCTTTGATCACACTATCAATGAACTGACAAAAAATCAAAGATACAAATCAGATGCATTTTAAGAAGTGCTGTGCTTAGTTCAGGCAAACATATCAAATGGTCATGCAAATATAAGCTGTGTCACATAGAATTGCCTATTTATAAACATGCAAATTAAAGACACAATCTGAATGGCAGTCTGCTCACTGAGATCATACCCTGTTCTCAAGCACTCAGCATTCAAAACCACTCAAGGATCATCATGGAAATATCCAAACACACAAAAAAAGACCTTTTACAACAACACTGATGGTCCCATATTCAAGTAACAAAGCTGCAAGATGTGATGCACAGGAAGAAAAGGACCACATCTTTAATTTCTCATATTTCAGAAAGCAGATGGAGAGTTTCGCCAAAGCTTTTGATTCTCATATTCTTCTAGAAATCTATCACTAAATATTGTGATAAAATGGCCCTACCATACAAAATCACAGAAATAAGCTTGAGAAATCGCACCTGTGTCTGTGACAGGGACTGATGTTTAGCCAATCAGAAAACTTTAAGATAGTTTTTCATTTTGGGTGTTTGCCTTTTTCTTTTTTCTTAGCCAGCAGGAAGATGAGATCATATTGAGCATGATGGCATGCAGAGATCACATGACCAACTGCTTCTTGCAATTCAATTTAGTATTATTACCACCACTATTGCTACTACTAGTAGTAAATATACTCAAAACACCTAACACCAAACAATATTTCAATTAATCTGTTATATTGGAAAATATGTCTATATAAGCTATTTCACATATTGTAGTACATATTAAAAAGAAAAATAATAATACATTTAAACAATTGTACTGAAAATTAAAAAATTTAATTATTTGTATTTGTCCGTGTCCATTCCACTTTGTGTGAAATCAAAAACACTAGGAGAAAGAAAATTCAGGGAAAATTAGGTTTTCTGTGAGCAATATAATTTCCTCAGGGAACTTTTGCAAAATATTCTTATTTTGTTTCAAAGTAGCTTCAACATATAGGCTATAATAGTGTTCAACTAAACAGCATTTCACTAGTTCATATCTTTTGGGGCTGCAGTTTTTTCACCCTTAGCCTGTAAGGCACAGCAGAATTGTCAGAGGTTCTGAACAGTACAGGTGGGTCAGATTTAGGTCTTCAGATTAGGTGTTATGAATGTGACTCTATTTTTACCCCATCCCTGTCGTTGCCTGCCCACTCTTCACATCATTTACCTGTCAGCAGGACCATGCCAAATGAGGAAATATGACATTTTACCACGTGGTAGTGATGAATCATGCTTGTTGTGACTTACTTTACAGATACCTTTGGTCAGGGCTGACTGATCACAGTTGAAAAATAACACACAGAAAGCCTCTGAGCTGGCATATTCCCTGTCAAGGTTTGATCTGTCAATCTGTCAAATAAATAGTGCTTCAGGAAAGTTGTGAAAGGGGAGTAAATCCCTGTTTGCAGCAACACTGACATCTGCAACACTAAATTTTCACTGCGCTGGCTTACTTCCAAAACAAAAGACGATAAAAATAAGACATAGACATGATTACCATTCAAAATGAGGTATTATTGTGTGACAGGTTTGAATGAAAAATGTTTCCTCTAACATTAAAAATCATCACTGACCAAGTACTAGTTATTTTCCATGTCTGCTCTATTACTAGAAATATCTCACAGAGATCTTATTTCAAATACTTGTAAGCAATTCTGGTAGATCCCAGAAATAGACTCGGAATCTAATAACTAGACAGCTCTGTGAAATCTTCTGGCTTCAAAAAAGCCACTTTTTAAAACAGGAAATCATTTTAACTCGCAAAGACAACAGAAACGGACTGTTTACACAGTGCAAAAAAAAATCCACCCACATAAATTATGCTGGTAACACAAAACCAGAAGTTTATCTGCCTAGAACAGCAGTTCCACCACTAAAAAATAAATAAAAGAAATCATCTTCATAACTTTGTTATCAAGTTTTGTTGAGGATTTAATATAAGCAATTTTAATAAAAAGAAAAATGCAAGATATTCATTTCTGCTTTTGGATCGTTGAAATCCTTGCCCCAAAGACTTCCGTTGTACTGTAAGTGCATTACTGTAAGCAATTCATGTTCTTTAAAACATACACACACAAGGAACATCAAAAATAATTGTCAGTGGTAATCTGTAGCAGAAACATAAACGTTTTTTTAAAATCTGAAAGATTTTTTATGGATCCGTATAACTATGACCAACCTGAGAAGTGCAGCTCAGTAATTACTTGTGGAGTATTGTAGGCTTCATGGTCTTCTAACACAGACAACAGTAACTGAAGACTGTCTGTTCTCCACAGTAAAAATATACATATAGTCTATATCCCAAAGGGTTCAGAAGTAAATAGATGTGATTCCCAGCAGGTGTCATCTCTATGTGTGACTCATCTGTTATCAAATGAATGTCTCTATGTTTAACACCACTGTGCATAGCCTGATTCTGAGAAAAGCCTGTAATGAAACTCCAACTACTGCTATGGTAATTATGAGAACAAAACATTTATAAATTCACTTTCATAAAGCCAATCTAAATCAAACAAATATGACCCAAACTGGGTCAAAAAAGTTGTCAAAAGAAATGATTATGAAGGTTGCCAATGCGCCACCACATTTACATTGATTTCTCATTTAAGTTTTCGTTTGAGATGAACTGTTGAGCCAGTATAAAAACATGTGCTCAAAACCTGGCTCTTTCCTTGATCCATCTTGGTCTGTAGATGGAGATCCAGTAAATATAACCGAGAATAAATTTACGCTGCCCATTAAGACAGACGTGTTGTCACGATCATTAGCTGGAGTGCCCACGAACTTCAATAGAGGGCACTCCACTCAGGACCATTCCACCCATTAACCACCGGATGTCACCATATCATCACTTGGACACTAGCACCTCTCATACTGTTGCACCACACCCAAACTACATCTCCCATGAGTCTCTGCATCACAATCACCTTGCCACACCTGCACCTCATTCAGCAGCCAATTTTCTTGCCACACCTGCACCTCATTTATGCACAAATATAAGCACCAGTGTTGCTTGGAGATTTGGTTTGCAATATGGTTTAGTTATTTTTTGCTGGTAGAACAAACTTGTGTCCTCTATATATCAAGTTCTTTGTTATTGAACTTGAAAGCTATATCACAATCAGAGTGGTGCAGTTGGTCTGAATTTTAGCATGCATTTGACTGTACTTAAATATGGAAAAGTCTGCATTGTTTTTTCACAAATATAGGAAAAGCATTGTGACTAAATGCTGTTTCGAATGTCACATTGTTTTAACTGTGGTCCACCTAATGAAAAGCTGATAATTTTCCAAATGGATGTTATTTATTAAAGATAATAATAATAATGATAATAATAATGTCTTATTTCACTATAACTTTATATTAAATCATTTAATTAAAAAGTATATATATGAAAATATTAAAGTGGCATACGCTGATTCATCAGCTTCTATTAGTCCCTTCCAAAATGTTATTTTTACCACATAAGGATATAATATTGTCCATTTGAAAATGTAAAAATAAAGAAATTAATATCCTTCAGTCATTTCTTTATAAAATGATATATTGGATATCCCAACTGAAAACCAGACCACCTGCGGGTGATGGATTTATTCTGTAGATTGGAAACTTCTGAGCCAAGTATGTTTGAAACATCATATTGGCATAGGTACAATATACAGTGTTTGATCCACTAAACATATGCAGCCTGTGTTGAAAGAAACACCTAAACATTGGGCTAGAAGATACTGTTTTTTTACATATTTGTAGCTGTGCACATTTCTTTAGTCCTCGATGATTACTGTCCTTTGAACGTAAACTGACAGAGACACTTTATGGGATCATTTGTGAAGCCACGTTGTCTCAGACTGAGTCAATGCTTTACAATAAACTTCCTTTAGTTAACATTAGTAAATGCATTATATATAATAAAAATGTAACTGTTATTTGTTAATTGTGTTAGCTCATGTACCAAAAAAGAATAAAAGATATAAACTTTGCATTTTAATAATGATAAAGGTTTAAATTAAAAATCATGTTAATCAATGCTTTAGAAGTATTGTGTATAAAACCTTTGTAGGTATTTTCTGTTGGCAAATTGACATGAAGTCTTCATACACAACACTTTTGCCCACCCTGTTTTTATAAGCAAAACCACTTAAACATGCCTGGCCTCACCCCGACTCAAACAGAAGCAGTTGACTCAAAAGAAGCACCAACATTCTCTTTCTTGTTAGCACATAATTATCACAGCAAATGGATTACAGCTTTTGCTCCAGAGAATATGGTGACCTGGATTAATGACACGTGAAAGCAATCTCCGGACCCTGCTGCGTCTAACCCACAAGGGCATGCTCAGCCCTGCACCTAATAAACGTCCCATACCAATGAGGATGCACAATGCTCGAGCAAGTCCCCTCCAGGCTGTAAATCCAAAAAAATCTACTTCCCGCAGCCTCATGCATGCTCACAAAGAACCTGTAGGGCTGACAGACCTAGCTGAAAGGATCTGAACATGACAACAGCAGCCATCTAACAAGCGCAGTGATGTGTGGAACATACAAGGATGAACAGGAAGAAGAATTTAAAAGGTGACAAGAAAAAGCGCTTTACCTCTTTGGGAAAAATGGGTGGTGGTGTTGATCTGTGCCCATGCAGAAACTGACAGTAATTGTGTGTCTCTGTGTTGACTATAATTAATAAAATATCGTGCAAGGAGTGTTATTGTGCCAAGAGGATGTCATCCCTTTCTGCGTGTGAGTAATAATGGCCCATTAGTGCAGCTGCAGGTTACTCATTACTGTGATTGTCTGGGAAATGAGGAGCTTGTGAATCTATTTGAACTCTAATTGTTGAGGGGGAACAGAGGACCTTGGCTGTTTGGAGGACTGAATGTTTGGCCTTCCGTAAGAACAACAGGAGATTTTTCTAGGTCTCATTACATTCATGTGAAAACCCTAACCCTAGAAACCATGAAAATTTGTGGGAAGTGGGAAGTCGTGGCCTAGTGATTAGAAAGTTTGAGAGAGTTCGAGAGTTTGACTCCAAACCCTAGGGTTGTGGGTTCGAGTCTTGGGCTGGCAATACCTCGACTTAGGTGCCCTTGAGCAAGGCAGCAAACCCCCAACTACTCCCCGGGCGCCGCAGCAGAAATGGCTGCCCACTGCTCCGGGTGTGTGTTCACGGTGTGTGTGTGTGTGTTCACTGCTCTGTGTGTGGGTGTGTTCACTTGGATGGGTTAAAAGTAGAGCACAAATTCTGAGTATAGGTCACTATACTTGGCTGTATGTCACTTCACTCACTTAAAACTTAACACACATTCAGGTTTTAATATTGATGAGTTGATGTGTTAATAGATAATGTGACTGTGTTTCACCACATGCAGTGGACAAATTTAGTTAAAAAAAAAAAAAAGTTTCATCATATTTAATTAATTCAATGTATGTGACTTCCAATTCAATTTAAATTCGCATTCATGAATTGAAAGGAAGCTAATTCTAAATAGTGCAAAATTCTTCTACAGACATGAATTATATTCTTTTACTTTTCAAATAAACTTAAATTATGGTTTTGCCTGGTGACCAATAAAATGGACAAAAATTGCAATACACTGGGTCATCATATCTAAGGATCTTACATAAGGAATCGCAAAATGCCAAAATGCAGCTTCTCTCTCCATAATGTGCACTGAAACTTTGTAAAATGCCTTTTAGCCTTTATTCAAGTAAGCAACAACACTATGAAAAACAGAACACTGTTTTAATGCTTTTGTGTTCCTAATTATGGACTAGCTGTCTTGGTGTTTTTTGTTTTTAACTGCAAACTAAGAGACTGTTTCTGTAAACGTGCAAAGGTGCTTTAATCTCAGAACCCGTGTGCAGTTGGCTTAGTTAATTGCATCTCATTTCAGCAGATTGCACATTTGTGACTGCCCAGAAACTCCATTTTGGTTATAATGCCAGGGGACTTGGCAAATTTAATTAGTGCTAAAATAAAAAGAGGCAGAGAGAGGTCCTGAAGAGAGGCAGAGCTATAAAGGAATGAGAAAGGAAGGTGAAAAGAATGAGTCAGGGTTTTTTCCAAATCAGGGGGTTTTATCATCTGAACAACATAATTTACCTTGATGTGATGCCTATGGGTATACAATGGAGGGAAAGTTGTGGCCTAGTGGTTAGAGAGTTTGACTCCTGACCCTAGCTAGGGTTGTGGGTTCGAGTCTCGGGCCGGCAATACCACGATTTAGGTGCCCTTGAGTTGGGGTGCCCCCCAACTGCTCCCTGGGCGCCGCAGCAAAAATGGCTGCCCACTGCTCCGGGTGTGTGTTCACAGTGTGTGTGTGTGTTCACAGTCTGTGTGTGCACTTTGGATGTGTGTGACTTGATTTTATTCATGTGATTTGATTTACACTTTAAAAGTAGACATTACATATTATTTGGAAAACTTGCAACAATGCATCGTTTACAATAAGACCAGAAATATGCATTAAAAAGTGGTCAATTTTGTTTTAAACTTGCTTAGCAAGATTCTCTAACTATTGATTTGTTTTGACAGTTTTGACCTGCAAGAGAAATGCATGACTATAGAAGAAGACAAACAACCCAGAATGAGAGACACAAGAAGAGAAGCCTCTCTCCCTTCCATTCGAATCTGTGTCTGTTGATCTGCTGTGACATGGCTGACCTTTTCAGGTCCTGCGATGTGCCCGCACTATTCTGTGCCAGGATAAAAAGGCCAAACCATACCTGAGAATCCTCTCTCATGCTCATTGCTCACAATGGAAAAAAGATCACACAGTCCTTTTGTGCTACTCCACTAATCTGCATTATTAGATTATGAAATACTGTGAGTGCTGTAAATTTCAAGTGACCTTTAAACACAGGAAATAAATGAGAATCATATGTCTGTGAAAAGCCTCCTCCATGCACAGAGTGATCCATCTTAACAGAAATAAACAGAGCTGGGTATAAAGATGAGATTTTCATACAGTCACCACATGCAGTTCAGAGAGCAAAAGAGATTTATTTGCGTCTCCTGGTGTATCTTTAGAGAAGCAATGCGAAGCAGCATTTTGAAAGCACAGAGAGAGCGAAAGATGGATTTATGTTTCATTTAGGCTTCGGTTCTCTGTCGCATACAGGCTGCGAACTTCCAGAATGAGCCGGCAGATTCTGCAGCGATGAATCATATAACTGTGGTCTTGCAGTTTTGGGGTACATGTGTGAATTTCTCTTCACCCGATAAATGTTTCCTCTCTGAAACTTCCTTAAAGGCAACATGCCTTTTTTACAGCTGTTCCTCACATTCAGTATTATTCAGTATTAATATCTTCTTTCATTACATCAAATTATAAATATAAAAATAAATATGCAGGCTGAGCAACTTATTAACTGAACATTAAAATGAGTGGTCAGTGAGTTTTCCAGATGTGTCAAACATAATTCATGGACTAACATTAGATCAGCAAGTAGCCGAGGATGAAGACAAAGCTAATTTATATGCTACAGTATTTATGAGAACAGCATTTGCAGGCACTAAAAACACATGTCTTTTATTTGCTGGCACTTATAAAAAATCTGCATATTTCTGCCATACTAAGCCATCATTTAGTAAACAACTAAAACAACTTTTTAATGGCTCGCTTGTCCAGACTGGCACTATCAGATTTATAGATGGGAATGCTTGACGGCTCAGCTAGGCTTTATGATACCTCATTTAAAGTCCATTACAACACAGGCTCTCAGTCATTTTTGGGAACATAGAATCTGAGAAAGAAAGCTGTGGTCACAGATACTGTAGAAAATATCATTTAGGGCTTGACATTCGGGCATTTTGACAGGTTATCTCTTTGTTGTGCATTTTAATGTGTTTGCCATAAACCATAGGGTGATAAGTTAATAATATCACTGTCACATTAATAATATCACAGAGTGACACAGAGGCCACAGGCAACGAAAACCCCAATTATAACTGTGTTTTCTGACAGGGTAAATATAACTATTTAAAATAGTATGTGAAATAGATTTATCTTTACAGGTAGAAAAGACTAATGATGAACTAAAATACCTTATAAACAGTAAAAAAAAAAAAAAAAACTTACAGATAGGAGTAATGGCATAGTAGATGACTCGGAGACTGGAATAAAAGGAACTTTGATTTAGTAAAGGCACAGAATTCATAAAGTACAGATCTCTTTTGGAGACACTACATTCCACATCACAGGATGGAGTGTCAACTGGTCCAGAAATAGCAACATATCAATGTGGCAGATGAAATATATTACTTTTAAGTTAAACTTTAAGTGCTTTGTTTCAGGGGTGCAAAAGTGGTTGGCACGAATTAGCATCGATTAGCTTGTATCTGAATGCTCCAAATGAACTCAGACCCCATCCAATCGACCTGGACTGAGATACCTGAAGGATGTCTGAGTGAATCATGAACATAAAACTTAAAATATATATTTTCACACTGATAATAACTATAATCGTAGAAGTAAAAAAGGACTATGTACAAAATGGACAAAATGGATGCCTGATTCTACTTTTCAAGTACAGGGACACTGTGAGTGTAAACAAAACTGGTTTCACTTATTAGGACTAAAGAGGTTCTAGTGCACTCTATCCTCACTACATTGCTTAGTGGCGGTTAAAGTGAAGAATTATGATTTAATATAGTACTACAGTAGCCTACACTTTATATTTTTTTCTAAGTTGTTAATGAAGATTATTGTAGTACCTTTTACAAAAATATGAAAAACGATTCGTCCCTTCAAGTCAAAATGACAAGTTTAATTTAATGAACTAATGCCGTTTCTTTTTGAAATTTACTAGCAATTTCTAAGTAAAAAATAGTGTATGATTTTTTTATATTCCCTTTTTTTAAACAGTATAGTCTGATGATTGTGATGCATCATTTGTGTTATTATTAATGAGATCAGAGCCATCTTTTCTAAGAGTGTGAAAGCAATTTTGCTGTGCTTAAAGGGGTCTGAATGGACTCTTGTGAAAACACCCTCAGACTGCATTTTACACTTCATCATTACCTTCATTAGAATCAACAGAGCGGCAAATGAATTCTCCGAATTAGTTTACGAGAGAGAGGGAGGCGCGTTACCTCTTGCGCTTTGGAGACTTCATTTTGTCCATAATCACAGGCACGCAGTTGGTCAGTTCAGTCCAGTCTGCGTGCAAACCGCAACTCCAACCCGTGGAGAACCTCGAGAAGAGCCAGGACTCCTGCTTTCCCGGCCGGTGGCACGTGCATTTCTTCTGTCCCGCTTTGCAGTCGCACGGCTGCTCCAAGCGAATATTCCTGACCAAGTGCCTGCCAAATGTGGTCCCGCCTGTCTTCTGAATATGCAGAAACACAATCACGTCATCTCCCTTGATGTTGAAATCGACATCGCGTGTCAGATCGCGCTCTGTGAAATTGAATTTGGACGCACATTTAGGTGGGCTGTCTTCCTCCGGGTCCTGCTCCAGGTACAGGTCATCGGTGGTCGGGTCTGGAATGGGTGGGGGACCGATCCTAACGAGTTTGTCTCCTGTCCTGAAATGGCAAACCTGACCGCCTGCCGGACAAATATACTGGTACCCAATCATAACAAAAAGAATGGCTAAAATCGGGATGAAAATCCATTTATTGGGTTTATCATTCATTTTAACACAAGGAAATTCTTCATGCAGTTAGTGTGAATCATCATGATCTCCTCTCCAAATCTTCTTCCAGGACGTTCGTGTGGGATCCAGCCCAAAAAACCCATGCCACATGTTGATATGGTAAAAAAGTGTGACATCCAAGGATTCGCATCAAACGTGCTCTTTCACAAAGTTGTAAAAAAAAAGTGCAAGATACCAAACAAAATACAGTTCTGCATAACCAAATTCTGTTCAGTAACCAAACATCGTGGTAATACAAAGAATAAGTCTACAAAACACTGACGTCTGCTGCCTGTGTGCAGATGAAAGGGTTTGAAGTGCCTCGTTGGTCTGTTTTATTTTGCGGAGACTGTTCTCCATCCACCGCGCGACACGCATCAGCGGGATGATGCGAATGATGTCAGTGAGACACCGGTATAGCACGAGCTCTTTCGTAGCACGCAAACAATTTGATCTGCACCTGGTCCCAGTCCAGTGCTCTGCTAGAATTTGCAATAAAGAGTTGCCACTACTGAGAGAATTCGCTGTGTGTGCTATTATTTTCTTCACAGTTCTTTGCACTGTGCAATCTTTGTTCAATATGACTTTGTGGAAAATACTAATAATAACATGTTTTTGGAGCCAAACCTATAATAGGAATTTCGTTTAGATTTTTTTTTCCACAAACGATTTCATGCTGCTCGTTTTATGTTCGACCTCAGACTAGCCATATATTGTCGCATTTAATTTGTGAAGTTTATTAGTAGGCTACCAGGCAATACACTTCTCATGTAAGTCTGTAACTGTCAAATTAGATTTTAGATCTTTGCAGACTAATGTAATATTTCATACTTTATTTGTTTAATTTGTAGACATTTTTTTTTCTTCTTTTCTTGGAAACGACTCACGAGTGATGCAATAGGCGGTTTCTATATTACATGTGAGTTTATCCATTTAGCCTACTTCAGCTTTTGCCAGCTATGTCTCTATCATTCGGTCCATATTCACTCTTCTCCATGCAGCGCCCCCTTTGAGTGCGACCAGAGTGCGAGCTGCATGGTAAGTGCTCTGTATATTTTACCCTAGATAGCTCTTTCTCTGAACGAATTATTTTACAGGAATATAAAAGCTTTAATTCAATTAGCCTAGTAATTAATTCTAATGCAATAAAATGTTAAATACCCTATGGAGTAATTTAACATACAAATCTGAAATATCTAAAATATCAGTCACAATCTCTTCAATATGTTAACAATATTAAATAAACTCATTAATTCAATAATGTACACATAGCCTATATGTAGCCTAAATGTCTATTTCACTATTATCAGCAACTCCAAATTGCATATTGTATAAAAAAAAATAAAAAATGTATAATATAAACATAATAAACCTCTCAAAAATATTATTAAGATTTTATTCCTACTTAAAGGGTTAGTTCACCCAAATAGCAAAATTATGTCATTAATAACTCACCCTCATGTTGTTCCAAATCCGTGAGATCTCTGTTTGTCTTCTGAACACAGTTTAAGATATTTTAGATTTAGTCCGAGAGCTCTCAGTCCCTCTATTGAAACTGTGTGTACGGTATACTGTCCATGGTTAGAAAGGTAAGAAGATCATCATCAAAGTAGTCCATGTGACTCCAAAGGGTCAGTAAGAATTTTTTGAAGCATCAAAAATAAATTTTGGTCCAAAAATAGCAAAAACTACAACTTTATTCAGCATTGTCTTCTCTTCTGTGTCTGTTGTGAGAGTTCAAAACAAAGCAGTTTGTGATATCCGGTTCGCGATCGAATCATCCGATGTAACCGGATCTTTTGCAGTTCACCAAATCGAACTGAATCATTTTAAACGGTTCGCGTCTCCAATACGCATTAATCCACAAATGACTTAAGCTGTTAACTTTTTTAACATTGCTGACACTCCCTCTGAGTTCAAACAAACCAATATCCCGGAGTAATTCATTCACTCAAACAGTACACTGACTGAACTGCTGTGAAGAGAGAACTGAAGATGAACAGACTGACTCGTTATCGAATGCTGAACACCGTACTCCTAACTTCTAAAATATGTTAATTCTGTAAGATATTTCTCTGCCATTAATAAGCTAAACTTTATTTCAAATACTCGGCCTACAAGTCACTAAAATGTTGAAGCTTTTTACCAAAGCGGAAACAATGTATCGCTTTCACGTTTGTGGAGGGAATAAAGTTGCAGGACCCCTCAATGGCGGCATCCTGTGACACCGGGTGATACAGCGGCTCAGCGTCCGATGATTTAGGTTTGTTTTAAAAACATATTCATAGTCTATATCACAGAGTCAGGTAGGGGTTTATTTCTGCTGAATAATATGTTGTTATTGCTCCTAAAAGAAGGGCTAATAGGGGTTGAACAATTTGTGCTACACGTCTTTGATCCCTTTTCCCTATCTTAATATTTCCTCATTCGTTAGAATGACCAATCACAATCATAGTCTGTTTCATTTGATTTGCATAAAGTGTATGCAACTGACAGTGATGCTCAAAGAACTATCAATGATGTAATAGATAATCGACACGTAACGTTACATTGTAACAGCTTTTTACTGGACAGTTTAATGTTGCCTTGCCTTCTTTAACCAATACTTCTCAATAACTTAAATGAAAAAAAGAATGAACATTTCCCGGCTTTTGCTCAAGTGAATATGGAAGTCATCTACTTTCCTATGGAAGACATTTTATTGCCTATTTTGCCACGTTATTGTCCTGGAATAAGATATATTTAATTTAACAAACATTGAACCTATAATAGGGGGTGTATTGTCTCAACATATGGGATATGATGTTACCATGGAAACCTGCTGTTAACTGACAGTGATTTAAAAATAATATTTTTGTGTGAAACATAAAATACTATCCCAGTAAAAAAAGACCAACTTCAAAATTCTATCTGCAGGTAAAATGTGTTTATTATTGCATTTATTTATTTTTATTTATTAATGTGATTATTACAATTAAACATTACATAGTTTACACATTATTACAATTCTGAAGCAAAAAGCAATTAATAGGAGGTTTTATGATGTAACATTTTTTTTTTGCCATTTCTAGCCATTTTATAAAAATATGCAAATGATCAACAATATTCAGTTATTCCTAGATATTTCTTAATATTTGTAGAAGTGATAATGATAGTGCTATCTTTATATTCTTTTAGTAGTGTCTGATCATGAGGGTGATCTTTCTTGTGCTGATCTTGCTGAGTGTCTTTCATGTGCACTCAGCATCTAAAGGAGTCGTCGCCAGTCTTCAGGCCAAATGGTCCATGACCCCTCTCCCGCTGGAAACAAGGTGCGCTGGAGTTGTTATTATTCTCCTGTTGTTCAGTATTTCACTGGCTACCCTTCGTATCTAAATAACCGTCTATATATATATTATTAGTTTGTCAAAACTTTAGGTTAAAATTTATATAATGGACAGCTGCTTCAGCTAGTTAACATTTCTTAGTTAACAAGTTGTTCTGTTTACTTTGATCTATCCATCTAGTTATATGTATAGAGAGAGATAGAGAAACACACAGACACACAAACACTGTTGTGGCCAAAATTTTACATACACTGTTGCAGGATCTGCAAAATGTGAATTAGGAATGATACAAAATGCATGTTATTTTTTTATTTAGTATTGACCTCACATAAAAGACATTTCAATATGAAGACTTCAAATCCAAAAGGCTCTTAAGTGCCGTCTGAAACTTTAATCTAAAACGAGCATTTCTATCAGGCTCCTGTGTTTATGTTCAGTTATTTCACTTTAATGGCAACATAAATTACCTATTCATTGCCAATAAAGTGAAACTACTGAAGCCAACCACAGGAGCCTGATAAAAATGCTAATTTTAGAAGAAAATTTCAGACGGCACTTAGAGGCTTTTGCATTTGAAGTTGTCATATCGTTCTCAAGAGAAAATAATAGTTGAATTTATCAAAATAACCCAAATCAAAAGTTTACATGCGCTTGATTATTAAACTGCCCGCTGTTCTTAAGAAAAATCCTGCATATTCTTTGGTTTTTCAGCATTTGAACAGTATTTGAACCCTTTCCAGCAATGCCTTATGTTTTTGAAATCCATCTTTTCACAGCGAGGACAACTGTGGGACTCATACACAACTATAACATAGGGTTCAAACGCATAATTTTCCCTTCTGAAGCATCAGTGAGCATTTGAACCTGTTGTAATAGTTGCATGAGTCCCACAGTTGTCCTCAGTGTGAAAAGATGGATCACAAAATCTTTCAGTCATTCCTGGAAAGGGTTCAAATATGCATAAGATACTGGAAGGGATTCACAAATAACTATCATGAAGAAAAAAACAGCCGTGGATCATCCAGGTAACAACACAGCATTGGGGTCATTTTTATAACTTCAACTATTATTTTCTCTTGTGGATTATATGTAAACATATTTTGTGTGAAATATCTTATATTTTGTGTGAAATTTCTTATTCAGGTCAGTACTACAAATAAAATAACATGCATTTTGTATTATCCCTCTAATTTTGATCAAATAAATTACAGTTTACAAAAACAAATGCTTGACACTTCTGGTTTTCCTAGAGTATACCATCAATCTTTTTTTCATTTTTTTTTTAATCTGAAGCTTTTTAAATCTTTGGTTTACCTCATCGACAGTATTATCAACGGTTTTATCCTTTTCTATAGATAGCAAGAGATGAACCTCCCCTCATGGCTGCGCTGCCTTTGTGGTTGTTCATGGTCAGAATGCCTGCAGCACCAAGGATATGAAGAAGCTATTGAAGACTATTTTTGTCCATACGTGGTTTTGTGTCAAAATCAACTGGTTTCGCATTTTATTTTTTTGTGACCTATGCAGGTCAATACCTTACCTATACAAGTCTGACCACCAGTACCCCCGGAGTCAATGAAACAGACCTGCCTGTAGCTGTTCTTTATGCTGAAATTGGCACCAAGGAGTTCAGCACTTTTCATAAGGTTCTGTCAGAGCGGGCACAGGAGGGCAAACTCGTCTATGTGTTACGAAACATTGTGTTTAAGAGTATTAGCAGTGTAATTTCATTAAGATTTAATGTTTTTTATAGTTCAATAATTTATTAAAGTCTGTTCCATGTAGTAAATATTTGTTGTCATTCACGTTGATTTCTTACCGCAGGAACTGAAAAATTTAAAGGTGCTGCTGTCTGGATATGGTGTTGAACTGGCAGTTAAAAGCACTGAGCGCAAAGCTGTTGATGACACACAAGTTAAAGGTATCATACAATGTCCGATTGCCTTTTGTGTAATAGAAGTGTTAAAGAAATAAATGACTGTACCCAAAAACAGTTTTATTGTAATATTCAGTGTTAGGAAATATGCTTTAAATTATATTTAATTGCTAAACTAGACTACCCCTCAAATGTTTAAGATCAATTCGATTTTTCGGAAGAAATCAATGTTCTTTTATTCAGCTTTTATAAGTGACTATAAAGACTTTTGCATTGTTAGAAAATATTTGTATTTCGTATACAGTAAATGCTGTTCTTTTGAAATTCATCAAAGAATCAAAAAATATATATATAACTCGATAGATCACAGTTTTCACAATTTTAAGCAGCACAACTGTTAACACTGAGAATTCATTGGTAAGTATAAAGACAGCTTTGAAATACAGCTTTGAAAAAAAATTGGGTTGCACTTTATTTTACAGTACGTGTACTTACATGTACTTATAGTGTACTTTCAGTGTATTTATCTAAGAAAGTTCTGGTAATACAAGGTAACTACATGGGGTAGGATTAGGTTTAGGGGTATGTTCAGGGTTAGTACCTAGTTATTACATATTTATTGTAATTACTATATTAAGTACATAGTATGTACATGGGGAACAGGACTGTAAAATAAAGTGCTACCAAAAATCCCAGACTTTTGAATGGTATAGTACTTTTAAAGTAGTTAAACTACAGAATTAGTAGTACAGAAACTAATTATTGGAAGAAAAGAATTGACTGTGAACTGAAGTAGCTAATGGTAATGAAACAAATGGATTTAAACTGACTTGGTCTGAATATGTTTACAGAATCCAAATCAGTCACCACTGATAAGTGGATGAAAATGAAGTCCAATGTTTTTTTTTTTTTTTTTTTTTTTTTTGTTTAGGAAATTAAAGTAAGCACTCTGAATGTTTTTCTTTCTTAAAATTTCTTTATCAATCCATACTGTAGATCAAAATGAATGATGTCTTTTGCACATAACTGTATGTTTCTCACTGTGTCCTTTTCCACCTCCAGAAAGTCTTAGCCAGAGCTTCAGGAGGAACTTGGAGAGCACCAATGACATGACTCCTCTCAAAGTGTGGGAGCTCCAAGGTGGGCAGGCTGCTGTTATTGATGGTCCACTCTTACAGTGTTCTGGACTCTGTGCTGCATCACAGAGTGAGATTAAACCGATCCTCATGGTTCCTGGAGAGAACTGTCCACTTGATGAATTGGGAAGCAGTGGAAAGGTTGCAGTTTGTACCCTTTGTGTGCTACAGCGATCTGTCCTATTCCTGTTCAGACTTCTGAACAGATGCTCATGTTCACAGCCAAGTTCAATTTTGCAATGTGAGACCTGGATAAATAAGAGCCGCTTTAGTTTTGTGCTCATAGATAAATGAAGCAATTTATTTTACTTGACGTGAAGGGCTCTCATGGTGGTTATCATGATGGTTATTGAAACAGTCATTTGATTTTGTAATAACTTTGTGGAATTGTATGTGGTAATAACTTTGATGTGGAATTTTTTATCTTCCATCCAGACTCTGTAGACTAGTTTATAAATCAAGCTATATGGCAACCACAGTCGTAATATTTTCTCTCATCAAAAATCAATTTCTTAATTGCCTCACCTTAAAATGAAAACATATTGTACTTTCCTGATGTTGTTCCAGACCTCTGTGATGTTCTTCTTTCTTTCTTGGAACACAATTTTGTTTTTGGAGTCACTGTTTTTCATACCATAACAATGTATCCTAATTATTGCAATTATAATAATGAAGCTCAGTCATCCAGATTCATTCACAAGTCAGTAATCGCTGCTTTTAACATGAATGCATTAAGGAGAGCTAGGGCAGATGTCCACATTTTCTGTATATATTACTTAAAATTCGATATGTTTATAAAAAAACTGTTGTATGATTTAAAATAGTCTTATTGAATACGTCTGATATTTCTATGATGCCTTTGCATCATGAAACCTGAAAGCTCCTGTTCCCCATTCAGTGTAATCACATAGAAGAAAATAACCATAGATTCTACAAAATTATCTTTGTGAGTTTAAGTAATGCGTGGCAATGTTGAAGTTATTAAATGCAGTCCATTTACACAATTTTTGATTTCTATTTGAATTATGAATTGTTTTAACTAAATATTTAATTGCAAGCATGCTTCATAGATTATTAGCTCTTTTAAAAAAGATTTTGAAATGCCTTCTCTGTCTTCCCAATAGACCTCAGTTTCCAGGTGGCATCTCGGATCATGACTATGCCAAAGTTTGATTCTCTCAAACTGATGCAAGACCTTAGCCAAAATTTCCCTAGCAGAGCCAGGTAAAAACTCTGAAATTCAGTCTTGGTTTCTCTGAGAGAATCCTAGACAGAAATCATTGCCTTTCTTACAACTCTCCATCAGAACTACAAAAGAATAAAGGAAAGATATCCTTATTAAGTCCAATATTTAAAGGAAAATAAGTTAAACATGTCAAAGAAAATTGTGAACAGGAATATCTGTACCAGTTATTGTTGTAAAATATTCCACTATGCATTTTTGCATGTATAACAGCAAAGAATGCATGCATATGCGTTCTGTCTAGGTCATTTTTAATGTGTGACTGTGACTTTCCTCCACTGCTCTTTAAGACCGCTTTATGTGGAGTGTTCAGATTATGCTGAGTCAGAATTACTGTGCTTTACAGTTTGTTAGCATAGCTGATATGGCGTCTAAGAGGGAACAGGTTTTCTGAGATTAAAATGAGTTTTTATGACTGTTCTGGGATGTTGACGAGAGCTAGTACTGACTGTGATGATTTAATGTCCCCATAGATCACTGACAAGGGTGGCCATAAACCAAGACATGAAGAAAGAAATAGAAGACATTCAAAATGTATGGTTTTATCAACAACTTTTCTGATGATCGCTGTTAAAAAAGTTTCAAGTACAGCCATGTGGGCCCAGATTTCTCAGATTTATTTGTAGAAAATTAAATGTGCCTGTACTCAGTTTGACGGGTATGGAGTGTCTTGAGAGTCTCAGATGATGAATCCAATAAAAAAATCATGTTTCAGCAAAACATGTCCATACTGAATGATGCGAAGTTCATAAAGTGATGGTGTAGCTGACGGAGTTTTTACGTTTCATAGGTTGAGTGAGTTGATGGGGGTCCATCCTAGAGCTGTAATCGGGCCATAAAAGTTAGGCCCGACAGGACCCGAGCCTGACAAGTACATTTTGACTGACAGCTTTGTAAAAGCTCGAACCCAATTACAGCCCGACATTATTCAAATGTGCCTTCTGTCAAGAATGAGTCATTTATACATGTTTTAACATAATTTATTCATAACTAACATAGACTAGACCTGTTGGACATGGGAATAAAGAAAAAAATAAGTCCTCTGTGACATCTTAACATCTCAGCACTCTAAATAGACATAGGCTCATTTAGCCTATAAATAGACCAACGCACTAATAAAAACAAGTATTTTTTAACAAATTAAATTAAGATACATTTTAAATTAAGATGGGTATTTGGCAATAATGAAATTAAGATAAAGGCTCCGCCAGATTTGCTTCGCCACTAGCAGCTGACATTTAATAAAAAAATAATACCACCATTAGCGTAAATACTCTGTCCACATTATGCATTTTAAGACTCAATGAATATTTAGTTGTAATTTGAAAAACCTTTACTCACAGAGATTAGGTTAAGCCTACATGTTTTTGTGGAGGAAAATGATTGAATCCACTGTAGATGTCTTCAGCGTGTTCCTGCGCTCACTGATGGTGCGTCATTATTCACTCATTATTCTCATTATAAACATGGTCAAAACTTTTTCACACCTCAGACTTTGCTTTAGTTTTTTGTGCAACCAAAACGTAATCGCCAGAGGCAAGCCTCTGTTACACCTACTCAGCATCTATTTTTGCATGTTTCTCGCACTAATCGAAACGCCTCGCAAACCAGAGCGCAAGCCCGAGCCCGGCCCGAGCCCGCGTAAGATGATATAAATTAAGCCCAAACCCGACCGAACCCATCGGGTCCCATATTTTATTTTATTTCATTTTATCTCATTTTGGCTAATGTTGAACTTAAATTTAAAATGTTCTTCTGGAACCCAAGCTGCAGAAAAAAAGTGGATATTCACTGTTCACATAAAGGCTTTCACAATTTAACACATGTCTGTTGCTGTCTGGTTACTAGATGGTTAATGGTATTGAGCAGGACTCCATGTATCGTCATTGGCCCTCAAGTCTCCAGGAGCTCCTCAGAGCAACATTTCCTGGAGTTATTCGACAAATATGCCATAACTTCTGTAACCTGGTGAGTCAACTTGCCTGTGAGTTGATTATAGTCTAAGCTGAAATCTAGCTGTGTGCGCAGGTTTATGCAGGGATGTTTATCCCCTGATGTCCTCCTTTTTTAGAACTGCTGTGCCTATTTTGTGTGAATTTGTTCATTCTTATTCTAATCTGGGAAAGAATGAAAAATTATTTTCTTTGTTGTTTGCAGGGTCTGTTTCTTGACCCAGTACAGGAGGAGATGTGCACTCCTCAATAGAATTTAATACATTTTACTTGAGCCTTAAAAAATATTCACTTCTAAACTCAACTGTATTACAGATATTGTCACACTAAATTCATTACATAGCTTTTCAAGTTTTATAACACTTAATGTTTTCTTACTTCTCTATAATTTCAACTCAAATCAATATTTCAGAGACTACAGAGACTAATGTACTCATTTAATTTTAGTGAGATTTTCTTTTCTTTTTTTGTGACATGAAGGTATTTAACAGGGTAGAAGTTAAGTTAAGGAGACTATCTCTGTGGATACATAACAGAGAAAAAAGGCTATACGGACTTCGTCCGCAGAAAATCATGGAAACTACTAACTTCTTCCAGAGAGCTGCCTTTATGGTATGCTACCCTTACATTTTGCTTCATATCTCTTACTGTTTTTCATTCATTGGTTCATTGGTTTTTATCACACATTCATCTGGTACAATGGCCCCAACTGATCCAAACCAGTGCCAATATGAATCTGTCATCTCACCATATCATTGTCACTGTAACAATCACGTGATCTCTGCAATCTCCATCAAAATGATTTCATCAATGTTCTTTACAATGTTCTTTACTAACTGCCTTAATAATTTCTGTTATAATTGAATAAAGAGTTGCTGAAGACTGGGATGACTCGACTGTGTTCTCATACTTGGACTCCAGAGACAAAACGGCAGTTTTCTCTAAGAGAACAAGTATTTCATTAGAGATGTTGAGGCATGTCTTTTTCATATATATTTTGTGGGGGTTTTATATTTTATGTTTTTTAGTAGCTGCTATCAATGAAGTGTTTGACAATGCACTGCTAGTATTAAATCATAATTAACATTACATTTTCGGTTTAATGTGTTACTTTCAATAATTTAATACGTATTACATGTTGACATCTTAGCTTTAAACCTATCCAAACTGTGTTTTTGTAAAAACCATTATTCTTAAGTAATGTTTAAGAATAATGTTTTACTTCTCCTGTTGAAGAGGAAGTGTTGTATATCACAGATATTGAACAGCCCCCTGGAAGGCAGTTGCTCAGATATGCCATGAAACATATGGTAAACTACTGCAGTTTTTATTTCCAATTAGTTGTATCCACAGGAATCTCATCTTCAGAGAGCAGAGGCACACATGCATTTTAGTAATTAATCTGAGAGTAATTAATCTTTGAAAGCATTCTTCTACTTTAGGTTAATGAACAAAATCCAAAGTTAATGATCCAATTAATATATAAACAAAGTACAGAATAGCTGTTTAACATACAAGTAACATTACTAATATCACAATTCTTTCTCCCATAATCTCTATATGATGATCAGGGTTTCATTTTATTATGTAAACTGACCCAAATAATTGAAGGCATTCATAATCACATACTGTGGTTAACGTTACCGCTTTGCTGTGGTCTCATGTTTGAGAGAGTCTCTGATCCACATTGTTTGTTTGCAGAAATCCAGCAGCTCCAGCTGTCGTGTCGGGTGATCAATAATCCCAGTGGAAAGCCCACGGAGGACAACAGCGGTCTGTACCGAGCCATCTGGGCTTCTCTACTTACCCAAAGCAGCAAGAACACACTCGTCTTCACCCCAAAACTCCTCAAAGAAGAAAATGTTGAGCTCCTCAAACAAGGCACCAAGATTAAGCACTTACTTAAACAGGTCAGTGGAGTATGAAATACTGTTTCTGGGAAATGTGGAATTGTATGTACAGCATTTTGACTTGGATTAATCTTAACATACCTGTTCTTGTCTGTCTGTCTGCTTTTTTTTTTTTTACTTTTAATTTATGTCACTTGATTTAAGTTGCTGTAAATGTGTCTTCTTCCTCTCCTGTCAGTCTGTGTACTGATTTGAAAGACCAGAATGTATATTACAGAAATACAGATTGTTAATTCCTTGTTGGCTGTTTATGGTTGCAAGATTATTATAGAATTAAATTGATGCAGATTATTGACCTCAAGATCTGACAAGGTTTTGGAGCAAAAATGTTTTATACAACTATGATTAGGGATCCAGTGATCTTAAACTTCTGGACCATATGAAAAAGCTAATAAACGTATTATATATATCCAGTATCCATATCCAATATCCATTCTGTTATATAATGATTAAAGTAAAATGTTTCATCTTAAATACTGTGCAGTAACCAATAGGATACAGATATATGGTACATCATTAGCTGTAATTATAATTTGGTATTTTACGTAGTTTCAACCGGATTTAATTATGTTCAAATCATTTTAATGCACTGTTTTTTATGGCGTTTTGTTTGCATTTAATGTGTTTTCTTAAAATATAGTAGCTTGTGTTCTCCCACTTGCAGTCTGCCCACTTACATCTAGAAGGCTTGTGTCTTCCAAAGCACAACAGCAAATAAAACTTTTATAGTTTCCTCCTGTCATCAGCATAAAATGACACAAGCAGGGCCTCTCTTCTTTTCCATGGTGTGCCTTTAGCCCATCGCCACATCCATTGAAAACCACTCAACCACATGTTATTTACTCAGACTTACAGACAAACACATCTCTGGGAATGGCTGCTCTGTACCTGGTACAAACGCAATTGGAATCTAGGGTTTACTGACAGAGTATTGCAACTTTCAGAAAGACTGATCAGTCTGTAAGACACATGGAGAGCTTTCTTTTGGTTATTTCTCTCCTCTTGTTATTTCATTGTCCTGCTCCTTCTATTTATATCCATCATAACTTGTAAGATAAGAGAAAGTGTTCCATCTAACCCAGCATTCCTGGGTTTTATTAGTTGAAAATGTTTGGAGAGAGAGACTCTTGGTTCCCTGATAGCTTGTGTCTGGGACCTGTAATGGCTCGATTATTGAATGGCAGGGAAGAGCTGTTGGGCTGACATAAGCATTTTGTTCCTTTTGGCCAAATAAAGGAAACACTAATAATCTGACTCTGTGCAGCTCATACACCCGTGATTTGTTTTCGGGACTGAAGCCATTTTTTCATTACAAGTCTGATAAATGAAACTGTTTAATGATTGATTAGCGCTACACGGTCACCAATGGCGACACATTTTTCAGAGGTCTAGCCAATTTAATAATCCCCTCAAAATACTCCAATGACTGCACTTGCACAAATACACCCCTTTAGTTGTCAATAACTCATTGATCAACTATTTCCTCATTGCAGTGTAATCGAGAAACACATTAATGAGCCGTACACATTTTTACTAGACTTAGTTCAAATGAGTCCACCCCTGAGGTCACACAAGATTTCACCCCCTATATCTATAGTGTGAATTAAGAAATGTATTCAGAAAAAATATTATTCCTTCTTTTTTTTTCAGTGGCACTAAAGATTCATATACACACACACACACACACACACACATAAATATATACATACATCTGGTTTCATATATATATATATATATATATATATATATATATATGTTACTTTATATATATAAAGTAACAGTGTTGACATTGACATGGTCCACTGGCCGAACGATGCAAAACAAAATTAGAAAGAAATGCACAACTGGTTCATATTCAGTATTTAAAAAAAAAAAATCAAGATTAGATTCAGGGTAAAAAAAAAATAAAAACACATCCTGTCTTTGATTAGCATTAAAAATGGAATGCCATGGACATGCATATAAATGATTTTCTATATCTTGTGTATAAAGGGGGTTTGAAGGGTTCTGGGTGCAAATACAGTGGTACACATGCAATGACACTTTAGACCCATGGTTCTGATGGTTGACAACATGCCCCAAACTTCACTTCTGACTAACAGTGAGTTTGATGTCTTCACTAGATCCTGAGCCTTTTGTTTGAAGAAGAAGAGTTCAGTGTGAAGATTTCCATCTGCTAGAGAAGATCACACTTCACACTTCAGCACAAAAGATTAAATCCAAGATCAAGCTGATGAACATGAATGCCCAAAAGTATGACGTGTTTTTTGCTTGTCACCCCAAGCCGATATGAGCGTAGATGTAAAATGGTTTGTTTATGAGAGGAAAACTGAAACCTGTTATTACTGTTCACAGGGCCAGTGATTTAATCATGAAAGTAAACGCTCTCTTCACTTCATCGCCTAAAGGAGAGGTCAGAAAAGATGTCCAATTTCTGAAGAACAAACACAGGTTTGATTTTCCTTGCAATATTTCAACTGAGTATCTGTATTTTAAAAAGATAATCATTTCTTTCACCTCAATATATTTCACCAGACCCTCTCTCTGCTTTTATAACCACACAAATCATAGAAAGTGATGATTATGTCTGCTTTGTGAATGTATCGTTCCTTTGAGAAACTAAATCACTAGTTCTGTCCAAATTGGTAAGACGGCTAACTCAATGAAAGTGTAAGTCAGCTGGATATCCAAACATAAGCCCCTGACACCCAACCGGGTTTCCATGGCTATGATCAGCTCCTATCCTTATTTACGCATATTCACAGCTACTTGTGCTAATTGTCCATTTGCGTTTTCAGTTACTTAAAAGCCTCTACTTCAGTTTTTCAACACTTTCAGTGCCGGTGTATTAAGCTGACCAGATGTGTCTTTAACAGAGTTCTTCAGTTGGCACAGCGGAAAGATGAGGTGTTCTATGATGTGGTTGCCATCATGGATCCTCTCACCAGAGATGCACAGAAGTTGGCTCCTTTATTACCATAGTTGTACGTACAACTTTGGTCATGTCTAAGAGCTTATTGTTTCTCAGGCCTTGTTTGTGCTGTTTTTCAGCTGAGAGAGTATGTGTATACTCTTTTAATATAATCAATTAGACATTGCGTGGGCTCCATCTGTCTACACTAATATCAGTTGCACAGTGAGTGTTTCTAGCTAATAACCGTGTCCTATATGAAGAAAAATAGTGACACTTCATGGATCAGAAAGCTAAAACTTCCATTAAGATGCTGTCAAATCACAATGTGTTTTTTTGATTATTGGTGGTTGAAAGCTGTTCATTCCATTGATTAGTACCTGACTTGCAAATGTAAATCTGCCCCTGCAGTTGCTGTAACAAGAAAAAACATTCATGATTAATTGACCTAAGCCAATTAAGTTACGAAGCCCCGCCCATTTTCAGATTGATTAATCTCTTTAGATTTTACATTTGTATTTATAAATTTGGCAAATGCTTTTTATGCAAAATGACTTGCATTGCATTGAAAGTATATATTTCATCAGTTTATGCATTCCCTAAATCAAACTCATGATGTTGTTAGCGCTACTGTATGCTGTAGTCTTTGAGTGTGTGAGTGGGTAATAACCAGGCTGTCTCCTCTGTGTGTGCTCAGGTGCTTGATCAATATGAAAGTGCAGGTGTTCATGAACTGTCAAGCCAAGCTGTCCCAGATGCCCCTGAAGAGGTGAGAACAAAAGCTTAATTAAACTGAAGCTCTGAGAGTGTCGCAGGACACGCATGCATACACACACACACACACACACACACACACACACACACACACTCTCTTACAGCAGCTGGTGCTGTTCTGCAGATATCACCTTGTTGTGTTTTTTGTTTTTTTAACAATGTTCAGAGATTAAAAAGATTCACGTGAAGTCAGAATTCAGAATGATGGAAAAATAACTTTTTTGTTAAAACTAAGGTCTGATGCACCAGGTTAAAAGCTCCTTTTTGAAGCTTGATAGACATCAATCTCCGAATTTGATATTTTCTGGGAACTATCCCTTCTGATAGCTGAGATATAAAAAAATATGTGGTGAGAAACATCTGCACTGATTTAAGACACCAGGGGCGTCGCTAGGCCCTTTTTAGGGGGGCTTCAGCCCCCCTAAACTTATGCCCAGCCCCCCTAAAAAATTATTTGATTAATTAATTAGTGATCGCTTCAGTCCCCTTTAAAAACTCATTTGAGACGGTGGCAAGCTGCATCAAGTTCCGGCTCCTCCCCTTATCTGAGTCTGCACGGATTCAGCGCGTTTTTCAATCCACAGGGGCGCCGAGCAGAGCGAACATCAGAGAGTACAAGGTGTGTGTGTGTGTGTGTGTGTGTGTGTGTGTGTGTGTGTGTGTGTGTGTGTGTGTGTGTGTGTGTGTGTGTGTGCGTGTGTGTGTGTGTGTGTGTTCTCGCATCCAATACCAATACGTCTTCGCTGCGTTCACCTTCAGCCTTTATCACGGTGTGACAGTTGTTTTTTCTTCCAACAAAAATGAAGCGATTAACCATGAAAACATACTTTAGAAAACGATCATGATTTATTTTAATTTACTTTTCAAAATTGAAAACATATTATTGTGTATTTCGGCATTACATTATGCAGCCATTCACAGAAATGATTAAAGACACACATTGTCTGAAAGCACTAAATGTCACAGAGAGAGAAACATCATGTGGAGTTATTTTGTTTTGTATTATTAAATATGATTTTGTATTAAGTAATAATGAATCATTAGTGTATCATGATACATATATTAGAGTAAGAGTAAAGGGATCTATGATTTTTTTTTTTTTTTTTTTTTAAAGTAATTGATTTATAGAAGTGGCAAATTGATAATGGTGTTATTTTTAATAAATAGAAATAAATATAGAACAGATTAAACATATTGCCAATAGACAATTACATTAATACATGTTTTGTCTATATTCTTAATGAATATTAGCTGGTTAGTTAAATGATTTGAAATGAAATAAATTTCCAGGGGCTGACTTGATGTATAACCAACCGTATTGTTGATTATAAAGGCTAAAAAGCTAAAAATTAATAATAATAATAATAATAAAATATAATAATTTATTTTTCATTGTAGATGGATATACAACATTTTTTTGTCGTGCGGGAGTAGTTCTGCAAATGAGCAACAGTCAGGTGAGAATAGAACAGACAGCCTCACACACACAATACCACTGTATTCCCAAGATTCATTGCAGTCATTGAACCCTTATGTTTTTTTAATCTTCTGCCAATTTCCACGTACATTTCATAAGAACAAGCTGTGGTATCATCAAAGGATAAACATGAATGTCCTAATACTGAATCAGGAAGTCTTTATTGTAAAAATCTACATTCCCAATTCAAAATTTTCCAGTGACTGGTCACATCTAAAAAACTGTATTCGTTTTTTTTACAGTGTTGTATATGGCTCAGTCAGTACTCCTACTCCCATATATGAAATACAGGGAATACAATGGAATAGTGGATTGCAATAAGGTTAGTAGTATACAACCCTACCCTAATAGTCAAATATAATTTTTTTAATCATACCCTTATTGGGGGCTGAGCCCCCCTAAAATGAAAATCTTAGAATCGCCCCTGTAAGACACCCTGCGTTTTATAGAAACTGATGTGAAACAATGAGAAAAGTTGTTCCTGCAGGAAATAAACTATATTAAAAAGTTAATATTTGAAGAAATTGTTTGAGTACTGTTAGATAAACAGAAATTAATGGCTATGAATTTGTTAAACATTTTCCAGAAAAATCAGTAATGAATATAAAATTTTAAAGTAATTAAAAAAAAAAGTAAAAAATAGTTAACCATACTTGTTTTCCCCAAAAAAAGTCAGTTAAAGTCAGGATTAGAAGTAAATGTAAAAAAAAATATATTTTGTCATGGGATTTCTAGCTATTCACTAATTACAGCAGACCAGCAGTTTAGTTTATAAGACTGATGTCATATACTGTTCCTTTGTCTTTCTGGCAGCATTACAGAATGTTTTGGAGCCGGATATTTCATTCTTTCACAACAACTCCCTTTCCCCTGGCCCTATGGCCTGCTTCACTGAAATCCCAGAATCCCCTCTGCTCACTCTTAATATGCTCACCCCAGAGACCCGGATGGTTGAGGCGGTCAGGAGCCCGTATGATCTAGATAACATCCACCTACAAGAGGTATGAATTCTAACTCTAAATGCTGTATTTCTATATTTACCAAAGCAAAGAGTTCCACACATGAACTCTTTTTGTCTAGACTGCACGTTGGCTGTAATAGTGCTTTGAAATGTATAAATCTTTATGATACATATGGTCTTGTTCACGTTTCACTAATAAACTTTACGGTCACTCTTAATTTTGGGGACCAATTCTCACAATTAACTATTTACTACAACTTTTGCCTCAATAAACTCCTAATTTGCTGCTTATTAATAGTAAGTTAAGGTAGTTGTTAACTTAAAAATGGTTATGCTGAATAAGGCATTAAAATGTGCTTTACAGGTACTAATAAATAGACAATATGCTAGTAATATGCATGCTAATAAGCAATAGTCAGAACTGGTCCTTAAACTTAAGTGTGACCAACTTTATTTGTAACTAGTCGATTTGTCCTGGTCAGCCAGAATCTGAAGGATTGGACTTGAATGGATAAATGTGTCGTCTTCTACTTTATTGTCAGGTCAGAGGTGTAGTCAATGCAGAGTATGAGCTTGAGTACCTGCTGTTGGAGGGCCACTGTTTTGACCTGTCCACAGGTCAGCCTCCCAGAGGACTTTAGTTTACACTGGGGAGTGGGGATGAGACCGGAACCTCTGCATGCATGACACCATTGTCATGTCTAACTTTTTTCTCCATTTTTTTTTTGGCGTTTTCCAAATGCATGTAAAATACATTGTAATATGAATTTTACTAGTTTGATAAGAGTCATATGGACCCAAAATGAGAATTCTCTTATCATTTACTCACTTTCATGTTGTTCCAAACCTCTATGATTTTCTTGTGTGGAACACAAAAGCGAACTATTTCCAGTTGAAGGCCAACCCCGGCGCCTGGATCCTGAGGCTGCGTGAGGGCCGCTCAGAGGACCTCTTTCAGAGACAAACGTCAGTGGTTTCTCATCACAGGTTTACATTTCTATACTACTGTTCAGAGGTTTGATAATCAGTATGATTTTTTTATTTAGGAACATGTCTTTTATGCATACAGATACTGCATTTATTTGAACAAAAATACAATAAACACAAGCTATTTTAAGTTGTAATAAATGTCTTACATATATATATATATATATATATATATATATATATATATATATATATATATATATATATATATATATATATATATATATATATATATATATATATATATATATATACACACATATATATATATATATATATATATATATATATATATATCATGTCTTACATTTGTACATTACATTTGTAATTAATTCCTGTCATGGCAAAGCTGAATTTTTAGCAGCCAATTCTCCATACTTCAGTGTAATATGATCCTCTTGATCATTTTTTATTTTCAGAAATCATTCTAAAAACTGGAATAAATTTACTTTTGCCCAGACTTTTTCATCGATTTGCAGTCTGGATGATCTTTATTATTTTTAGGATTCTTTGATGAATATAAAAAATAAAAAAAATAAAAACTGAATTTATTTGAAATGGAAAGATTTTGTAACATTATAACATTAACATTATACTAACATTATACTGTCACTTTAATGCATCTAAAAATGTATTTAAAAAAAATAAATACAAATTCTTGCTGACCCCAAATTAGTATAAGTTAGTATGTAATTAATACAGTAGTGTATATTTGGCAAATTTTGTTGCCACTGTGATTTAAAATCCTTTCAAGCTATGGATTTTATCTGTGCATGCATTTGTGACGGCTGGTGAAATGACAGTCTGGAAACAATAGCGAGTTTAAAGTTTTAAGTTTTACTGAGATTCCCTGTCTGAAACCACGTCTACCGGGAGGCCATGAAGCCCGAAATATGTGATCTAAAACAGTAACCGCTCCTTGGCTGTCTGTAATTTGGGCAAGGGAATGAAATGTGCCGCCTTCGAGAACCGGTCCACAACGGTCAAAACGACTGTCATGCCATTAGAGGGCGAGAGGGCGGTAACACAATCTAGAGCGATATGGGACCAGGGTCTCGAAGGGACAGACAGCGGTTGAAGAAGCCCATCAAGAGGTCAGTTAGATGACTTACCACTGGCGCAAACTGAACAAGCCAAAACAAAATCGCGGACATCGCGAGCCATACGTGGCCACCAGAATCGTTGTCTAAACAACCCATTAGTTCTACTTATCCCTGGGTGACAAGCCATGTTGGAACAATGACCCCACTGGAAAACTTCGGACCTTAACTCCCCCGGCACAAATAAGCGGTTCGGTGGGCAACCGGACGGAGGCATTACCCCTTCTAAGGCCGTCTTGAACTTCGACTCGACCTCCCATACGAGTGCTGAGACTACTAATCTCTCAGGCAAAATACACTTGGGAGTAACGGGACGGGTGGAGGGATCAAAAAGACGTGACAAAGAATCGGGTTTGACATTTTTGGAACCCGGGCGGGTACAATAGGGTAAATTCAAAACGACCGAAAAAAAGTGCCCACCGAGCCTGCCTGGAATTGAGTCTTTTGGCAGTTCTGATGTATTCTAAATTCTTGTGATCGGTCCAAACAATAAAGGGAACCCCTGAACCCTCTAACCAGTGGCACCACTCCTCCAACGCTAATTTGACCGTCAACAACTCTCTATTGCCAATGTCATAATTACGTTCGACAGGAGATAATCGATGTGAGAAGAACGCGCAAGGGTGTACCTTATCGTCTGAAGCAGCACGTTGGGACAACACTGCTCCTACCCCCACCTCTGATGTGTCGACCTCCACCACGAACTGCCATGTGGGATCAGGGGCCACAAGGATGGGAGCCGAAACGAAGCGGTTCTTGAGGTTAGTGAACGCAGCCTCAGCTGCGTCAGACCACCTGAACGGAGTACTGGGAGAGGTCAAGGCTGTCAGAGGTGAGGCTAGTTGGCTGTAATTACGACCCAACTGTAGGGCCTTACTCCGCTGTAGGGCCTTATGGGAATCTGGAGATGGCCAATCTATCACAATCTATCACAGCCTTTACTTTGTCAGGGTCCATTCGCATTCCCTCAGACGACACGATATACCCTAGGAAGGGGACCGACTGTGCATGGAATCTTCATCTTGTTTTTGTTTTTCTTCTGTTTACCTTGTCCCTATTGTTCTTTTTCTGTTTATTTTGTTATTGTTAATGTTATGTACATCTGTTTAGCTTGTTTTTGTCCTTTTTTTGTTTGTTTTTCTTTTGTTTTTGTTGCTGCTCTTCCTATTCTTGTTCTGCATTGTTTTTGTTATTATTAAAAAGCCTGACAAACTCAATGAGAATCTTCTAAGTGAAGGAACAGAAACAAAAGGCCTGTGGGATTCCATGACCAGGTGAGTCTTATTATTGAAGCATTAATCACATCTTAGATCACTTCTTAAAAAGCTAGAGGGGCACAACACAAAATTTCTAAATTTCTAAAAACATCACAGGCACAGAATAACTGACTGCAAGATCTTTGCGTGTGGCTGGGTCTGCAGTGAATCTTTGGCTACAGATTTCTACAGAATGTGAAAGTCCATAATTTACAGAGTTCTACAAATACCTGTTCTATTTAGTATTTTTTAAATAAGTTTTTGGATAGTTTGATAATGGACTCTCTATTACCAGTGTGATAAAAAAAGATCTGCAGATCCTGGTCAAGCCTGTCTATGACTGTGTTTGTCTTGATGTAAATACACACACTACCGTTCAAAAGCTAGAAGGTTGTAAAATTATTACACGTTTTTGTAAGAAACCTCTTATAATCATCTAACCTGCATTTATTTGTTCAAAGCAAAGTCAAAACTGTAATATTGTGAAATAGTATTACAATGTAAAATAATAATAATAACAATATGTAAAATTTTATTTATTCCTGTCGTGGCAAAGAAATATTTCAGCAACTCTTACTCCTGGATTCATTGTCACATGATCTTTGTGAAAACTGTGATACATTTCAGGATTCTTTGATGAATAGAAATTTCAAAAGAATACAGTATAAATCTTTTCTTACAGTATATAAATGTCACTTTTGAACAATTTAATGTGTCCTTTATGGATAAAAGTATTAATTTTTTTTTTTTTTTTTATTTACTGACCCCAGACTTTTGAACAGTAGTGTAATTTTAATTTTGCATATAAAATGCAGTTGGTTTGCATCTTATTTAACAGCTCTGTATATTACGTTTTATGATCTGTCTCCTTTTTTCTTTGCTGTCTTTGAGAACTGTGTGGAGCTCTTTGGAGAAAAGGTAGGGAACATGATCTCAATTTTTCTCTCTTACTTTTTCTTGCATCAGTTAACACAGCAGAATTTCAGTTAGTAGACTGATTTACTGTATCTTTTTCATTGAGTTTCCTCTCAGCTTGATTTTAACACATATTGTTCTCCTCATTTAGAAATAGTTTGCCAAATTCTACCTTCTCTCAGCGGTGTTACATCACCTTCGTCCACATTATTACAAAAAACTCATCTTGCCTTTTTTTTGGGGGGGGGGGGGGTATGTTGCTTGGAAACAGGGTATGGAAACGTTCCAAAGATGTGATGCTTACTATTCAGAAAATGCTCTGATGTGAATATCGTTGCAGAGGCAGCAGGTGAGATCTTGGCTAGGGTGGTTGTGGAAAGCTGCAGATGGCACTTGGTTTTGATGTGTGGTAATGATGGAGGTTGAGATCTTCAGGAATCTCTGAACCTTCTCAGTGCATAACATACTGTCAGTCATTTAATAGATCCACAAACTCTGAGAAAGCTTAGTCAACAATAAATAGAATAAATTTGCTGTCTCAACCTAATGGGCTGAACTTTAGTGAAAAGTTTGAGGTCATTAAAAAAAAAACATTTTATTTAACGAGTATGCATTGAATTGTAGATAGTGACAGAAAAGACGTGCATAATGTAAAAAAAACATATATATAGTCACGGGAGGAGCACAAGACAGACACAGTGGGCGTGGCGTCAGGCCTCGGAGAGGCTTTTGTTAACAGAAATCATAAAACACAGGGAATAAAAGTGGCCGGGGGGGGGGGGGGGGTGTCCAAAATAACAGGGAATCTGGTGTCCTCGTCGTGCTGCGGGGTTTGTGTAGGTCGGGCAGTGTTCATCGAGGAAGGGTCCAGGTAAGGGGCGGAGTCCGGCGGCCGCACGCGCTCCCCTCCTTGGTCCGGGGCGCGAGGGGCGGCCGCTTCCTCTAGTGGCCGTATCTCTCTCGTCGGCCGCGGCGCTGGTAGGGGATGGACGGCCCGGCATCCTGGCCCGTCGGCCGTGTAAACGGGTGCGGTTCTCCTCCGGATCGCGGGTCCGGCTGCTCACGTCTCTTGTGGCGCGGGAGTCCCTCAACGCACCCTTCCTGGACCCACGAGGACACCAGCGTGCATGCACGGGGAAGAGACCGGTCTCCTGAGGAGAGGCGCGTTGGGCTTTTAACTAGCGGCGGTAATGAGGCTCCACTTCCTTCAGGTGTGCTCCATCACACGCCGCCAGCCCTGACTCGTCCAGCGCCCCTCCTCTCACACACCCACTCTAGTCGGGAGCCTGGTGAAGGGCGGCGATTTAGGACGGAGTGCCGGTGACAATCAGGGAGGAGGCAGCTGACTCGTCACAATATATATATATATATATATATATATATATATATATATATATATATATATATATATATATATATATATATATATATATATATATATATATATATTTCAAATGTTCCTGTGGCTCAAGTGGTAGAGCATTGTGTTAGCAGTGCAAGGTTGTGGGTTTGATTCCCAGGGAACACATGTAAGATAAGAAATGTTAGCCTGAAATGCACTGTAAGTCCCTTTGGATAAAAGCATCTGCTAAATGCATACATTTAATTAAATTCATTTTAAATTAATGTTATTTTGAACTATTTAAAAGAATCCTTTAAATAGCGTATTGCAGTTTCCACACAAAAAAATATTAAGCAGCACAACTGTTTTCAACTTTATGTGACACGAAGACTGGAGTAATGGCTGCTGAAAATTCAGCTTTCATAATCAACAAATATTCCAAATTATCCTGTTACTACCAATTATTAGAAGATTATTTATTTTTTGCCATCAGATTTATATATATATATTTAATTTAATTATACACCCTGCACGATTTGTGTAAAATATCGAATTGCTAGTTTTCTGAAAAAACTTGCAATTGCAAAATAAAATGCTTTTTTTTTTTTTTTTTTTTTTTTGCTGTCTTTACACTAGTTTGCAAGGCTGCACAATTTGGCCTAAAAATATTATAATTCTGTATTAATATGATTATAAAATAACAGTTATAAATTTACAAAAATAAATTAAGAAATATTATATATATATATATATATATATATATATATATATATATATATATATATATTAGAGATGTTCCGATACCCTTTTTCTCATCCCGATACCGATTCCGATACCTGGGCTCAGGGTATCGGCCGATACCGAGTACTGATCCGATACCTGGGTGTATATCTGTATATACAGCTGTATATACTACTAGCCCTGTGTAAATTGCTAGAATTTTTTTATGGTGTGCTTCAGACAGATCCCTCAATAAAACATGAACAAATACATGGTGAACTACTGTATTTATTACAGTATTTTTATTATCTAACATGAATTTGACAGTATTATTTATTTTCTTATGCAAAAAAGAACTTCAAATGCAGCCAAAAATCTAACACCGCAAACTAAAAAAGGTATTTAAGTTTTACAATATAACTGTATAAAAAAACTGCAACAAATAAGTCTAGGAATATAAAAAAAAGATCTATTAATCAGATAATCTCTTTACAACAAAACAAGTAAAAAACAAGCAACCATCTAGGCATAATTATTATTATTATAGAGACGTATTATTATTACTGTAGGCTACAACAGTAGCTTTATATATTGTCAATTTACTCATGTAAACCAAACATTTATTTTAATGGGCTGCCATGAAGATCTTTGAGTGTCTGTGTTTATGATATGACAGTATTCTCAAATGAAACGGTAAATTCTCATGAAGTGACGGTTTATGCGTTCGTGTCCTCATGACACACAGCAGAGACTACAAAACAGCGAGCTCTCGCGCATCTGTGCCAGTCACCCACAGAGATGTAGATTTTGCGGGAGTAATATTTAAATAGTATTTTGCAGTTTAATATTCACAGACACTAGTATATATTCGGCTACTGTCTGGAGCCCTGCGTTTTGACTTACACGGAAGCGACTGAACGCAGTTGCCGGTACTGAATATACTCGAGAGTCTGTAACTACCGGTACTACAGAGACATACTGCTAACCACTGATCTATAATATAGTAGCGGCTTCACTGTCTTTTGGCAGTTTAGAATGTGATGAGTGATCCAGTCATATATAGATAAGGGCTGCTAACGCGTTTTCATTTCTTCTTCGCTGCTCTAAACAGGGGTTGCTTGTGGCAACACAGCACAACTTCCTGTGTTTTCAATGCATTTTGAGCAGCGAAGAAGAACCGTGCAGCGGTTAGGCAAAGCTTGCGGTCATAACTAGGTCTTTTTTAAGAAAATGGTATCGGATCGGTATATGGGTTCATGTACTCGCCGATGCCGATGCCAGAATTTGTTGTGGTATCGGAGATATTTCCGATACTAGTATCGGAATCGGAACAACTCTAATATATATATATATGTATATATATATAAATATATACAGTACAGCTGTAAAATTGCTATACTTGTACATTTATATCTGCCTTAATTTCATTTACAAACATTAAACCCTGAGCAGGACAGAAGTCTTTGCAATGCATGCTCCAGCATTAAGGATTAAATGAATGTTTTTCCATAATCGTAGCAATGAAAATGAGGGGGAAATGATCCATGAATGTGTTAATAGATATACTGTCTACTGTAGTTTATCCCTTTATATATGTGTGTGTGTGTGTGTGTGTGTGTGTGTGTGTGTCTACAGGACACCCTCTCTCACGTGGCGAAGGCTTATGGTTACCAGTATGAGCTGGTCGAGTATAAGTGGCCTCGCTGGCTTCACCAGCAGACAAAAAGCAGCGTATCATCTTGGGATTTAAGATCCTCTTCCTGGATGTGCTTTTCCCCCTGGCTGTGGACAAGATCATCTTTGTAGATGCTGATCAGGTGACCTTACACATGAGAAAACTGTGGTTCTGAATAGAATACGAGCATATATGTGTAAAAAATAGTATGCAAAAGAGTATGCATTTAGCAATAACATGAGCTCAGTTCATGTTAAATTCAGTGAGTGGCTTCTCAGAATAAAAAGAAATAGTCAAACTAAAAATTGTGTGCTTATGTTTTTGCATGTTGATATGCATCCATTCCCAACCTGTGAATCTGATTTAACAATACACGTCTTACAGTTTGCCATTTTTTTTATTAATAGCAGCCAAGAGATTTCACAGGCACTTCTCTTTAGCAATTCATCATGTTAGCACATTAACAAATAGTGATATCTTCTAATTGCAAAATATAACTGTGAATACTTCATATTTAGATTGTCAGGGCAGATATCAAGAAGCTGAGAGATCTGGATCTAGAGGGTGCCCCCTTCTATGACAGCCGAAAAGAGATGGAAGGCTACCATTTTTGGAAGACTGGCTACAGGGCTTCTCATCTTAGACGAAGGAAATACCTCATCAGGTTAGATCACAAAAAAATTTGATTAATTAAGAATATCACTTAACAGTTTGCTATTTAACCACATGATAGATTATAGCAGTGGTTAAAATTCCAGTCCTCGCAACCCACCACACATTATGTATGTATTTCTTATCACTTTAGAGGTTTGTTTTATTACCGTAAGTGCCCTGCGAAGTGGACTTCACAGGATAATCCATTTCGAAGAGAGCGTATATGTTCCATTCTAAGGGCAATAAAGTGTGTGAGACAGGAATTTAAATTGTATTTATTTAGGTTATGTCACACTTCACACTTCTCTAGTAAGTTGCATCTGTGTGTGAAGACATTGCAGGCTCTGGCGTTGCGCAAATCTGTGAATGAATGCTCCAAAATGAAGTAAACTTCAACGGAGTTTCCATGCTCAGGGAGTAGGGAGCAATGAACACTGTGTAGGGACCATGTAAATCTGAACACAGTTCATGCATGGAGCTCTCTTCCAACAATCTGGTTATCGGAATCAGGTGTGTCTCCAGGACTGGAAATGAGAACCACTGGATTATAGATTGCTGTGACGTTTTAAAATGTTTTGAGAGGATTCTGTTGTTATATCACATTGTGATGATATGTGTTACATTGAATAAATGCGTCCCTCTTTCTCCAGTGCATTATATGTAGTGGACCTAAAAAAATTCAGAAAGATCGCAGCTGGAAACCACCTCAGAGGCCAGTACCAAGCTTTAAGCCAAGACCCCAACAGTCTGTACAACCTGGACCAAGTATGTGCTTGACATCACACGTTCACCATTAGAGGAGGATGTTCTCTATGGGGTTTGTTGCTAACAGGACCTTCCCAACAATATGATCCTTCAAGTAGCCATCAAGTCCCTACCTCAGGAGTGGCTGTGGTTTGAGACCTGGTGTGATGACCGTTCCAAAGCTACAGCCAAGACCATAGATCTGGTCATTATGCATTCACACCACGCTGTTAACGGTAAAACAAGAAACTTTTGCATGGTACACAAATCGATTACAGAAGAGTGATGGTTTCCGGTCACATTAAATGCATTTCAGGGAAATTTTGTGAGCAAAAAATTCACTTTCAACCTAAACCGCTTTCTGTTGGTCATTTTGTAAATTTGTTACCAACCTAAACACAAGAGAAATCTTCATGAAGAATTTGTGTCATGTTCCAGACCACATAGATTACTACTGAAATGACCAGGAGTCACCAGTGAAATTGTGTCAAACAGCAGTAAATGTGACCTTGCCATGAATGAAGTTATGACAGATTAAAAAGTTTTACAATAATTTCTCATTTGTCAAAATGAGTTAATGCATTAGCAAACATATTAAACAAATTAACATGAACTAAGAAATGATAAGTATTATTCACTAGTAGTTTATGTTAACAGATGCAGTTCGTTTAGTTAATTAACAAAAGCTTATTGCACAGTGTTACTGATAAATGTTGGATTTGAGATATTTTATATCCTCCAGCATTAACCCATATAATGTATTTGGCAATGATTATAACTGCACCGATATGTTTCATTTCACAAAAGAGCACCTTGAGTAGATGAAATGTGAGGTGAAATCCGCTTGAAATGCCTGCAGTCTGATCATAACCAGATTTCTTCATATGACTAATGCACATACATAGAATGACAAAAATAGCAGTCTCATTTACACCCTTGTCCTCCCTGCCGTCTGCTCCTGGGAGGTGGAGATGGAAACGTCTCATTAGAGATGGCTGTGAGGGCTGCAGCTCACTGCACAGGCTGGACTCAGAAGAGTGCTGACCTCTGCATTCCATCCAGCACTCTCGCCTCATTCATGTATACTAAATGTAGCTGTGAAAGTCTTACTCTGTTGTGTGGGTTTTTTAATTGTTTTACTCAAACATTATATAGGGGATCAATTGTCTAGTGTTACAGTCTGAAAAAAAGTTCAGCCCATTGACCAGAAAATAATTTATAGAAGCTTGAATGCCATAATGTTTATTGTTGGGATTCAGTCTCTCAAGTCAAAGCCACTATTTGTCCTTAGCGTTCTTCCCTGACTTGTACATTTAGCAATGAAGATTGTCAATGGGGACTAACACAGTTGCTGCTACTTTACTGCTACTTATCTGATATTTTTAGCCAGTTTATGAACTTGCAATGGTTCTGGTGTATATTTATAAAAGTCACACATGTCAATATTGTGTACATTCCTCCAGAGGAGACTATAAATGTTCATACTGGCCTTTTTTGTAACAGTTTCAGTAAATATTCTGTTGTCATATTTTAACTGTCAGAGTTTGCAGATACTAATAAATTCACTTTTAAATCGCGTTGATATGTTGAAAGACTGAACACTACCAAGTAGAGCTCTAAAACATACAGTATACAATTGTAGACTATTATGAGGGGAAAATCAAATCCCAATGTTCATTGCTGTCAGGTTGTCAGCTCTGCAGATCCATTCAAAAAAATCTGTATCCCAGTTATTGAGACAGATCTTTTACATTCTCTGTTTTATTTCTATAACATCAATGAATATGTACACATTTTTTTTTCTATGCCTTGATATTCAAATATTTGGATTTTATCAGGAATAGTCATTTTTCTATTCTGAAAGGGGATTCAAGTCGTTCATGATATACTGGGTGTTTTAAATTCATTCTTTCTTTGTTAACTTGTTTTTTTTTTAAGAGTTTGATTAATGTAAATGACTCTATGCTCTTCAGTCATAGAGTTTCAGTAAAAACAGACCAACAAGTCCTTGTTAGTTTAAATAAGCATTCATATCTCTTTATTTCATTATTTACAGCATTGTTTGATTCATAGAAAAATAGTATTGTTTTCTATGTACATATTATTCTCAGGAGTTAACAGATGTTACTTTGCTAACAGTCTTGCGCTCCAGACTGCAAGATCCCTGAAAGTATAGCAGCTGCTTCAAAGGAAGATGGTTAGCAGGTGGGGTCACTCGACAGCGTGAGATGTGTGTTTCAAGGCGCTTGTCATGTCAGAACCGTGCCTGTGGGCGGGTTCAGAAGGTGCCAGGTTCTGACTCCAGCACACATCCGATTCCAGGCCCTAGGTCTACTCAGCCGGGCCTCAGTTGAAATTGAATTTGAAATTAAAAGGTCCAGAACCAAAAGGATTGAATCCCTGGAAGTTGTCCCAGCCACTGTGGAAGTGGTGGTGATGTCCCCCACCCTGCTGACTCTCTGGATCCATGGGGTCCTCGCCCTGGTCAAACTTACTCCTCATCTCTGGAGTCAAACAGAAGAACGGGACCAAATTAAGTTATCACAGAACCTTCACCAAACAAACAGGGTGAAACTGCTGGCTTAAACCAGATGCGGCACTAAAATATACCTGGGTCGGTCAGAACTTCTTTGGCTTGAGCGATGTCGATGAACTTCTTCTCTGCCTTTTTCTTCTCTTCTGCATCCTGGAAATTGTCTGGATGCCACTGCTGCGCCAGCTTTCGGTATGCTTTCAGGATCTCTTTCTTTTGGGCGGTTCTGCAACCACAGCAGTTAAAGAAGAGTGTTTGCTTACTTTAAAATGAGTATTGGGCCTCTGCATCGATGAACAGATGATAGAGAGTTGATGTCTGTGTTTTCTAACCTCTTTACACCCAGGATCTTGTAGTAATCTCTCTTCTGGGACTGTTTGAGGAGCCGCTGTGCTCTTTCTAGGCCCTCCTTGATCTGCTGGTCATTCTCGCTATGTTCTTTAGCACTCTCAAAGTCCCTAATGGCTGCAAAAAGAACACATTTCTGTCACTCCACTTCATCATTTCAAGAGCAATCAGGAGGAAAGAGCATTAAAAATAGCCATTTTGCTCCATCTTTAAAACAGCATAGAACAAAAGTACTGCTGAACGTGAAAAACAAAACCTTTTTCCCAAAGGTCTTTCATAGGAAATTACAATTCTGTGTCTTAGCCTGCGTCTTATTATTAAGGGGATATTTTATAGACTTTTTTTTTTTCAGTTTTTACTAAAATATATGTACAGAAAAAACGTTACAATTGTCCAACTTCGAAAAAAGTTTCCATGTATCCATCTCTACCTTCTTCATATTGGTCATCCTGGAGGTAGGCCTCTGCTCTGTCTTTTAAAGCATTCACATTCTGAGGGTCTGCTTTCAGAACTTCACTGCACACTGAGATGGCTTTGGCAGGTTGTTGGTCCTGAGGAACAAGACCAAAACATTCACTCACATCAGTTAAACACAGGTGCAGTGTATGCTTTGGTGGATGTTGACACCTTGTGGTCAAGCAGCTCAGTCTCACCTTTGACAAACAGTGGCACATGCGTTCTTTGGCATTTAGTGTGAACTGAGGAACATTTGGTTCAGTCTTCATAACAGACTCATATTTACTAACTGCATCGCTGTACCTGTGGATTTAGTAAAACAGTCATTTAGTCTGAAATAAGTCATTTTTAATTAAATAAATACTTGTATTCAGTAAAGAATATCCTATTTCAAATAAATGCTGTTCTTTTAATCTGCCCTGTCTATTCATCAAAGATTCCTGAAAAAAAAATCTGCATATCAGAATGATTTCTGAAGGATCATGTGACTGAAATGATTGCTGAAAATTCATCTTTGCCATCACAGGAATTAATTACATTTTAAAATATAGGAAAATAGAAATTAGTCATTTTAAATTGTAATAATATTTCATAAATGCAGAACATAAAAGTCTAATGATGTTCTTTTTTTTTTCTTTTTTTTTATTACAGATCCCAAACTGAATGGTAGTTTAAACAGTATGTAATAGTATATATCACAATAGTATTATTATAATTATAATAGATGTTATATTTTTATAAATGTTTTGTTTACCATGTTATACATTATAATAATTATTATTATTATCATTTACAAAATACAGCAACAATACAGCATACTTCTCTTGTTGGATCAGTTCCTCGGCAGCGTGTATCTGTTTGTTGAGCTTCTTAACTTGTTTGTAGTGGCTAAAGCACTGCTTATGATCCGGATCCAGCTTCAGACACTCCCTCACCTCACTGCACACACACACACACACACACACAAAAAAAAAACACACACACACATGGATCCAGCTGCTAAAAGTTTATCAGAAATTCAAAATGACTAGAAAAAAAACATGATGCCACTCACTTTGGACATGCAGCATAGTGTGGACCTTATTTGTAAATGTATCTTTGCATATTGCATTTAATTTTACGTACTATTATTAAAACCTATAGGCAGTATAGAGTTGAGGCCTATATTGTGCAATACACCGGTAGGCTTAGAATGCTTTTGTAGCATACATAAACACCAAACTCCCAGACTTACTGCATTAATAATTGTCTTACCTGAGGGACATCTCATGGTCTCCCAAGTTGTAATAGATGGTGCTGAGCTTGTAGAAAGCCTGAGTGTTGTCACTTTTCAGTTTTGAAGCGGCCTTGAGGTCACTGATGGCTTTGCCCATTTCACCCAGCTGAATGAAACACTCTGCCCGCATCTCTCTGGAGTCTGCATCCCAAACACACGTCTGAGAAGATGACAAGCAAATCAAAAGGACTTGACAAACTGGATTTAAATAATACCTTACTATATGCAGTTCACATGATATTTGTTCTGGTCCTACAACGCAGACATGACATTACCGAACAAAGAGTGCTCTTTACTGAGCGCTAACAATCCTTTTCTGCACCAGGACAAAACCAGGGCGGATCACCTGCAGTAAACAGGAACCTCTAAGCTCTGTTCAAACTTTTGATTTAATAAAGGGAGATGCATTGTGTTATTTTAGTATTTAGTTATTTTAGTGCTACTATTATAGTTTTGTTCATATTGTGAAAAAGATTCTATTTTTAAATTAGCTGTTATTTTTATCTCTTAAAGATGACACAGACAGACCAATAGATAGATAGATGGACTTATAAATAAGAATTGTTGGTTTTAGTTTTAGGTTTAGTTAACAATAATAACCCAGATTCTGGTTAACTCACATCAATGATGATGTCGAGGTGCGAAGCGGCTGAGCCGTGGTCTCTGCGCTTGAAATCGCTCTGTGCCTGAGCCACAAGTCTCTGAATCTCATCAGATTTCTTCAGCTGGCTCTGTGCCTCCTGCTCTTCCCTGCTGCTTGGGTTTGACTTGAGCTGAAAGACAAAACATCTGTGTCATCCTTAAGACAACGAAGAGATAGCAAATGTAAATACAGCAGAAAAGTTGAAGTGTGCAGGTTAAATGAAGCCTTTGAGATACTGAGACTTAAAATATACCCCACTGACTGACCAAACTAAGAATACTCTGCAGAAGTATGAGGAGCCTTCAAGGAGAATTCATTAAATATTGTTTCATGTAAGTGATACCATTTAAATATTAATATGTGATATAAAAAGCACTGTCGTTTGCTCAGAGTTTTCAAAGATGAACAAAGAATGTCATCTCAGCACATATGTGGGCATGCTTTTTTTTTTAGGTGTGCACTAATCAGAAAACTTGAGGCCAATACAAATAAACTGTATTTAAGCATTGTGTTCAACAGATACTGACCTTGTTTGCATTTGATTTTTTTTCAAAGAATCACTTTTACTGTAGTTTTACAAATATTAAACCATAAACTACAGCAAAATGGACTACACTGTAAAAATTACAGAAAAGATCATATTATACATGTATATAAAAGTGTATATATACACATATAAAAGTTTTAATTCAAAGGTTGTTATTATACAAGTTAAAGGTGTCAGATATTGATCTGACAACCTGTGTCCAATTGGTGCACCTCTATTGCTAATTAAATGTTACGCACCACTTTTTTGAAATCGCTTTCTGCTTCATCAAGTTTGCCATGTTTCAGCAGCAGGTTTCCTCTCTGAAGCCTCGCCTATGGATTAAGTAGAAACACTGGTTCACTTCTGCTTAACAGGTTTTGGTAAATCATTGTAAAACATTGTAAATATTTTAAAGTGTGAGATGATTCTGATTGTGAGAACCCACCGATGTGAAGTCCGGTTTAAGTTCAATGACTTTGCTGAGGTCTGGTAATGCAGATTTGGACTTTCCCATAGCAAGGTACACAGTTGCTCTTCTATAGTATGCCATGTAATTTTTGGGGTCACCATCTGATAATAAAAAATAAAAAAAAGTGTGTGGTGTGTGTGTATACATATTTATAAAATATTTCAAAGATATCATGTATAATATTAATATTTGTATACATATATTATTTATTTATTAAAATTAAATCAAGACATACTACTTGCATAAAAACTGCTTTCTGTGGAAAAGAACACATATCACACAAGATTTCATTAAAGTTCTCATGTAAAAAGATCGAGGACTCACCAACAGCAGCGTGGAAGTGAGAGAGAGCATCTGCCAGCTGTCCTGCGGCCAGAAGCTTCTTCCCCATCTCCAGATGATTCTCAACACCACCAGGCTTCTCACCATTAACTCCTGCAATACATGTGAAATTCAAATAAGTGTGAAGTCACTCAGTACAATAAAATATACATGCAGTACCTGCATCATGTTTTCAGTAGTAGACAGTAGAGTACAGTTAGTATGGCAATGACATTAAACCTCAAACGTTTATTAGTAGCTACAAACGTGTTCACTAAAGTCGAGTAGAGTACAACAGAGTCAGGGAGACTAACGGTGTAAGCATTTTAGTGAAGTGAAACAGTGACAACTTGTGACAACATACATGTCGCGGTGGAATCACAGTATTCCTTTAGAGCAGTAACTTACAATAGAAAAAAAAACATACTATAGACAAAACAACAACACAAATAAAATATAATAATAATAATAATCATCATCATCATTAAGATTTAAATGCTTGACATAGCTAGGTCCTCAGCAGCGTGTTTCTGGAATAATATAACAGTTCTCCATACTAAACATCTAAACAGCGAGGATATTTCATCTCTCACTGCCTTTGCTTTGCTTTCATGAAAGTGAACACATAACGTTAGTTTACTACAAACCTGGTTAACGTTGCCTGACCACTTACCTTCGTATCGAAGATCGATCAAAACTAGTAAAAAGGGAACGTAGCTCAGTACTCTGTGTGCCACTGGGCTTATGGTAACCATGTTTACTTCTTTCCTCCGTCAAATCACGGATTCAATGTATGAAGTTTCAGTAGACACGATGGACATTCGCATACTGTAGCTGTCAGGCCATCGGACATCTTGCCCACTGGTCGTGGGTCCCTCTGATTGGCTGATATTTCACTAAACCCCGCCCAACGCGCCCTAAACGGAGGCTAGCCACGACGTCATTATTTTGGTTCCATTTGCGCTTGCGCGACAGTGAGCGCACGCATTTAGAGGGGGCACCGTTTTATGTAGATACAGTTTTAAATACAGAACTGTATTTTTCAACTTTTTCAGAGGATGTTGTTCTGTAACATGATACATTTAGGCATGTATTCTCAGCATGAATCTTAATTATGTATATATATATATATATATATATATATATATATATATATATATATATATATATATATATATATATATATATATATATATATATATATATATATATATATACCAGTAGCCTATATATTTTTTTCTACTCTTCATAATGATTATGTTGATGTTATGTAAATATGCTTTTTGTCCAGACTCAAAATAATAACATTTGAAGTAATTATAAAAAAATAAATAAACAATAACAAATAAAATGTAAAGAAAATCAGAAAGATTTTGTGTTGTTGTTTTTCTCGTATACAAATTAAACACACAAAAGGCAAGCATGGAATTGCTGCAGTGATAACTGGTCAAATTGATTTTTTTGTTTGAAGCTGAAACATTTTCCATTAAATTTAATGACAGTGTTTTATCAGTCTCATCATGCTTAGTGTAGCTTTCCATTATCTTGACTGAATAACCACTTTCCCTTTTAAGTGACGTGATTCATGCTATAAAAGGATGATAACCATGAACATTTCACAGACACCTTCATCTAGTGATCAGTAACATCATCAGTCCTGTGAGAAGATCTAATTCCAGGTAAGATTGTCATTTTATAATATAATATATAATACATTATACATTCCACTATTTGCTGTACTAATTACTAATTACTAGCATTGTTTGTGGTCATTTTAAAGAGCTTATCAAAGCATATTGTTGAAATATTTTAACCAACTTTATGGAGCTTACCAAAAAACATTTACAATATAATTATTTAGTTCAATGATCTATGCTAAGCTACATCTAAAAGTTCCACCACCAGACCCAGAGATCGGCTGAATGGATTTGAAAATGTTAAAACTCAATTGTTAAACTCTAGGGTAGATTAAAAAAATTTGTCTATTTTCAAAAAAAAGTGTTCCTTTAAACATTCCATTGTGTGTGTATACAGGGCATTTCTGAATTTGGTTGTGTTGTGAGTATTTGCAGCACAATCAGACCTCCGTTTTAACTTCCAAGGAGGCCTTAAAGGAGACTTAAAAATTATCTAATTTTCCACATACAGTATCTTAATGTGAGAAAGAGACTGCAATTTAAAAGATTACGTCCACTGTAAGTTAACCACACAATAACAACATACAAATACTTATAAATATATTTTTAAACATTATTTATTCATAATGTGTCTAATAAACATGGACTAATGAGATTGGAAATGTTCAACCACAATGTAATAAATTAATTGCATGCTTTTAAGACATTTTAGCAGGCTTTTAGGGTGTTAATGGGGAAAATGAATTATAACTGCAGAGGGGTTGAGCAAAAACACTATGTGGTTTTTGCTCAACACCTTAGGGAAAATATTAAGAGCTTCTCGGAAGGTCATTTAAATCAAATATATCAAACTACTATACTACTATATCAAATTTTTCAGAACCTCATTATCAGCTGATGAGCAACATCTGCTGTGTGAATCTACAGTCAGATTGTAGGTAAGAGAAAGTCTTCTTATGTGTCTATATTGATGTGTTACAGTTTCTACGAACAATGCCTTTTTTGTGAATTTGGAAAAGAAAAAAAATCTCTGTTTCCAATGTGTTTTCTCATTAAGTCCCATCGTGACGCTATAGCTAATGCAATACATTTGTTTCTTACTGATCTGGTAGAGTACGGTTATATTTTCAACTATCCATAGACAGAAAATTATATTGATTAGTGCATATCAGTACAAATGGTTATGGTTAATAGTGGTTATTAGTGCAAAATTGTTATGTATTTTATGGCATGCATTCCATTTGAAATTATGACTTTTGGTTATTATATGGCCCAATTATTGTGCATTTAAAAACACTGGTTCTTTGTTCATTTAGAAATACGATAACCACAAACAGCATATAAGTACCATTATCAGCTAACAAGTAACAAACTCATTCCAGGTAAGATCATGAAGTGTCCTGTTCATTTTATTAGCTTTGTATTACTGGCTCTGCATTATTATTGTTTTTTATGATAACTAATCTGTATTAAAATAGATCTTTACACAAATGGATTGAGGGTTTTTAGTTTTTAATCATGGTTATCTAAATTTGCTTGATTTGTGAATAGGTAAACTGATGATTAACCAGAATACAATTCTTCTAGAATTAAAAAAAAAAAATTCAGTTCTTCGATCGAATGCATGACATTTTAAAAATTTCACACAGCCTTGCTGATATTCAGACCAACAAAAAGATTGCGAGTGGGAAATTGCTATTATAAAATTCAGTTAATACAAGTTAATACTGAGTAACTTTTTGAGGTTTGTTATCTTAACTTTATGACACTTTCTGCTGCTGTGTGTGGGATACTGCTATAGCTAGTGAGTTTAGCCAACTGTTAATGCTAATAATTCTGCATAATACGGACATTCCCACATAAATCATACGTTAATTACAGCCCATTACATGGACAGTCCAATACATTACATATATTTACACAGTTACAGTCAGAAATGATTGATGTGAGATTTTTGTTACAGAAATCTTTAAACAGTAAACTAACCTCAGGTTTGTTGTTATTTCAGACCTAACCTCCAAGACTTTGTGAGACAATGACACAATTCAACATTAATGGCTCTGATGGGTTCAACAAGTCGAGCTTTCCTAATAAAATAGAGTATGCAGAAGCCGTGTTTATCTGGATTTTGAGCCTCTTTGAGATCCCAGTTGTCTGCTTAACCCTGTTTGCATTGTGTTTTCTCATCAAGTCTCATCGTGCTGCTTCAGTTTATGTGATTCATTTGATTCTTTCAGATCTGTTACAGACTGGTTTTATAAATGTATTAACAACCAAATTAGAAAATGCTGCATTCTGGAGTGCATATAAGTATTGTTTGATTGTGGGCATGTTTTTCATGGCATTTATTGCTATTGAAAGATACATTTTAGTTTCTCATCCTCACTGGTACAGATCTCACCATTCAGTAAAAATGTCATGTTTTATTTCTTTTATCATCTGGTTACTGCCTTTGACCTTTGTGAAGATTAGAGATCAAGCCATTTTCACCATGTTTTCCCAATGTCTAGCATGCTTTATCCCTTACTCAGTAATCATTCTGTGTTTTGTTGGTACTTGGAGGAGTCTCTCTCGCACAACATCGTTTACTTCTAATAAGCGGAAATTAATTATGGGCAGTCTGTCTCTTGTGCTGTTTAACTATACATTACTTTTCCTACCCTTCTCTATTACAGGCTTTTGTTTAGTATTTTTGGATCCCCCACCTCCTATTGCTTTTAAAGCTCATATAGTTTGTCATGGTCTTTTGTATCTCAGCCCACTTGCTGACTGTTTATTATACTTGTTCATGAGGAGAGATGCTGACAACATAATGAGGTCTCTTTTATACTGTTGCAGTTCACCACAATCCAGAACATCTAATACAAACACTCATATTGGCTAATAAAAATATCAAACAGCGGTGTACAGGGGTCAAAATTGGCTCTCTGACTGGTCTGTGGCTATGCAGCCCCATACACAACAAACTGCAATGCACTCTGTATTCAGATACCTTTCCATTAGAACCAGCATTAACTTCTTGAGCGATCTAATCTACAATAGCTTGTTTGTTGGATTGGACCACACAGGCCAGTGTTCGCTCCCCACGTGCATCAATGAGCCTTGGCCACCCATGACCCTTTCACCAGTTCACCACTGTTCCTTCCTTGGAGCACTTTTGATAGATACTGACCACTGCAGACCAGGAACACTCCACAAGAACTGCAGTTTTGGAGATGCTCTGACCAAGTCTTCTAGCCATCACTATTTGGCCCTTCTCAAACTCACTCAAATCCATATGCTTGCCCAACTTTCCTGCTGCTAACTCATCAACTTTGAGGACAAAATGTTAGGAGGTGCCTAATATATCCCACCCACTAACAGGTACCATGATGAAGAAATGATCAGTGTTATTCACTTCACCTGTCAGTGGTCGACGAGGGACAGGTGTGGGTGCTTAGTAGCTATGGTGATTAACTTAGGTTAAATGGAGACAAACCAAGGGAACAATGGCAACCATAATTGAACAGTTTATAGCTGAAATGTGTATGTTTCACACTCCAGAACATTAGGTGGGGAGCCTGCACCTTTAACGTTGGTTTGCCAATCTGCCCAAAAATTCAAGAGAAGAAGAAAGAACTCTGGCAAGCAGGGAAAGAGGAACTGAATACAGGAAATGAGTTCTGAATCAAAAGGAAGAGAAACATTACAAAAAAAAAAAACTGGGGTGTATTCCAGAAAGCAAGGTTAACCTACCATCACATATACCCTGAGCTCTCTCGGTTGATTAACCCAAACCTGGCTTACTTCAGTCAACTCAGTTAGACATTAGAGTTAACACACAAGACATTCTCAACAAAGCAATGAATTGACGAGTCACCATTGTAGGGTATCAGACCTGAATCAGACAATTAAAGATTTGATCGGGAGCATGGTTGAAACTTGAGGACCTGAATTCCACAGAAAGGCTCAAAACAACAAGATGTTGTAAATCAAATCCTAGCGCCACAAGTCGGAAGAAACTCCACTAACTAGCAGCTTGAACAGCTTTCTAAAAGAAACAAAAGAACAATTATTGACAATTCCAATTCGTAAAAGAGATTGTCAAATTTGGGCAAGTAATCAAGACTGATGGTCAAAGAGATGCACAGCATGACCATCACATGTTAATGATGGCAATCACGATCACAAGATCTTTGGATTGACTTCCCCCGACCTAGAAGAAAAGAGCCAGACTGAAATTCCTTTAAGTGGACCTTTTAACCTCTGGTCTCCACAGAACGTCCTTATGTCAAAGAATGGCACTTTTAAAGATGTAGGTGCACCAAAATGAACTCAAAAAGACTTATAAACGAATATCAGTCCATTGCTAAACTCCATGACATATATGTAACACACATTTGACTATCATGTTTCTAATCACTTATTGTGTATGTCTTTTTAATAACTTTTGAATAGCTTAAGGATTCATATTCATGTTTAGTATGTGTGTTTGAATCTTCTTGCTTGAAACTTTTCTGACAATCAAGTATTTGTCAAATGTATCATATTCTTGTTATAGGAATCATGTCCATGATTTATAAACGGGGTGGAGAAACATTGCAACACCACGAGCAAAGATAATATCTAATTGGTCAATACAACATTTGAGGTGTGGCCGAAAGGCCAGTTTAAATACTCAGGACACCGACAAAATTACAATCTTAGCTTTTGCTTTTAGCTTTTGCTCTTAGCCATGCTTTTTGTCATTACATTTTGCGTTCTTTGAGCGCTGTTCCAGTGTGCTTTGGCCTGCACACCTGCTGCTACTTAGCCATGATGAGAAGAAACACCACCTTGTCTCGTCAAACTTTACTTCTGTTCTTTTCTTTAGTTTCTTTTCTTTTCCGTTAAGAGTTTCGTGTTCTGAGTTAAGTTTTGTAATGCCATGTCTCAGAGTCTTACCTCCAATGTCTGCCTAAAACTACAACCAGCCAACAACTCCGCATTTTCTGACAACTCCCAATCACAGGCTTCTCAAGACGTCACTTCAACGACTACTGAACTTCTACCCAATCAGCAACCTCAGGAAACTGCCTTTTCCATGAAAATAAAGGGAACCCCCTTTACATGGGCAATGCAAGTAATTACCTCCAGACTGAGCTGAACTGGTGTATCTAATATAATTTTAACCTCATTGAGGAACTCAATGCGAGGGTTAATTAAGTGACTGATGGATGTTCATGTCTATACTATTTCACGTATTGCTCTAAACTTGGGATTTCACATTTTCATTCTCTTAAACTCATTCTTCCCTAACTTTCTCTCTTCCTACAACTTGTGATTATGTGAGTTTGTGTGCTTATGTGTTAGATTAGGTAATAAAGCTTTATTCATATTGAAAAGAGAAGTATCTTGTGTTTTGTGCTTACAAGTTAATGTCTTAAACTGCCGATGTTGTTCCTGTGCTAATTAATATGTTTTCACTATACTTTGGATATTAATATCCAGCGCAGATTTGATGTTAAACGGCTCGTTCAGTGAATCGCAGGGCGTCTCAGTGATCAGCCGTGAAACATTGATTCTGTTCAAATTCCATTTAAAATCTTAAATGATTCCCTTTGAGCTAATTTGACCTGTTTCCCTTACACCTTGGGAACCGATGCTATGAAAAAGCACTCCATGCTGTTTTTTTCTTCATCTTTAGTTTACATAATAATAATAATTTACATAATTACTGCATATCGCCAACCTAATTGATGGTTGTGCAATATTTTTTTTCATTTTAGAATAATATAATATTACCTATAAATAACATATACAGTACAACTATATTCCTATTACAGAGAAAGGTTATGTTCAGGCAGTAAGTTTTTTATGGCTACTTACATACCCTGAGAGTTACCTCCGTTTTTGGAACCAAAAGCTGAATTTATCTATTTACTTAATAAAACATTCCCAGTCGCATAACCTGCTTTCTGATTCACCATGTACTGTAAGCTGGTTGGCATGGTTAATGGCTTATAGCTATTTAACAAATAGGCTACTTAAAAAATAAAAACCCTATAGGAAAAATTTAATGGAAAAAATACTTCCAGAACCAGTGCCACTATATGGGGGTGGGCACTGTTACACTATACAATATTTCTTGTTGTGTCATGTGATTAGGGATATCATACCATCTGATTTGTTCTAACTCTCTGATTGGTTGCAAGTTTGAATCTTGTCTTTGTTTGCATTAAAATGAGATTCTTCATTTGCAGTCTTCATTTGCCATTATGCCATGATGCAAGCCTGTGTGCCAAAATTTGCTGGCTACATAAAAAAAATGATTTCTTCTAACTTGTTGATTATGTTTTAATTATTTCATTTTCCACTTTTCAAGTACTGTTGGTTTTGTTTTTGTGTTTACAAAATGTAAGCAATAAAGTATGTTTAAGTAGGGCTCTGATGATATGAGTAATTACTGATGATACCACCTTTATCAGCCTCAAAGGCCTGAAGCCTGTATAGAAATGAGTTGAGATACCAGCAAATTTACCTCAGCTCCAGTAAGTCAAGTCATATATTATCTATGACTTGTCGAGATCAACTCATTCCACTCAGAATCCAGGCCAAGTCCAAATGCTACTAAATATTTGATCTCGGACTCAGACTTGAGATAGACTCCAAAAATTACAATTCTGTCATTAATTACTCACCCTCATGTCGTTCCAAATCCATAAGTCCTTCATTCATCTCCAGAACATGAATTAAGATATTTTTGACCCTTTCTGGCCTTGCATAGACAGCAAGGCTTAAATGTTTTATGACCCAAAAAGGTGAGAACATCGTCCATTTGACTTCAGTGGTTCATATGTAATGTTTTGAAACTACGAGAAAACTTTCTGTGTGCAAATAACCTTTGTAACTTGTTTCAAGTGAGAAGAACTTGTTTCAAACTTACAAAAATATGTTATTCCAACTTCTAAAAGATGACTAAATTAAAATAAAAATATAAAAATAAAAACTGATTCAAAATATTAATAAATAAAATATTAATAAAATTAATAAAACTTAAAATGAAATTACCTGTTTCAATGCATAATCCTATGGAGCCAAAAGAGTCTCAATAAAGATAAATGCACACACTACATTCACATATGCACACACAGGATTCATACATGCACACACATAATTCATAAATACACACACATGATACACAAATGCACACAAAATTCACAAATGAACACACACAATTTAAAAAGCACAGAAGATTCACAAATGCATACAAAATTCAGAGATGCACACACAATTCAGAAATACACACACAATTCAGAAATGCAAACAACATTTACAAATGCACTCAAGATTCACAAATGCACAGGAAAAGATTCAGAAAAGATTTCTGATGCACACACACACACACATATCTTGATTTACAAACTGCTTGCGGTCTGTGAACTTCACTGCATTTGTGTGTGAATTTTGAGACTCCCCTGGCCTGACTTGGCTCTACACACAAATGCATTTTTTTAAACCGGGAATAATCTGCAACCAATCAGATATCTCCCTTGTTTTAGCCAATCACAAGAATGCACCCAACGTGGGGGATTGTTTACTTATATGCCAATCAGCGAACGACTCACTTTCGTCAGCGAACAACTCACTTTCCTCACGCAGCGAACGACTCACTTTCCTCACCGAACGACTCACTTACCTCACGCAGCCGGCGACCCACTTTGCGCAGCCGGACACCCACTTTGCGCAGCAGGAGACTCATTTTCTGCAGCCGGAGAATCACTTTCCTCTCGCAGGGAACGACTCACTTTCCTCATCGAACGATTCACTTTCCTCACGAGTCACGCAGCGAACGACTCACTTTCCTCACGCAGCGAGCGACTCACTTTCCTCAGCGAACGATTCACTTTCCTCACGCAGTGATCAATTCACTTTCCTCAGCGAACGACTCACTTTCCTCACGCAGCCGCACACTGGAGACCCACTTTTTGCAGCCGGAGTCACATTCCTCTTGCAGCGGACCACTGACTCTCTTTTCATGTAGGGACAGAGTATTATAATTAAAGTGATTTCTATATTGCATCCAAAATAATATTTAGATATATTTAAATATTCAAAAAACTTTTTTTACTTTCATTAAAATATTTCAATAAAATGAAATAATTGCCTTTTGAAAATTTATGAATCCATGGTTAACTTTTTTTCTGCAGTCACTGGGCTATATGTATTGAGACATTTTAAAATTTATATTTTGTAAAAAATAAAAAATAAAAACCTGAATTGTAATCTAAACATCTGTATTTTCATACAATTTCATAAATAAGTAGGCTATAATATGTCACACTACAGGCATATTGCGCTGTGTGAATGCATTCATGTGATTGGCTTATAAGTAAACAATCCCCCACATGGAGTGCGTTCTTGTGATTCGCTAAAAGAAGGGAGATATCTGATTGGTTGCTGATCATTCCCTGTTTAAAAAAAAAATGCATTTGTGTGTAGAGCCAAGTCAGGGGAGTCTCAAAATTCACACACAAATGCAGTGAAGTTCACAGACCGCAAGCAGGTTGTAAATCAAGATATATGTGTGTGTGCATCAGAAATACATTTCTGAATCTTGTCCTGTGCATTTGTGAATCTTGAATGCATTTGTAAATGTTGTTTGCATTTCTGAATTGTGTGTGTATTTCTGAATTTTGTGTGCATTTCTGAATTTTGTATGCATTTGTGAAATTTCTGTGCTTTTTAAATTTTGTGTGTGCATTTGTAAATTTTGTGCGCATTTGTGTATCCTGTGTGTGTATTTATGAATCATGTGTGTGCATCTATGAATCCTGTGTGTGCATATGTGAATGTAGTGAGTGAATTTATCTTTATTGAGACTCTTTTGGCTCCATATTATCCAGCCAATCAGAATAGATTCAGACCATAAATACAAATAGAGACTGGCTGCTAACTAATTTCAAAATTACTGTATATATTCACATATAGACCTAATTACTCCTGATTTTAATTATTGTTCACTGGGAAATTTAACTGTTGTGCAGTTGCAATTTGGAATTGGCTGGGTCAGTAAATGGTTTTTGTGGTCAGTGAAAGCATCTACAGTTACAAACGACCTCACTCAGAAATTCAAGGATGTGACCATTGGTAACCATCTGAAGTGTTTTTCCCCCATAATAATAGCCAAAGCTGACAATAGAGCTGCTCAGAAGGCCATTTAACCTTCATCCTCTCCTCGCAAATGTAGGGTCAAAATTATCAAAAAAAATTTGGTCCAGAAAGCTTATATTGATAATTTTAGCTGTTTGTTTGTTTATTATTCTTACTGTTTTGTTGTTGTAATTGTTGTTTTGTTGTTGTTTTTTTTGTGATTTTTATTTTATTTGCTTTTAATTCTGGAGAAGTTTATGCAGATTATCATATTTTCATACATTAGCCTACAAAAACGAACAAAAAGACAATTGTAGTCATTTTCTATAGAACACAGAAAGGTGCATCGTAAATTGTCTCTGAGTGTCTCTGATGCCACCTGGTGAAAAAAAGAAATAAAATTGCATTTTATGGGTACTGGCACTAGAGGGGCCTATAGGATCCCTGTGGAGATTCTTAACTGAGCAAAACAAGTGAAACATTGGCATTTACACCAGCTTGAATTTGCTTTTTTAGGCATTCATATATATATATATATATATATATATATATATATATATATATATATATATATATATATATATATATATATATATATATATATATATATATATACACACACACACACACACACACTAAAAACTCTATATTTTGTAAAAATTCAAACTGAATGCTAATCTAAACATATGTAAATTAATATGTAATAAATATATAATATATAAAAATATACAAATTATATAAACTCATTGGTCTCCACCACAGCACTTAAATTCACTTAATACAGTCACTTCCCAGCATCAGCAGCATTCATGTTATAATGTTTCTATGTGGTATTTTTAGATTTCCACAAACCTTCATTCTGTATGATTTATAACCTGTTTTCCTTTTTTCCTAATAAAGGCCAAAAAAGTTTCTTCAATGTTTCATATAAAGAACATAGCGCAGAGAGAGATTGGTATGACTGTATGTAGTATGTAATATGAAATTAACACAATTAACTAAAATAAAAAGAAAAAAAAAGAAAGAAAGAAAATCCAAAATCGCTATTTTAAAAACTCATAGAAAGAACCACTGATCTATATATGATATAGTTCTTTATTATAGAGCATTGGAAGGAACACATGATGAATTATTTCCGGGTTGGACTACAAATTGACGTCACGACGGAACAGCTGTATTTCCGCCAGATATAAAGAGTCGAAAGTTTAATTCCAGCACACATGTAACGTTGTTAGTTAGTTCTTCAGCGGTCTGTCAACAACAACAAAAAATATTGCAATGTCGGCATGTGCACTGAGAGTGTTACTCCAGCGAGCGGCTGTGATGCGTAAAGCGGCGCACCAAACATTCAGTCAAACCAGAGCGTTTCCTCAATGCGTGACTGGGAGCTACACATACAGCAGAGGAATAAACACATTAACTAATTCACTAAGGTAAGAAACTGTGTTTCAGAAAGTACGGAGTCATTAGGACTTATGCATGTTAGCATTTTTTTCAGCAGTATTGTAATGTCCCAAAACGTGTGGATTACATAAAATACGTAACGTCTTTAGGTTAGATAACGAGTTGTCAAAACGAGTTGCTTTTTTATTTAAAGAAAAATTATTTAGCGCTTCTGTCAAAAACAAAAACAAAACATGCCTCTGTTTACAGTCTTATAGGGTTCACCTGATAAAACAATATACATAATGTTGAAAATGTAGTGGTTGTCAAATGTTAGTTGATAGTTTATGTGATGGACTACAACTGTGGTAGTCTGCGAGGAGAGCTGATTTCATACATCGACTCAAAAATAACCTTGAGATCAGTAGGTTAAAAGTAATTCAGATAAGCTCTGAATGATATAGCGTAATCTGTTTGCATTTGACACATGGTTTGATATTTTATTTCTAATAAAGTGACATTAATGTATTTTAAGTGTGTTAAGTGCATAACTATTTTTGGGGTTCACTGTATTTCTCAGTTGTGCAATAGGTTAAATATGTTAAATGTGCTTTTTTTGTGGGTCAAGGCTATTGGGTTACAAGTATACTGCCAGTGTTTGTACATTGTGTAATAATGTGTTCCTCTTTATTTTATGTTATCTGTCTTTATCTGGGTTTTATCTTTGGATATATGGTGACTAAGAATGTAGACTATTGTTATGGTGAATACACTGATAACTGAAGCTTCCTCAAGGTTATTTTATACAATCCAACTCTCTGTAATACTTGATGTCAGATTTGGCGTTCAGATGTCAAATGTTTCACAATCTTGACTTTTGTTCAGGGCATTGCTATATGCCATATAACCTACTGCTGACATGCTGACATATCTACTCTACTGTTCAAAACTAGTCTAGTTTAAAAGGAACAGTGTTCAAAGTTGATGATGATAAATGTTTCTTGAGCACCAAATCAGCATATTAGAATGATTTCTAAAGGATCATGTGACACTTAAGACTGGTGTAATGGCTGCTAAAATGTCAACTTTGTATCATAGGAATAATTTACATTTTAAAATAATAATGGAAAATAATAATTTTAAATTGTTATAATATATCACAGATATTAATGTTAATTTTTGAACAAATAAATGCAGCCTTGTTGAGTATAGTTCTTAGCAGCTACTTTTAAAAAGTATGACCAGTACTTATGTGGTCTCTCATTTCATAAAAACACAAGGTGGTCAGAAATATGACCTTAAAGAACTTCTGTATTACTCTATACCGTAATATTATTCTAAATATCTTTTGCCTGCTGAAGACTATTGCACCTAAAGCCCCTCCATGCTCCCTCATTGTGTTTAAGCCTCCATGCATAAGGTTCAGGAGGGTTTTATCAGGGCTTAGGTGAATTCATGCTCAGAAAATTCTATACTGTTTATTCTATTCTAGCTGTTGTTTAAAATCATACCGAATATGAACAACAGAGGAATGACAGGAAATGTGTGAATGAAATGCAACAACCATAATTGTTTTTTGGCTATATTTTTTGTTTGCATTATAGAATGATGTAATATTTAGTCCATCCATCAAAGCCTATTTTTATTTTAAAAAATGTGCTTTTCTCAAGGGATCTGCATTTCAGGGAAAATCCCTTGGCTTCTTGAACAATGGTCTGATTAACAACATCAACAAGAGGTTTAGCCAAAGTTTTCAGGAAAATGTGCTTAAGGATACAACAAATCTTTGTTCTAGGTTTTGCATATAGCACTTCTGATGATGATGATGATGATGATGATGATGATGATGGCTTTTGCACCGAAGTCTTAAAAATGTCTCTGTGCAGGGCTGAGGAGAAGGTGACCGTTCACTTTCTGAATCGAGATGGAAAAAGGATTTCGGTGAAAGCTTTAACGGGAGAATCACTACTCGATATCGTTGTTAACCATGATCTAGATATTGATGGATTTGGTAAGTTATTTACAAATATTGTACATAGTGTAAAAAGGTAAGTTTTATTTGTACAGACAATTATGTACATCTCATTGACCCACTATAAAAACGTGAAGTTTCCTCCTGTGTCACCTGATGTAGTCACATTGATTTAGTTTACATTATATAAATCCACTTGAAACACATTTTTAGGCTACTTGATGAAACATTTTTACAGTGCACATAGTGTACTGTCTATGAGGACTGCTGGTTGCCTCAAAAAAGCAAAGGAAAAACATATGTGATTGCCATAGAAAGGCAAAAATGATTTGATCATTGTGAACAGGCCAAAGCTTTACAGGGCTTTGTGTATGTAATCCAAAGGTAAAATGAGGTCAACAGCTAAAGAAATATTTGAATACTTGTCATGTCAATGTAAGTGGAATGTGAGTCTTAGTAGCTTGCAGGCTAATATTTTTGTGTGTCTCTTTTGGGTTGTTGAACTAGGTGCGTGTGAGGGAACTTTGGCCTGCTCTACGTGCCACCTTATTTTCGAGGAGGCCGTTTATAAGAAGCTTGGACCTATTTCCGATGAGGAAATGGACATGCTGGACTTGGCTTATGGGCTTACAGACACGTGAGTAAACCAAATCACTCCAACAATAGGAGATCATTTTATAATTGTCTTCAGAAGCCATGCAGTAGCTTTTAGTATTTTTGTACAGACCTCAGTTTAAAGATGAAGAAAGTATCTCTTTTGATGTTGAAATACACTTTCCTATTCTATATTATGCAGAGACAACAATTAATAAGACAGATTTCCCTGTAATAAAAACTATATCTCTCTATCATTGCTCTGTTCATATGAGCATCCTCAGCACATGGTAACGTTCTCAACCAATAGAGAGAGTTATCTGGATTTGAATATTCATGGCAAATCTTCACATTTCTCTTTTGCATGTACATCATTTAGATCTCGTCTGGGTTGCCAGGTGTGTTTGAGGAAGGATCTGGATGGGATGATTCTGCGTGTGCCAGACGTGATATCTGATGCTCGAGTTGACAGTGAAAAAGAGTCCTCCACAGCCCCACCCAAAGTATAATCTATAAAATAAAGCCCAGTCATATAACATAAAAACTGCATTATGGAGAAATCTTTAATAGCAGGCATTTTAATATGTGCTACTTTAATAGAAAACTACATTTTAATTGATAACATATATTGTTTCATATTATTTACATGCTGCCATAAGTAGTTTTTATAATTTTGGTGATTGTAATTTTTTTAAATTGTGCAGATTCTGCAATTCTTTGTGTCACAATGAGAGGTGGGAGCATCTTGTTGTTATACATTTTCAATGCAGAAATAACTAACTGATTTATTGCAATAAATATGATATTTAACATTTTAGGTTGCTTTGTTTTTATTTTGTACTTGAAAGCTGGGACATCATCCTCAAGCAAGTACATGTGATTTTTTTTAATATTTGAACATGTTTTGCTGCTAAATAAGTTATATTGATGCATTAAAAATGTTGACACGAGCACAGTGAAAATATGAATTATTGAGGGAAATATGTTTGCAAGAATGAACAATTGTTGAGAAATAAACTAGGGCCACACACAGATGGGATTACTAGTTTTAATAAGATCTATGGTACAAAACATGATGGAAATTCAAATTAAATTCTGTAGTACTATCTTAAATAGCATTTCTTTAAAGTGCAATAAAATATTGTAAGTATAAATCTTTTTTTTTTTTTTTTTTTTTTGCTTTGAAACAGTTTGGTATACATTTACAAAAAAAAGGTTTGGCTTTGTTTACAAAAAGGCATTACAATGCTCACAAATCATCTTCGAATGAAATCTTCTTGGACCTCAGAATGGTGGCATTCATCTTACAGAATCAAAATATGAGTGATTACGTTTTAGGATCAACAGGCAAAATGGGTAATGTATCCCTACCCTAATACTGAAAAGGGGATTTTGTGAACTTGCAAGTATAAGTGTGTGCTGTTTTTGAATGTTTTACATGTTTCAGTTTGACTTGCATAATGAAAAACACATTGAAAACTGAATAAATCAGTTAAGTAGGGTTGAGCTGATAAATGATGTTACTGTCCTTCGTCGATGGCTGATATCCATGCACACGGTCCACGTGCATCCCAATCTTTGTGAGTTGACTCAGCGGTTGAGTTTGCTTGAAAGCTGTGCGGATGTGGAAAATAAAGTATACCTGGGTCTTTAGTGCATCAGCTCCTGCAGAGCGTGCCAAAATCTAAACTGCTGATGAAGATGAAAATGAGAATATTACGTGCCTGCTCTAAAATTAAATAATATTGTAATATGAAGCCTGTAATTGTTAATTATAATAAACTGCAGATTTTTATTATTAATGGAGTCATAGTGTGTATGACCTGTTTTTGGAAAAAGACTGTTCCCATTGGCTTCAGACAATCCACTGGCTGCTACTGCAACAACTGAGCCTTTGACCTTTCCCATTAGCCTGCTTCTCTCTGAGAGGAGAAGCATCCATAAAGTACTCCCCGACTATTTTTCCAGAGGAGGGGTGCAAATCAAGAGCTTTAAACCTCAACTGCTCCCCAGAGAGTTTGCTAGACTTCAAACCTGCGTTCTGTCCCCTGACTTTGTGCACCATCAACTTGCAGCTCTGTCTGCAAAACACACTTTGTGGTAGCTTGACCTCTTCTTCAGTCCTGGTTTGACAAGTGAACCCGACGGTCTGAGGGTCAGGGGGCATATTTGGGTGTCCTAAAGTATTCCGTGTGTGGCTCCAGGGGCCCCTGTAGAAAAGGCCTTTTCCTTTATGTGAAAGCATTTGAGTGGGAGTCTGTGAGAATGGTTTTCTGTTGAGTTTTTGATAGGCCTGCTGATGAAAAGGAGGATTTTTGGGCACTTTACATTGTAAACTCCTTTCAGTATCAGTGATGTTCCTCTGATGATGTGGGAGAGATGATTTTTCATTCAGCAAGCTGTTTGAATGTTGGTAGTCTGCGCCATTTTGAGCGAGCAAATCAGATTGTCCCTTTTCTGGAGAGTCCTGAGGAGAATGACAAGTCTGACGGGTGGACAGAGAAAATGGACTGTCTAATAAACTCAGAGATGAGTGCATTGGTGAAGTCACTGGTGATGACACATTGGAGGTTGATGGAGTTTGCTTTTCTCTCATGAAATTCAGTTGCTGAAAGCTTTGTTCTAGAAACAAATTACCATTGACCTCATCAGGTCTCTTAAACTCTTCATGTTTTGCACTTTCTAGGGTTACTTCCTGCTCCTCAGAAGTCAAAGCAATGGTGGACATGAAGTGTCTGTGTAATTTAAGGGATCGGAGCTGTCGCACTGCAGGTGAAAGGTTCCCGATTTGTGTCAATGAGGTGGAAGACAGCAGGTGGCTTTCTGGCAAATCAAGGTCACAATCACTCAGTGACATGAGTGAGTCCATACTACGACTGTCTTTAAGAGGGCGGCTCTTAGAAATATCCTCTGTGTCTGTATTCACCTCATTCTTCAGACTCTCACAACCCGAATCTGACATCTGCTGCAGAGACCCAACTAGAGGCAGGAAGAGAAAAAGATATATAGACTATACAATTTTAAAAACATAGTAAGATAAATTCTGTGAAAATGTGCTGTTGTTACTATTTATGAAGTTACAGTATTTTTTTTAAACTGATCTGGGGTCTCCAAAGACATTGTTGTTATAAATAATGCTGAAATAAAATATGAATATTAGATTAGATATTTTAAAATATTAATAATATTTAATCTAAAAACATGAAAATAACTAAATGAAAATGGTTGCCTTGGCAGCGTTCCTTTCAAACTTTCATTTATATTTTCAACAAGGAAAAAAAATCTGGTTGAAATAATCACACTAACTAATCTTTATTATTATTATTATTAAAAAGCAGTCAAATTTACTAAAGCACATTTTTCAGGCTAAAAGAAATATTCTAAAGTGTTGTTTTGTGTTGGTGTGTTGTGAATGCTGTATGTATTTATAGTAACCTGATCCGTGGTTGCTTCTATTGTCTTGAGTCAAATCCATTAAGAGGGTTATAATTTCATCCCCAAACAACGCACAGCAGTTGTCAATCAAAACACGCACAAGGTCACACACCTGTGTACAGATTACATCAGCAATTACATTAACATTTCCTTTCCTATGTCTGTTATATTTTCCATTCCTACTGCCATTTCCGTGTTCTTTAGAGAGCCATAATGACGATTACTTCAGCAGATCCTCTGTGTAGTAATTTGGTAATAATAAAGCATGTGCACTTACCTTTTTGGCGTCTTTTTCATGAGATTGTGATAGTTTGCAATTCCACAGACAGCTAGGTGCAATACACACCGCCAGGTTAAAAGAGGTCATCTGGTTGTGCTCAGCATTGAGCTGTATGTGGTGAAGCATCGCTAGCATGTGTCTCAGCAGCAGGAGATTTTCTTTAGGTAAAAGCTGAACAAGCCTGGGAGTGTGGGCAGAAAACACATCAAAGTTAACTGTCTTCACGATTAGATAACTCATAAAGCTAAAGGAAACTGGCTACTAAATCTAAATCTGCTTAAGGTGTGCAGTAATATCATAGCCTTGATCCATCATTATCAAGGTTTTATCCTTCTTTGCGAACTAGCATTACAAAACCTGATAAACTAATCGGGGTGTTACTGGGACTTTACCTCTGAACATTCTGTAGAAGGTTTCTCTCCGGCATGTGTCCATTGCTTTCACCATTCTGCTCAACGGCTTGGAGCCACTGCTCATAGAGCTCCTCACACAAGAGGCTGCCCGGTATATTGCGTAAGAATTCCTGCCAATCAAAAACACAGATATAAAAACAGAGAGTCTCATAATAGAATCAAAGTTTATTCTTGACTCACACTACTGTTCGATAGTTCAAGGTCAATTTTTTTTTCTTAAGAATATTAATACTTGTATTCACCAAGGATACATTCAATTCAAAGTATGACAGTAAAGACATTTATAATGTTACAAAAGATTTATTTTAAATAAATAATGCGCTTTTGAATTTTCCTTTCATCAAAGAAACCTTACATTTCCATAAATATTAAACAGCACAACCTATAATTGCTAATAATAATAATATGATGTTTCATTTGCACTAAATCAGTATTGGAATGATTTCTGAAGGACTGTGTGACACTGATGACTGAAGTATTGGCTGCTGAAGCTTTGCCATCACAGGAATAAATTACATTTTAAAAAACATTCAAATATAAAGCTGTTATTTCAATATATTACTGTTTTAAGTGCATTTTTTATCGAATAAATGCATAAGAGATTTTTTTTTTTTTAAACCTTACTGTGAAACTTTTACAGCCCCCAAACTTTTGAAGAGTGTTCGTGCATAAATATGTACCTTGAACACTGAAGCAGTAACAAGTACAGGTTCTGCACTCAGTGGCTCTTCATAGTGACCAGAATCCAGCTTTTCCCTCAATTCTCGGCAGGCCTTCACTGCAGCAGAGCACCGGAATATTCCATGCGTCACGGTCCCCTCTCTGCACAAACACTTCAGCATGTCCTTTAAAAAACAAAAGACAAGTGGTTTTATTGTAATAATATTATTGTAATTGGATGTCATCATATTTTAACAAAGTGCATTATGTCATTCAATAATGCTGAACATTATGCAAAAAAGTTGGACTGCTTTTAATTTACATAATATAAAAATTTTGAAAATTAATACTTTAGGGATTATCTTTTTAATTGCCTAAAATTAGAGGATTTTCAGTACATACAACAATGGATGATGGCAGGATATTGTCTTTTATCACATCACTGAGTGGCCGACCAAACAGATGACCAGAAGCTGGTTGAATGGTTTGGACAAGAGATTCGGTCTGAACATCCTGTTCAATGCTGAAGCCTCGTTTAAAAGCCCAGCTAAAAATAGACATCCTCCTCCTCCTGCTTTTCTGTTCTGCTAGGAGAAATGTATGCAAGAGAGGTCAACAAGATAAAAAAAAAAGAGGCAGCGTTTAAGGACATTGTGTATGTGTATATAGAGCTTAATATTCAGACTTGATTTTGTGTTTTGACATAAATGTGGGCTTTATTTAAAAAAAAAAAAAAACCTGAACAGTCCAACTGTGGACTAATCTAGATGCAAGGGAAATCATCACAGAAGTTTAAAGCAACACTATGTAACTGTATTTTCTGTGTTCAAATGTATATAATGAGCCAGTACATCATAAATTAATCTACCAATTGCCATAGACATATACTTGAAGAAGTAGCTCTGGATAGAATGTTCTTCTGCGGGATGCGTGCAGTACTGTTTATTAACCGCTAGAGCGCCAAAATTGACATAGTGTTCCTTTAAAATATTATGGTTGCTAGTAATATACGGCCATACTACAAAAATAGAACGAGTAGTATGGTAGCATTCTGAAAACAAGCATCTCTCACCTGTGCAGGTGCTGCTACTCATTTTACTGGGCCTCAAGAAGAACTGGCACTGAGCGTCAATAGGCAAAAGCGCCATCTGGCTGTAGGATAACGTCACTGCATCTTGCTGCAGCAGGCGAATGTGGCTCATCTTTATGCTATAAGGAAACTCATGACCTGGTGGAACAAAAGCCCCTTATAAAAGCTGCTGTGCAGGGATAGTATCGGATACTCATACCACAGTACTTTATTATTTCACAGCTAAAATGTTTGATTGCTTTGATGACAGGAGAATCTCTGACAAACTCTTACCAATTAAAGGGTATGGTGTTTCATCTTGTTTTGAACACACCCACAACATATAATCTTTTATTCCACCCTGTGTGCAAAGAGAAAAGTTAAATAAAGTTAAATAAAAATATAATTAAATAATAATCATTTTATTTATTTATCTGTTGCTTTGGTTTGTTTGTGTAGTAGCTGTGCAGTCTTTTCATACCGAAAGACCAAACTGCTGCAGTGCTGTGCCAATGACATCAGAGGTGCAGTCTGTGTTGCTGATAAAAAGAGTTTTTGCCTAAACAGAAAAAAAGCAAATTTACATTCATTTACACATCAAAGCTACAGTACATCATTTTATACTCAAAAAACAATCCGTTCTCACATAGGCACAGTTGCCGACATCCTTTGCAAATATCTTTAGTGGAATCATCTTCGGATCATCACTCTGTTTTTCTTCTTTTATACAACTAATTAAAAGAGGGAGAAGAGAATTTTAGAAGAGAGGATTTATTTCTTCATTGTATTTATTGTAATATAGTAAAAGAACTGACCTTTCAATTAGAGACAGCCACCTGTCTTTCTCTTCTGAAGTGCTATACACATGGACACACACAAAAACAGCAAATTTTAACAGGAGAAATCAATGGATATGTTTAGATTGGCTATATATATATATATATATATAAATATATACTGTATATACTGTGTGTGTGTGTGTACCTAAAATTAGCCACACAGTTGTAAGTTGGCCAACCCATGACAAAGCTCCTCTCTGAAGCGGTACTAGCCTCACACACCTCATCCACACAGCTGGCCGTCCACATCTCACTAACACGCACACACTTCTTCTGCTTCACCTGCATTACTGACCTGAAGAAAAAAACATCTCAAATTATTCAAAGACAAAATCATTAGAGCTATACCATCTCACCACTTTAACATTGTAGCTCTACATACTACCATTCTGAAATTTGGTGTCAGTATGTTTGTGTGTGTGTGTGTGTGTGTGTGTGTGTGTGTGTGTGTGTGTGTTTGCTTGTTTATTATTTAGTTATTTTATTTTAACAAACACTTCTATTCAGCAAGGGCACATTTAATTGATTAAAGGTGACAGCAAAGACATATACAACATAATATTTTTTATTTCAAATAAATGTTATTCTTTTGAACTTTCTTTGCATCAAATACTGTCTCACAGTTTGCACTAAAAAAAGTTTAGCAGCACAACTGTATCTTTTTTTTTTAGCACTGATAATGATAAGAAATATTTATTGAGCAGCACATTTACATATTAGAATGATTTCTGAAGGATCATATGACACTGAAGACTGGTGACTGCTGAAAATACAGCTTTGCAATCCTATGAATAAATTATGTTTTGAAATAAAATCAAAATAGGAAACTGCAATAAATTTGAAAGATTTTTATACTGTATTATTTTACTGATCTAAGAAATGCAGCATTATTGAGCAGAAGAGACTTCTTTCAAAAACATTAAAAAGAATCGTACCAACCCCAAATCTCTGGATGTTTGTGCATTTCAATATTTAGGTGATTTACAGTATGTTAATACATGAATATATTTGAATTCTTCTTAGTAAATTTCCAAGTCCATACTTGGCCTTGGTGATGATGAGAAGATCACTGAAGAGGATGAGGACTCTCTCTTGGGTCTGTAGCCCAGTCTGCAGCACCACATTGCCTTGGCAAATGAGCTTCCTTGTTGGGCTGAGCAGAGATTGGATCAGGGCGAAAATGTCCTGGCTAACCTGAGATGCACAATCCCTGACACAAACATGAGACAAAAAGAGACATTCATTGAAAGGACAATGGTAGAAAACCTATACAAAATACACAATTTCCCTGGGCCAGGCATATTTAATTCGAAGTTTGCATAAGAAAACATGTCCAGTTCATCAATCCATTTGCAATTAATCAAAGCTTCTGACTTGAGTGCTCTTTTATGTGCTTCATTGATAGATTACCTCGTGTTACAGCTGCATATCAGACAAAAGAGAGATTTCAAAAAATATACGCATAGTTTTCAGACAGCCTGTCTGATGGCAGACAACTTTGTTTCTCTGTGTCACTCTTCCACACACTCACACACGTGCAGATGTTGGTTGTGAGACCACGCACGGGCTGGTTCTCTTCATTCTCTCCTTTCAGTTAAATGCAAATATACTCAGAAGCCTCTTGCATGCACACAAGCAATGACTGTGACATTGTGCCAGAAGTGGGAAACAAACTGCTCACTGAGACTGAAACAGACTTTAAAATAATCAAACGGCCATGCAGTCTAATTATGTTCACAGCATCATTACATGCACACATTTTTAGTTTTCAAAGATCATACCTGGCAGCAGGTTTCGACTTTGTAAGAGCTTTACTGAGAATAATAGAAGGTGCCGACTGTCTGCGCTGAGAGAAAGACTTCTAGAGAAAAAATAAGAGAGAGAGAGAGAATAATGTAATATAATAAAAGAGACAGAAAGATAATCAGCATTACATAATAACACACAGATATTCACAACAATGCTGATATTTGGTTTAACAGCACAATTATCATTTATCTATTACGATTAGTGATCGACCGATATTGGTTTTTTATAACCGATACCGATTATTTGTATGTTTATGTACCCGATAACCGATATGCAGAACCGATTTTTATTTACTGTTATACTTCTGTTTCTGACAATTATTACAACACAAATGAGCTGAAAAAAACATTTTATTTATAACAATCACTCCCCCCTTGCATACAAAAAAAAACAACATTATATTTATACACAAATAAATAGAGGGGTCTGAGTCCAAAAAATTTAAGCGCACTGTTACTAAGTGTCTTTGTTTTAAAATAAAAGCTTTGATGAGGTAAAAAAATAAAAACAGGTAAAAAAATAAAGCACAAAAATGATTCTAACATATTGGTGGGGGCGGGAGGGCTATTTAGGCGTGCATAGCCATTTACTCCCAGCTAAACAGAACTAGGTTTTAGTGTAGAAAACAGAGTCTTTCAGCATTCTGCCCTGTAAGCCTGCTTCCTTCAAAAATGTCATGCAGTGGCATTGCTTGAGGCTTCCTGATCATCAACCCAGTCAGGTGCTGAGCAATATGAACAAACTTTTTTTCCCGAGACTATATAAAGTTAAACAGCACTTGTCAGTTGGCATTTTATGATCTAGATTCAATCTAACGTTAGATCATGAAATGCCAACTGACAAAGTGCTGTTTGACTATAATTTAATCAACCGCGATCGCGCATGGAGATAATAAATAATTAATTTCCACAAAGCGGTATATGTATATGTGTATTAGCGAATTAATTGTTATGTAGTAAATGATAATATAATCTAGGGTGTTTAAACAAGATAATCTTGTCAAAAGTTTCATTCAGTGGCCGTGCTTGAGGCTTCCTGATCATCAACCCAGTCAGGTGCTGAGCAATATGAACGAACTTTTTTTCCCGAGACTATATAAAGTTAAACAGCACTTGTCAGTTGGCATTTTATGATCTAAATTTAATCTAACGTTAAATCATGAAATGCCAACTGACAAAGTGCTGTTTGACTATAACTTAATCAACCGCGATCGCGCATGGAGATAATAATTAATTTCCACAAAGCGGTAGACTATATTTATATGTGTATTGTCGAAATAATTGTTATGTAGTAAATGATAATATAATCTAGGGTGTTTAAACAAGATAATCTTGTCAAAAGTTTCATTCAGTCGCCGTGCTTAAGCCTCCAGATCATCCGTCAGTTGCTAAGCAATATGAACGAACTTTCTCTTCTAGACTAATGGTGAGCAAATACAACAGATAGAGAATTAAATTCAACGCTTTTATTTTCAACATGCACTCATTCATGTCTGTTTTATTTAATTCATGTAAAGATACGTCTTTATTGGGGCAGGACATGATGAATTACACTACGTGACTCAATGAGTTCGTCTCAATTGTTTAGAAACAAGCTGCATAAATTAACTATATCAGGAATTTATGTCTCAGATCTCATTTGTGCATGTCTGTTATGTTAAATAAAGTTGATTAATTAAAGCAAACCAAGTAGAACATATATTTACCTGTGCACTGAGTTGACTGATCTCCTCAGACACCCGGGCTGCAATGGCGGAAATCTCAAAACGGCCACAAGATGGCGCCGTAAATCGGCCAATCCGATATTACAAAACCAATACCCGATTATGGAAAAATGCTTAAATATCGGGAAAAATATCGGTAAACAGATACATCGGTCGATCACTAATTACGATTATCATTTGTTGATTATAGGAGTATTAAAATCTGAGAAACAAAAAGCTAATATTGCCTAACCAAAATTTCAAAAACCATAAAACCATTACTCTCCTCCTTATATATATAAATCAGTAATTTTCTAAATTGGTTATTTTACATTTATAGTTTAACATTTTAATTATATACTTATAAATATTGCTATGGTTGATGACATAGCATTTGTTGTAAAACCTTTCCTCTCGTCCTTTAAATATATTTGAATAAAATATATTTTCTACATTTATTAATTTACTTTTTATTAATTTTAATACTTATATAGAAGTTATTACTATTATTATTGTTCTTTTAAAAGTTGTATTTTTTAGAATTTTGCCTAGATTGTGATTGGATGAGGGGAGACGGAAGCATTGAGAGTAAACTCCAGGACTCAAATTTGGGTCACCAGAGGCTCTGACGCACTTATGTACAGTATATTGGTGCAATGCCCACAAGGCTATGGCTTTGATATTATTGCTATTTTAAATGATGGATTCTATTATTATAATTTTTTTATTATTATGTTGTCAACTTAATTTATAAAGTTAAATGAGTTGGCTACATCTGTTATTTATCAAAATCACAGTACAGCTGTGTGTATGACTGATTCAACACTCTCTTATATTGATACAGAGTCGTGCTGTCTTTATCTGAGCTATTTTTAGTACCTTTTTTAACCCTTTCTACTCTAGATTATTACTTTTTCACTAATCTCTTTTCGCTTTTATTTGAAATCTACTTTTCAATTATTTAATTGAGTTTGTTTTGTTAATCTTCATAATGGAGCTTTGAATGCTGAAGCTAAACCCTGGAAAATCATAGCTTTGCACCAGACATAGGTCTGATGTTCTGTTGTACAAATCTGGTCCAACTAAAACAAACCATTGTCATTATACTAAATGAGTATGCAATTCTATTGAATTATTTAATTATTGAACTATTGAATGTACATGATAGACTACTTTTATTTAAAGTCTCTCTATTGCGAATAGGTTCTTATGTTGCTTTACTTACATTGGAATGCTGGTTTTCCTCACAAATTTTGATTTGGCTTCTCTTCTGCCATCCTGGCTCATGAAGCGGTCCCATGGTTAAAATTCAAGTAAAAAGACTGTGGAGGTGATTTAGAGGACTGATCAGATCAGAAAAGATGCTTCCATATCATCATATGCCTCTGGAAAATCCTCCCTTTGCTGCCCTCCTTCTTTTCTTTTTCAGTGTGGTAAAAAATACCAAATCCAGGGGTGTAATCAGTTATTCTGTCCTCCTCACAAGCACTTTGACTGTCCACACTTTGAACAATGTATTTGTCTTTCCTCTCTGAATGATGGAAGATTAATGTCTGTGACTCAGGGGGAGGATTTAGGAGGAGGGATCCCGGTACATAATGGGATGTAGGTCTGTAAAACAAATGTGTGTAGTTTCAACAGGGGAGAGCAAGTTTATAACTTGTGAAACAACTTTCTTTAATTACATTTGTTTGTCTTTGGAAATTACACATTTTGACCAATATTTCTAGAAGAATCTATTTTGTATTTATTTATAATAATTCCAGTTTGTCTTCATACCCTGCCCCCTCCTTTCTGGGATGAGTAAATGATCAGACAAGCTTAAGCCTCTTTTCTCACCAGATGAAGCCAGTTTGATTGACGGTTGCTCAAACTGTAATCATATTTTCCTCACTATACTCCATCAGACTGTCCATTTTGTATACTGATTTTGTCCAACCCCAGCTCACAAAGGAGCATGCAGAAAATCTGTCTTTTGCGCATGCACACACACACACACACACACACACACACACACACACACACAAAATAATTAAAATGTTAAAATCAAGAAATGAGACTATAGTGTTGACATTCTAAAAAAGTAAAACACAAACCTCTGAACTCAAAGTCAAAAATGCAGTAACTATGCAAACATCAAAACATAATTTATATACATTTTCACATTTCATTTTCAATTTCAAAATGTGAGAATATTGAGTCTATCTATCTAACACATACAGTACATGCAAACAATAAAGAATTTAACAGGGTAATAGAAATAACATGATGGGATTGCATGCACTGTGCTTATTTACATACAGCCTATGTATTGCTTTGCTCTTTTACAGCCAGACACAATGTGCCTCAGGTACTCTGCTCATTGACCTTTTTGCTGTGTAGAAAATGACACGCAATGAGCTCTGCAACCTGGATCTTGATACAGCTTATGTTAATTGTAGTGATTGGTGGGTGGGGCAGGGATCAGGACATGTGTGTATGTACTGAGGAAAGTTACTGACCTATATTTCAATGAATCCATTTATCCTCAGTCCTAAAAATACTATATACAGTATTCACAACAAACACTCAATTAACCATTTTTAATATGTGATGATGATTATTATCACTAAACTCTATTGTGCTGGGTGTTATTGTGAATCAATACTACTTTTGTACTTATCTTGAATTTTACATACCATAGTTTAAATAGAAACATCTGATAACTACGAGCAATTGTAAGAAAACACAAACACCAGTGATTTAGAGACAGAAGTATAAAAAACTTTGAATTTCTATTTAGAATAAAGTTTGAATGTATTTTTCAGGAAATACGAAGTGATGGGGCTCAATGTAAAATTAAAGTGAACAATATAAAATATTCCAACAAAAAAATAAAAAAAAGGAAAAACAAAAATATTCTCTTGAAACGAAAAGTACAACGCCTGAGAATAGCCACTCAATTAAAAAACGGAAGAAAGTCATGCGAATCTAACGATGGCTCTGATTGGACAAAAAATCCATTGACGGCAAATTCTGATTGGACGATTGGCAAGCGAGCTCATCAGTTAAGGAAACCGTCACAGAGTAACGTTATTTCTTGTAGAAAATGTCGGAGGCCGCGGCTGCTTGTAATGTCTGTGGTTCATCTTATACATTACCTGGTAACAAACAGCACAACTTTATTAGAAAAAGCTTTTTACTTAATTAAATTAAAGTGTAATTTACGTTAATACACTTTTTCATTCCATGGAGTCCTACATGAGCACGTTTGGCAACACGTGACTGAAAGAATGTTCCAGAAAAGCGTTGGAGTCACTCTGTAGAAAAGCTAATGCTAATATTGTCACTTTTACTAACCTTAATCCCGTGTTTTTTTTCCTCCAGAAGATGAAGCTGTGGGGAACCTCCCTCATGTGCTGTTGTGCGGTCATATTTGCTGCAGTACATGTCTGCGTGCGCTCGAGTCCCCGCAAAATGTCATTACGTGTCCGGAATGTCAGGTGATTTATGTATAAAAGCCCACGGTAAAACAAATTTATGAGTGTATTACGACTTAAATTTCAGTTTGTTCCTCGCCCGAAGTTATCATATGACTGTAGAAGACTTATGGACCACTTGTGTTTATGGCGGTATCGTCTTCAGGGCCCTGGTCACTGTATAATTTTATCGTTTGTAAAAGGGCAATGTCAAGGTCTCTGCACACTCCGAAATTTCGTACAGTCAAGAGGAAAATGAGACACAAAAGACCAAAAAATGCAGATGAGCGGAAGGCCGCTGTCAAAGAAACCTGGGCCTCCATACCACCTCAGCAGTGCCACAAACTGATTACCTCCATGCCACACCGAATTGAGGCAGTAATTAAAGAAAAAGGAGCCCCTACCAAATTATTGCATGTACAGTAAATGAACATACTTTCCAGAAGGCCAACAATTCACTAAAAGGTTTTTTTTTTTTTTGGTCTTATGAAGTATTCTAATTTGTTGAGATGGAGAATTGGTGGGTTTTTGTTAAATGTGAGTCAAAATCATCACAATTAAAAGAACCAAAGACTTAAACTACTTCAGTCTTTGTGCATTGAATTTATTTAATACATTAGTTTCTAAATTTGAGTTTAATTACTGAAATGAATTTTTCCACGACATTCTAATTTAAGATGCACCTGTATATGGTGTAAATTATAATTACTGTGTTAAAACTTATATTAGCACCAATTGAATCAAAACAAAATTTCTGAGGAAAAATACAAGAAAAGGACGGTTTACTTAACCTTTTTTTTTTCATGTTTAAGAAACCATTAAAGTTAGTCTCAATGGAGTAAATTCCCTAGTACAAGCACAGTTTTGCAATCCTATTAATGTTTATAAACTTCTCCAGTGCAATGGGATTTTTTTTCAGATTGGTATTTATGATGATGTCTTTTGTTTGTTTTGATCTAGATGGACACCAGAATTGGTGAGGAAGGAGTTGATGGTTTAGAGATGGACAGCAGAATCATTGGCCTCATCTATACGGCACGAATGAACACAAAGAAAGGGTATTCAGCAAATTAAAGAGTTTTAGTTCTAAAGTCTTTGTAAAGCAATGTGAAATTTGTGTTCTGAGTCACACCACAGATGTTAATCTCTCACCTAAATTTAAATGGGAAAAAAAGTAAATAAAATATGGTATCATATTTTGACAAAATAAGCAGTATTCTTTGCTTACAAACTCTGGGGGTATGTCCACTGTCTGCACTGACTGTGTGTTCACACCGCCAACATCGAGAGCGTCAAAGTGGCCGGAAGTCATTAATTTTCAATGTGAGCCGGTGTCGAGTAGCGGCGCAGTGCGACTTGGCCATTGAGAGTGTTGAGGAGAGTTGAAATCAGGGCAACTTTATGGTAATGAGCTATGACGCGGTTTGGCGGCAACCAATCGGAACATAGAAGTCCACCGCTTGAGAGGATTCCAGAGAACACAGCTCCAACCAGATTAGTTCCCAAGCACAGTAGAGGACAGGTTGATTGTTGCTGTGTCAGGTTTGCAATAATCTATGATGTGTCCCTGTTTGCGTACAGGGACTTAAAAAATAAAATAAAAATTATACGTGGACAAAGGTGTCTGAGATTGTTCATGTTCCTGGTGAGTTGCTGATGTGCAGTAACAATATAGGAATAATAATCTAATGATATAATAAATAATGGTACAGTAGTTCCAGTTTACTTTTAAACCGATTTCCTTGATTATACTTACATTAAGTAATGTGTATACTTTAATTATATTTACTTAACATTTTCAGTGCAGGACTTTTACTTGCATCAGAGTATTTTTACAGTGCTTTATACATTATTAGGTAAAGGCTCTTAATACTTCGTCCACAACAATATTTAATGAGGTTAACTTAAAATGTTACCTTCATTGTGGTTAGTCTGCACAAGTCTAACAAGCTTGTTTGCTTTGCGGCCGCTTTAAATACAAGATAAACATTCGATCTACGTCAGCGTGCTCACAAATCTTTCTGCGGCATTGTGAGCAGGGCGGCCAGAGTGATTTTTGACGCTCTAGACGGTGGCGGTGTGAACGCACAGTAACTCGCACGAAAGCTGCCATCACAGTTCACAGTCTTTTGTAATGTTTTCAGCAATACATTTCTAACATTTATTAGAAACCGTTATCTGTATTGAATAATTTTGTGTGTGTGTGTGCATTTTTTTTCTTCCAAATATAAACATGAGACAAATTTTATAACCATCTTTTTGATTAAACATTAGCTCAATATTCAGTAAGTTAAAATTGCAATTGCAAAACAACTTTCAGCAGGCACTCTGGAGACAGCTGGAAATCTCACAGGTTGAAGAGCCCACCCTCATCGGCAGCCATCCACACACAGGAGAATGCTGAAGGGGTACAGGCACTTTCCACTTATATGACTGAACTGTATTATGTAGTCTCATTGTTTCTTTAAGATCAGGCTCCCTTAATATTCTTAGCACAAGATTAGAGCTCAGTTATTTATGTGTGTTTGTGTAGAGGCCAGATGTTGTTAAAGTTCTGGATGAAGCTCTTGGGAAAGCAACAGAAAACCTCAATCAACTAGATAAAATTCACAAGGTAAAAATTAGAAACCGTACAAAATCTTGTATGTAGTCTTATGTAGAAATTTGTGTTATGTAGAAATCAGTTGCCTGTGCAACAGTCAATTTGCTGGGTAGAATTTTTGTTAGAAGATATGTTGTGAGGAAACATCGTTGTTTTTTTTTTAATGAAAATTTACAAGGACATGTTCAGAAAAATGATGTGCAAACTGCAGAGAAATTGTTTATATAAAAACTGACAAATTTCTAATTTAAATTTCAAGACTCTTTCCGGTGGGATTCGTGCTCAACTGAGGGAGGAGAGAACTCGAATAATCAGAGAAATTGATGAGGCTGTGGACAAATCTAAGATTATTTTGCTGAAAAGGTACGTGGACAGAATCTTTTGAGAACTTTTAGGGTTGGAACATTCTGTTGTGTTTTGATTAATGTTTCTTGTTGTGAAATTTGTAGGCGGAGTATGTTGATGTCAAAATTGAGTGATGTGGATCTTCTCTTCTCGGATGGTCAGAAGGAATGTAAGCGGATAGAAGAGAGGATAAAGGAGCTGCAAACAGCCATCCAGAAAGCTCGACATGTCCGTCAGGTTCCTTCTCTGGAGACCTATTGCAACCTAGACAAGGTAATGCTGTTCTAGACGCTAGGGATGCAACAATCCAGTTAGCCCACGGTTCAGTACTTGGCACATCAGAGTGATTCTGCTATTTTAAATTCAGTTTTTAAAACAAATGGCAATAGAAAAAACTCCTGTACACTTCTGTACACTGGAGAAAGATATGGATTATCATATTTCTACTTAAAATTTATTTTGAGAGATGTATTATTTGTCATATTTTTACCCAAAATAGGATGGATTGTCCATTATGAAGCACTATAAACACTAGCGGTCGCCCGATATGTATTTTTCCCTGGCCAATGCCGATATTACAGGGATCCCTTAAAGGGATCCCAGGTCCTTAAAGACTTCAGTTTAGTTGTATTAAATTTAAGGCCATAAAAAGTCTTAAATTGTACAATAATGTCTTCAAAATGATTTCAGGAGGTCTTAACCTGTTAGTCAGCACCCCCGATTATGAGATTCAGAGGTTCCCTACTTAACTTAAAATTGTAGCGGTTCCTTACTTATGTTTGTCACACACATAATTTTGTTGTCTTTGGAAAAGAAGACCCTTTGGGCTTTACTTTTTATCAACCAGATTTGATAATCCTCAAAAAAATATTAAAAGTTACAGACACTGAAATGCCTTAAAAAAATTTTTACCACAGTGATTTTTTTTTGTTGTTGATATAAACATACGTGAAATCAGTCCTGGAGCAATCTAGAAAATTAATGGTTTGAAAGTCACATGTCTCATGAGTTTCTATTTCAAATCTGAAGAAGATATCATGAATAGATTTTTTTTTTTTTCAATTATAAAAGATTAGACAAACGTAAAAATTATATAAGTGATAATATAAGTATATAAGTTTTTTTTTAAGATAAATTACATTAAAAAATAAGTTTAAAATTAAATTTATGCATTTAGCAGACGCTTTTATCCAAAGCGACTTACAGTGCATTCAGGCTATCAATTTTTCATTAAAATCATTTAACTTTGTATGCCAATTACAGAACATCCTGAGATTGCTAGAAATGCAGCAGTTATCATCTGTAGCCGTGAGAGCTATAAATACACAGTAATAGCGAGCCGATTGGCACTCAAATAGATGTTAATCATGCAGATACATTCACATTCAACAGGAAACACACTCTCACATATATTTAAACTGTTGAAAAATAAAACGAATAAAGAAAAAGGCAATCGCTATACGTTCCGCCTCCATCAGCTGACAGGTGTATCAGAGCGCGTCAAGAGAGAGCGCCAAAATTCAAATAAACTATTTTCCACTGGTTCAGGCTAACAGGTTAAATTTGGGGATGGAAAGACCAGGATTGTCATATGACGTTGCTAATAAGAACATTTTGAGGGATGACCCATGTGATTTGTGTTGATCCAAAGTTGTTTTTCTTTTTTGTTTGTTTGATGGTATTACGTTTGTTGGAATCTCTCGCGTCTCTCATCGTCAACATCTTGTTTGAATTGTGTGTGGACGGGATTACGCATTGGGCGCACCGTCTTTGTCATCTAACAGTCCTCAGTCAGGACGGTTGAAATCACAAAATTAAATTATTTTTAAGACCAAGATTTAAAGGCTTAAAATACTACAAATATTTTACTTGTTTAGAAGTAACGTTGGAATAAAGTGTCTGCTTGTACTAAAACTGCAAATGCTGCATTCATAATGACACTTATTACATGTGGATTAATGATTGCTTGCTTTAATTTTTGCTTGATTTAGAGGTGCCCTCTAGTGACTCTGTGTGGAGCTCTCCTGTATTCTTAAGTTGATTCATGAGAAAATTGCTGATGCAAAGTATTGAAGGAATGCCATTTGTTAATTAGGATAAATGTACCCATTAAGCACACTTCCATTTTTGAGATCAGATTATGAAAAAAGAAAAAAAAAATATTACCCTTCTTGATGTTTAGTGCGATTTTGGGAAAATATCTAATTGCGATTTTTCTTGACAGATATGACATATATTGCAATTTAATTTTCCATTTAAAATTTGCAAAGTCAAGCTTCAGCTCAATATTGTCAATAATATGCAACACAGTACGAGTATCACTACCCTGCTGAAAAAAAGAAAAAAAAAATTCTACAGTTTCAATCAAAACATTACATAATTCATTTTTGTTTTAGGTATTATTCCAAAAGAAAATGCTGTTGTTCTGTTGGTTGCCATCTGCCATATTACATCCCACCAATAGAATCCATCAAATAGACACCATTATAGTTTACATTAAAACCAATGCAATTCCCATTATAACCCTGAAATACATTTGATTTTCAGTTGTTTTGGGAGGAGTTCTATATTTATTTATTTTAATTTTTTGGCAGGCAGGATTATAATGGTATAACTATTTTTACAGCGTTAACTTAATTACTGAATTTCACTGGAAATCTATATATATTCTTTTTATAAAGAACTGTATTTATTTAGTCAATTATTAATGTATTGTAATATGTTACATTGTATGTGGGATTTTAAGAACAGGTGGAAAATGTGCTGAATGATTAATTTAATTCACGTGATATTAGTAAGCAGTTAGACTGAATTTACATTCGTTTTAAATGTTGAGCCAGGAACGAGTCGATGCAGGTTGCACCACTGTCGGATGCCCAGTGGAGAGGTGCAGGGCCAAGGCCCATTAACGACCCATTAAGCACAGCCAGAATTGTTTTATTTAATGATGTATATCTTAATTTAAATGATTTTGTCATTTAAATAAAATGTTATATTTTTTGTGAGAGATTTAATATTTTAACTTTTTGTACTGAAACCAATATATCTTGTGCACTAAAAATTTCTCTGTAGATTTTGGTGAGCTTAATTCCGTTTACCCTGTATTTAATGTCCGCATAAGATAGCTTTGGTCAGTGTTCAACTATTTGATTAAACATTTACTTGACTACAGGTGCATCTGAAAAAAAAATAGAATATCATGGAAAAGTTTTTTTTTTTTTGTAATTAAAAAAAAAAAAAAAGCAAACTTTCTTATATTCTAGATTCATTGCACACAAACTGAAATAATTTGAACAGGATTTTTTTTTTAATATATAATTCTGATGGTTACAGTTTATGAATTTTTTTTTTTAAATAACATAAAATTATATATATATATATATATATATATATATATATATATATATATATATATATATATATATATATATATATATATATATATATATTCCATTTTGAGCTTGATTAGTTTTGAGTATAAATACAGGGTACCTCTTGGGCTAGTTTAGAACACGCAACCACAATTATGGGAAAGACATCTGACTAGACAGTTGTCCACAAGACAATCATCAGCACCCTCCACAAGGAGGGTAAGCCACAGAAGGTCATTGCTGAAAGGGCTGGCGGTTTACAGAGTGTTGTATCAAAATATATTAATAGAAATTTGACTTGAAGGAAAAAGTGTGGTAGGAAAAGGTGCACAAGCAACAGCAATTATCACAGCCTTGGGAAGATTGTCAGGAAAAGCCAATTCAAAAACTTTGGAGAGCTTCACAAGGAGTGAACTAAAGCCAGAGTCAGCGCATCAAGAGTCATCACACTCAAGACGTCTTCAGGAAGAGGGCCACAGCTGTCACATTCCTAGAACCAAGCCTCTCCTGAGCCAGAAAAAATGTCAGAAGCATTTCACCTGGGTTGAGGAGAAAAGGACCTGGACTGTTGCTCAGTGGTCCACAGTCGTCTTTTCAGATGAAAGTAAGTTTAGCTTTTTGTTTGGAAATCAAGGTCTGGAGAGGCACAGAATCCAAGCTGCATTAAGTCCAGTGTGAAGTTTCTGAAGACCGAGATGATTTGGGTGCCGTGACGTCTGCTGGTGTTGCTCCATTGTCCAAAGTCAATGTAGCCATCTACCAGGAGATTTTGGAGCAATCAAAATTTTTTCTTTTTTTTTTCTCTATGTATGTAGTACAAATTGGTGTTTATTAGTACATTATTACTTTTTAAATAATTTGAATACAAATACTAGTTTGCAACATCCAGCAGCTAAATAGGCTAAATGGAGATTGCTGACATTACCTCACACACTCAAGTTCATGCCAGCTCATTCATTAAAAATAAGATAAAATAAAGATAAAAAAAAGCGTGGTCACACAAACGGAGCCAATTCTGAGAAAAAGATCAAACAGAAATTATTTAAACGCCAAAAAAAAACAACCGCAATTCACAGGTTTGAACTGTGGACATTTTACCGAATGGTTTAATATTATATTGAGAATTATGGCATCCCTACCAGACGCCACACAGTGTTTTGTTCAATGTTAAATAGTCAGACAACATGAAAATGATTCAGTTTATTAAGATAACTTGATTTATATGATTTGCTTTGTTTTAATTGTTTTCAGATTTTGGAGACGTTACGCATTCCAGTGGATGTTGAGTCATATGACATGAGCTCTATGTCATTGCGTTCAGGACTCAGGTAGGGGACCATTGTACACAAATAATACAAGAGCTGCAATTAATGCAGTTAATATAGTCACAAGAATGGGTGCACACAGCTCAGTTATTTTTGCATGCATACTAAATTGTAATCCTTCATTTTGTTTTGTTTTTATATTTAGGTGCAGTCTTCAGATGGACAGTCTTGTTGACAGTTTGAGAAACTGTCTTAAAATCACAGATAACGGTGATGACTGGTAAGTGTTGATAGAATGTTCTTCATTTAATTGAAACCTTGTGATCAGATTTTTGTCCATTTTATGATCCTGACAGTTTTTTGGAAGAAGTTACAGTAGAGCCTTTGCAACACGTTTTGAAGAGTGGCGTGGAGGTCTGGGACAGCTCCGATCAGTCTGTTCCAGCAAAGGCAGATCCCATTCCCAAAAAGAAAAGCACACGCAGGCAAAGTTTCATGGAGGAAATAATGGAAGATACAGACACTTCTTCAGAGATAGTGGAAATAGGTGTGTATGCAGGGTTGGATAAATATACTGATGTGAATGAGTGACTGATTGTGACCGTTTAATGTTTTTATAAGGGTTCTCATGCAACTTTTTTTTTTTATCTAAATAATTACATGATTTGCCAGTTAATTGATCAAAACACCAGCCAGAGTCTTTATTAAATGAGAAAAGCATTGGATTGACATTACATAAAAAATATATAGGAAGAAATATTTTGATTCAACATTGCATAAATAATGCTAATAGATTTATATTATTATTAATAGTAGTAGTAGTAGTATTTTTATTCTTCTACTTCTTATTCTTATTATTATTACTATTTGTAAAATTTGTTAATTTCAGTAATTCGACTCAAATTGTCTTTAGTTCTTTTTAATTTTGATAATTTGGCTCACATTTAAAAAAAAAAAAAAACACCAACTCACCTTCTCAACCAATTAGAATATGGTGACATGCCAATCAGCTAATCAACTCAAAACACCTGCAAAGGTTTCATGAGCCTTCAAAATGGTCTCTCAGGTTGGTTAACTAGGCTACACAATCATGGGGAAGACATATTCTGACAGTTGTCAAGAAGACAATCATTTGCCGCGTTTCCACCGAAATTACCCGGAACATTTTTACCAGGAACTTTTTTTCCCAGGAACTTTTTTCCCCCCAGACCTGTTGCTTTCTGCGTTTCCACCGCGGTGTAAAGTACCGGGTAGATTAGGCAAATAGACTGGTGACGTAGGTCTGCGCGCGTTTCTCAATACAAAGTACTGCTGATTTGTTTTTTTTTTTTTTTAAAGTACGCTGATTTTGGACGTGCATCCTCGGTAGTTAGTTCAGACTTTGTGCATTCGACTCGGGAGTGTGATGTCCGCGACGACGCAAGTCCGGTAAATCTATAAACAGCAGCGTACTTGATAACTTCAGTCAGCTCGTCTTGGCTACTGCAATTTTCCTATTTACAATAAAACGAAATGGGATATAAAATACCACTGCCTCCTTTGGTTTTCATTTAAGCATAATAACAGCTGCAGAAATGTAGTTAGTTCAGGGATATGTGTATATGCAGCCATTACAATGAAACGAAATATTATATAAATTTGCCTTTTTTATTTTCATTTTAACATATAGATAAATTGAATACAGACCAAAGAAAACCTGTTAGATTTACCCCGCAGCTGAATTATATGTTATGTTTAACCACTAAAGACACATCAGAGCCAGCGGCACATATCAGAAGGTCTAGCCGATTTGAGGCTGCATCTCGGCGGATACATGAGGACTGAGCTCTCGCTGATCGAGTGGAGCTCACCATCGCAGAGATCGGCGAAACACATTTTTTAAATAGGCACGGTCTTTATAAATAAACCATAGATTTGCGTTTTAAACAACTACATTCTCGCCTGAAATACTTTTAAAATTACATTTCATGACACAATAACAGTAATATTTGAAAATGATCCAAATAAATGGTGGTTGAACTCAACCAATGCTGCGTGAACTCAGATCGCTTTGGCTACTGCAATTTTCCCCTCAGTACATTTACAATAAAACGAAATAGGATATAAAATACCACTGCCTCCTTTCGTTTTCATGTAAACATAATAACAGCTGCAGAAATGTACTTAGTTCAGGGATATGTGTAACGTTATATACAGCCATTACAATGAAACGAAATATTATATAGACTTGCCTTTTTTATTTTCATTTTAACATATAGATAAATTGAATACAGACCAAAGAAAACCTGTTAGATTTACCCCGCAGCTGAATTATATGTTATGTTTAACCACTAAAGACACATCAGAGCCAGCGGCACATATCAGAAGGTCTATCCAAGGTGAGGCTGCCTCTGGGCGGATAGATGATCACTGAGCTCTCCCTGATCGTGTGGAGCTCACCGTCTCAGAGATCGGCGAAACACATTTTTAAATAGGCGCTGTCTTTATAAATAAACAACAGATTTGAGTTTTAAACAACTACATTCTCGCCTGAAATACTTTTAAAATTACATTTCATGACACAATAACAGTAATATTTTGAAAATGTTGATCCGAATAAATGGTGGTTGAACTCAACCAATGCTGCGTCAACTCAACCAATCAGGATGTTTAGCGCCAAAGTCCCGCCCCCGAAAGTTCCTGAACTTTAAAAAAGTACCACCTCGCCAGCAGGGACTTTCTGGGGGGCATTTTTTTACCCGGAACTTTTATTTAGTTCCTGGTTCCTGCGGTGGAAACACACCAAGTACCGGACCAAGTCCCTAGTTCCTGGGTAAAGTTCCTGCGGTGGAAACGCGGCTATTGACACCCTTCACAAGGAGGGTAGCAACAAAAATTCATTGTCAAAGAAGCTGGCTGTTCACAGATGTTGTATCCAAGCATGTTAACAGAAAGTTGAGTGGAAAACGTGTGGAAGAAAAATATGCAAAACCAACTGAGAGAACCGCAGCCGTATGAGGATTGTAGACCAAAATCAATTCAAGATTTTGAGTGAACTTCACAAAGAATGGACTGAGGCTGGGGTCAGGACATCAAGAGTCACCACGCACAGACGTGTCAAGGAATTTGGCTACAGTTGTCGTATTCCTCTTGTTAAGCCACTCCTGAACCATAGACAACATCAGAGGCATCTTACCTGGGCTAAGGAGAACTGGACTGTTTCCCAGTGATCCAAAGTCCTCATGAAATCAAGGTCCTAGAGTCTGGAGGAAAGGGTGGAGAAGCTCATAGCCCAAGTTGCTTGAAGTCCAGTGTTAAGTTTCCACAGTCTGTGATGATTTGTGGTGCAATGTCATCTGCTGGTGTTGGTCTGTTGTGTTTTTTTGAAAACCAAAGTCACTGCACCCGTTAACCAAGAAATCTTGGAGCACTTCATGCTTCCTTCTGCTGATTAGCTTTTTGAAGACGCGGATTTCATTTTCCAGCAGGAAATACACACACTGCCAAAAGAACCAAAAATTGGTTAAATGACCATGGTGTTGGTTGTGCTTGACTGGCCAGCAAACTCACCTGACCTGAACCCCATAGAGAATCAGGGTATTGTAAAGAGGACGATGAGAAACAAGAGAGCAAAAAATGCAGATGAGCTGAAGGCCACTGTCAAAGAAACATGGGCTTCATACCACATCAGTACTGCCACAAACTGATCATCTCCATGCCACGCCGAATTGAGACAGTAATTAGAGCAAAAGGAGCCCCTACCAAGTATTGAGTGCATGTACAGTAAATGAACATACTTTCGAGAAGGCTAACAATTCACAAAAAAAAATGTTTTGATTGGTCTTATGAAGTGTTCTAATTTATTGAGATGGTTGAGAATTGGTGGTTTTTTGTAAAATTTGAGCCAAAATCATCACAATTAAAAGAACCGAAGACTTAAACTACTTCAGTCTGTGTGCACTGAATTTAATACGCAAGTTTCACAAACTCAGTCCTGGAGTGCCCCTGTCCTGCAGCATTCAGCTCCTACCCCAAGTAAATACACCTGAACCAGTTTATCAGAGTCTTACTAGGCATATAAGAAACTTCTAGGCAGCTGTGTTGAGGCAAATTTTAGCTTAGCTCTGCAGGACATTGGCCCTCCAGGATCTAGTTTGTACACCCATGGTCTAGAAGGTACTATTTCATGTAGTAAACCATCATCCGGCATCTTATTGATCACTAGACTGCTGTATACAATGTAAGATGACATACAGTTCTGCATAAAATGCTTTAACAATTTCAACACTTTTTTTTTTTTTTGTCCCATAAATACTCCCAACAAATGACCTTGTCTTATTGATAAGTTTTCATATTATGTCCATGTTTAATATGCTGTGCTCATGTGTTTAGCTCATCGTTCCCCAGGACCTGAACCAAGGCACAATGAAAGGCTCAAATCACATAGAAGACATCGCAGACAGCATTTTGAAAGGCCCTTAACTCTACAGCCTAAATGTATGTGGCTCATTTGTTGATTAATCACCTAAATTAATAAGACCGCTCCCTTGTTTAAGTGCACTTTGTGTCAACTCAGTGTTTTTTTTTGTTTGTTTGTTTGTTTTAGTGGTGAACTATGTAACAGTGACTCACATTGTGAATCCTGGACAGTTCTACGTACGCTATATGATGGAACAGAAGTCTGGCCAAAGGTTGACCCAAAAGGTCAACAAAATTTGCTCAGGAGAGAGTAGCCTCTTCACGTTCAGTGATGAAATCAAGACAGGTATGTGCACATTAAAGGGTTAGTTCACCCAAAAATCAAAATTGTCATTAATGACTCACCCTCATTTCGTTCCAAACCCGAATTACCTCCGTTCATCTTCAGAAAACAGTTTAAGATATTTTAGATTTAGTCCGAGAGCTCTCAGTCCCTCTATTGAAACTGTGTGTACGTTATACTGTCCATGTCCAGAAAGGTAAGAAGAACATTATCAAAGTAGACCATGTGACATCAGAGGGTCAGTAAGAATTTTTTGAAGCATCGAAAATACATTTTGGTCCAAAAATTGCAAAAACTATGACTTTATTCAGCATTTTCTCGTTCATGACTCGTTCATGAGTCAAGAACCGGTTGCATTGATTTTCGGATCACCAGTAGGTCTTTCGGACAGTTCGAATAAATAAACCGGTTGAAGAAAACAGTTCACCGGTTCTTTTGCACACGACTTAATGATGTCATTTGTGATGATTGCCCTTGATTCCAGCCTTCGGTTTACCCGCACTCATAACACTAGCTCAGAATCAGTCACCAAAATAATCAGTTCGGTTCAGACGCTCTCTGTGTCGGTCTGCTTCACGCTGAATCACACATGCGCAGCATCATCAGCTCCTCGGTTCTCGAATCGGACTCATCTGACAGAAACTGTTCTTGACTCATGAATGAGTCAATGTTTTGTTTGTTATCTGGCTCGGCTCGGTGTTCATCTTCAGTTCTCTCTTCACAGCAGTTCAGTCAGTGTACTGTTTGAGTAAATTAATTACTCCGGGATATTGGTTTGTTTGAACTCAGAGGCAGTGTCAGCGACACTAACAGCTTAAGTCATTTATAGATTAATGCTTATTGGAGACTCAAACCATTTCAAACTATTCAGTTTGATTTGGTGAACTGGTTCAAGAAGATCCGGTTACATCGAATGATTCGTTCGTGAACCGGATATCACTAAACTGTTGTGTTTTGAACTCTCTCTCACAACAGACCCGGAAGGGAAGACAATGCTGAGTAAAGTCAGAGTTTTTGCTAATTTTGGACCAAAATGTATTTTCGATGCTTCAAAAAATTCTAACTAACCCTCTAATGTCACCTGGACTACTTTGAAGATGTTTTTCTTACCTTTCTGGACATGGACAGTAGGCTTGGGCGGTAATATGGTAATATGGTATACCGCGGGATCTAAAAATAGCAACGGTATCAGTTCCAATACCGTTAATAATAATAATAATAATAAAAAAAAAAAACAATGCACTTATATAGGAGACAAGGATTAAATATTAAATATAATTTATTTAATGCCTAAAAATGTGGCTGAGTGATTAATGACATAATTTTCATTTTTGGGTGAATTAATGATGGCCTCTTTTATTTGACAATGAGATTTTATCTCTAATCAGCATTTATTTTTTTATGTACTAAGATTTTTCATTTTTTTTCTATGCTCACCAGGCAAACATAAAACAAACAAAAAAATTCAGTAATGTAATATATTAGGTATCAAATAAAGTAAATTAGCACAATTACACCTACTGACAATGCTTTCTGAAGACTATCACTATATAAAAAGTTGTGTTGTTCTGATTGTGTCTATCTATGTGCACAGGCTCTATGCTCTTTATCTGTTGGAAGGAGGATATGTGGTGTAGGGTCACAGTGACTGAGCTCTTTCAGAAAGAGTGTTTCCAGAGTGTGACCAAATGCCTTGCATCAGAAGTCTCCCGTCTGTCTGTTTATTTCCAGGACTATGGCTTTTCCAAGGGCATTTCAGTCCCAAGGTAAGAAATAAATGGTATCTACGTGTATAGACACTTAAAAATAGTTTGTAATGCTTAAAGGTAAATATGCTCTCTTTATTTGTTTGTTAGTTGTGTGTATCTTTTTTTTTATTATTATTTATTTATTTTTTGCATGTTCATCTAATTTAAGTAAATCTACCCATTGCATCAGACTGCAAATTCACTCATTCACTTTGTGCATGTTTTCCCTTTGTGTATGTCAGTGATGGAGGTTTAAGCGTGTTGAATGAGTGTCTACGGAGACCTGATGCTTCTACTCTGGCTGAAATGAATGGCTGGGCTCCTCTGGCCATCAAATGTTCCCTTAAAGATATTATTCCTGCGGACCAGGTATAAATCGAAATGTATTTGGTCCGTATTCACTCTCTTAGTTTTTCAGCTCTTAAGTGCACTTAAATACATGTTAAATGTTCTGTATTTATACAAAATAAATATTCTGGCATATGACTTCCATCATGTGGTGCAAAATAACTTTCTAATATAGTTTTGAATTCATGGATGTTATAAGAGAATATGAATAATCTGCAACTGGGAAAACATGGAAAGTGTTGAGTTGTTGTTTTTTTTTATCAGGTGATAGGGTGGAGTTTAGAGGCAAGTGACGAGATGAGGAACCTGTTGGGATCTGAGGCTGTGGAGATGCTGGTGTTCGGTGAGGACGGAGACGTACTCTTAGTGGATCTGAAGAAAACATCAATGGTGTCTCTGCGGGAGCACCTGGTGTTCATGGAGCTGGCCAGGTCTGTAATGGTTACCTTTAACTTGAGAGGATTTTGAGACTAAATGGTAGAGCATGATTAACAAAATTTGTAGAAATAAATGCCACAAATGGCCTGGAGTATGCTGGATAAAAAGGCCCCTTTTTATTGTTTGCCACAAATAACTTCAAGGATAAATGATCTAGGAAGCACAGGTTAAGAGTTTGTATATTAGTTAGGACTGTCAAGCAACAACTATAGATAATTTAATTACATGATGTGTTGATTAATTCATCATCAATTAATCACACATTTTGGCTGGGAATTTACACCCAAGAGATAAAGTTACAAAAAGAAAGTAATTTTAGACCGCTTTAGAAAGGCGTATTTTATTTGAGCAACATACCATTTATTGCACAAACTTTAAGGCTAAAAATGACTAACATAATTTATCGAACATAAAAGATCATTTGAGAAATGCCTCATAAATTTTGTTTATACAGTCAGTGGTAACCAAAGGAGTTTAGTTGCCTAACATAGTTTAGAAATATCTTCTAATATAATAAATGATGACAGTCAAGAGGATTTTTAGGTGAACTATCCCTTTGAAGGCACAATATGTAAGTTTTTGCCAATAGAGTTCACATTTTCCGAACAACAGAGAAGTAGCTTGATGACGGAGGTGTCATTTTCACAGATCATGTTCAGGAGTAACTGCATTCTTATCTATTAAAATCACCTGTATGTGACTCTTACTTGTACAATAGATAATATATATTTGCTTACCTTTCTATTAAAACTGAGCAGGAACCTCCTGCTCTCTCTCGTGAAGCCAACAAGGAAGTAACTAAAACTGTAATTCATCAACCGGCCGCTGGAGGCTGGCTGCAAAAGGGAGTGGAAATAGTCTATGGAAAACTATTAAAACTTTGAATAGCTATATCTCCATACAGGCAATTGGAGAATCCGCACCAAATTCGGGGGATCCCTTCAGCTCCTTGAACCCTCTGGAACACAATCTTAGTGTATGTCTAGAGGTCCTCTTTCAAATGAGACCACCCCCATGTCGATGGGGTTCGGGTGTTACTGGTGGTTAAATTCGTGGTCCGGCGCCAACCAATCTACCGACCCTGTGATCACAGTGAAATTGTGACCATTTTGGTCGAATAGGTTCCCGAAAATTTTATCTGTGCTATTTCAAAATATATTTGGGAGCATTTGTTCGAGTGCATATAATTTGTCGAGCGACATGTCTGCAGCTCTATGAAACGTTAGGCTAAATAACCAATTAAATTTTATTACAGAATGTAAAGATTCAGATTTTAGATTGATTAATATTAGCTGTCAATCACTCAGTCACTGACAGATTTATTTTGTGAACATTTACATTTATGCATTTAGCAGACGCTTTTTTCCAAAGCAACTTACAGTGCATTCAGACTAACCTTTTTTTTTTTTACCTAACATGAACCGAACCCACAACCTTGTGCTGCTAATGCAATGCTCTACCACTTGAGGAACAGGAACTAACTAAAGGTGCTAGTGATAACGATCGTCTGGTGAATGTTGATCCACCAGCCGAATATTGTTATATTGAATATGTTATCAGCCCAGCAGTGAAAAACAAAACCATATCTGGGATCAGCAGGGTATTGAATTGATAGGAAATGTGAACAGTTCGCCTGATGGTGGAAAACATCTTTTGTATTTAAATAAATCAAATGAAAGTATTAAAATGACAAAGAAACATGTTACAGGTAATAGAACACGTGTCTGGTCTGTTGGACTTGCGCTGTTCTGTCCCGTCCATTTTTATGGTTATCAGAACATTGCAACTTCATACTCAGTCCCACATTTTAATACAGTTGTCACTCCTGAAACTTTCCAGTGTGTAGTTAGCATGAAAAAAAAAAACTTTTATTCAAATTATGAATTGGTTATGCACAAAGTGAGCTTTGACACTTCTAATAAATGTAGCTGATATCAGTTCAGTCACAGCACTGACTGACTGAAAACTCCCGTTATGTAAAAAAAAAAAATAATAATCTGTTTATACCGCACAATGAATCTCTTATTTACATTGCGTTTATACTTCTGTTATGGCTAAACTGTGGCAACTCTGGTAAGTTTGACTAACTAACTTGCCCCTGATTGGCCATTGCGCCCACATGCTCATCAAACATCTGTGATTGGCTGCAGCCATAGTTAAGGCAATTTAGAATATTGCCTCTTTTTTTTATTGTTATTTTGATGTTATTATTAATATTAACAATCTTGCTATGTAACTTCTAAACAGATTCAGTTCTCCTATAGTCGCCCCTCGCAGTACATCCCTACTCTTCTACCCATCAGTTAGCCCTGCACTCAATGTTGAGGCCAACGCTGTGGTTTCTCATGTGAACACACCATCCGACTTCTATGTACAACTAGTGAGTATAAAACCCATTTGATATAAAGTCTAAATTAAATTAAGTTAAATAATTAACTGAAAATAAAATTTACACATCCTTGGTGAATACAGGTTGAAAACATGGAGTATTTGCTGTTGCACTCGAAGCTTCAGGACTGTTACAGTCGTCCCAATGCAAGCAGTGAGTTCCAGATCTACTGCCCTTCTCTCTCACAGGCCTGTATCGCTCGCTATGACCAAGAATGGTGCAGGGTTCAAGTCATAGGTGCGTTGATGTGTGTACAGAACATCAAATATATTAACATACACTAAAAGAAAGCCAGTGTTGCTTTGATACTGTGTATAAAGGTTAAAGGGATTGCCTGTGTTTATCTTTCAGGTTTCCCTGGTGGTCGGATGGTTGAGGTTCGGTATGTGGACTTTGGCTACAGAAAGACTCTTTCTGTGAAAGATCTGAGACAGATAAAAGATGAGTTCTTTGCTTTGCCAGAAATGGTAAGATTTAGGATTGCTTGTATACTGTGATAGTGTAATTTGGTTATAAGTGACAAAAAATATTGGTTTAAAGGGGGAAACAATATATATGAAACTTACTTGACAACAGTTTCTACATCAATAACAGATTGGTCTTAATGAATACTTGCCAGTACATAGCAAGATTTCAAGAAGACATATGCACCATTCCTTGATCTTTAAATTTTTTCCTCCATTTTTTCCAAACATACAGAACAAAGAACTTGTTACAAAAAGTAACATATAAACATATACATACACACTACACAGGTTGATCTTAAAACATGTTTAATCAAACTTCCTTGCACCACATAGCATCCCACCAGCAGTGTAACCAGTACTGTACCGCTGTGAAAATTATGATACTGTGGAAAGTCTGTCAAAGAAGGTGTTTCAAGCACAGCGGAATCATCTGCATGAGACAACAAACTTAAAGAAGCCTGTCTGTCCACTTGTTTCAGGCCTTGTGGTGCAGTCTGAATGATGTGGTCAGTCTGCAGGAAACGTGGAGCGATGAAGCATCTGCTATGTTTAAGGAACTCGTGGAGCGTAAGCTTATCACTGTTGTAGCAAAAAGTAAGTTTACACCTACATGTGTAAGTACATGTTTTAAATATATCATTGCTTTTAAACAACTATCTATTGTCCATAATAATGTGTGCATTGTGAAATAATTTTTGACCATAGTTTGGAGAGTAATGTGGTATTCTGTTGATTTTTTTTTTTTTCTTGAATCTTTCTCTTTTTTCAGAGTTAGTGCCCAGCACTAGACCTGTGCCTGTGTGTCTTTATGAGGTTGGTGATGATTGCACTGGAGCCAGTATTGGAGAGATACTGGTCAGTAATGGTCTTGCTGTTTCCAGTCAACGGTAAGTCATGAAAAAAGAGACCATCTGGACCACCTTTCTTTCTGTATTTAATTGTTCTTTCATTATGTCTATTTTTCTTTCCTCTGCTTTATCAGGGCCCAGATTAAAGACGCCCAACCCTTGGAGATGACCGTATGGGACCCTCCATTTGAAGAAGAGGTTCTGTCTGTTGTTCCTGCTCCCCCTCCTCCTGCTTCTGAGGAGCTGAAGCCCAGCCTGATTCTGCCCACATGTCTCAAAGACATCAAAGTTCGTGTGACGCACGTCACCTCTCCTGGAAACATCTGTGTGCAGCTAGTGCAGTTTGACAGCCAGCTGAAGAGGTTCCTGACTACTTTAGTCCATGTTGTACATCAGACTTCTTTTCAAAATACTAAATAAAGCCCTGTTTTCAGTGACGCATCCATTTAGGTCAAGTCAATGATGTTTAGTCGTAATGCTGCCATTTTGTCATGCAGAATTCATGACACGCTGAAGACTCTCTTCTCTAAGTCAGAGCCACAGGAGATGCTCTGGGAAGCAGAGATGTTCTGTGCTGCCAACAACACTGGGGTTTGGGAAAGAGGAAAAGTGTGCAGTGTGTCCACTAATGGTGTTGCAGAGGTAGGGATGCACACACTTTCATAGTTAAATAAATCTGTAAAGAGTTGTATTAATTTTATTTTAAATTTTTTGTGTGTTGTGTATTTATCTTTTTATAGGTTTTGCGTTGTGACTTTGGTAATAAAGTGAAACTCCATGTGGACAATCTCAGACCCCTCAGTCCTGAACTGATCGGATCTTTCTTACTCGAATGTAATCTCAGTGATATAAGGTAATGGATGTGTAGAAGCTGATGTTAGTCATTTTAATAGGATAAACTATATTTAATTTGTTTTCTATGAATCATTAAAGTATCATAGTAAGCTTCTGAAAGGCAGTACTAAATGGGGGGAAAAAATAAGATTTTTAAACCAAATAACAGCGATTTACTCCCTGGTCGTAGTGTATGGTGTTGCATTCTGGAGCATTTGTGAGTTTTTCATATTTCGTATTAGTTGTATTAGAGTCCCTCAATTGTCTTCAGTGTGAAAATATGGATCTCAGATTTATATAGGGGAGTACTGAATAAAAACATGCAGAATTTATGATTATTTATTTTATTTTTTTTGTAAACCGGTTTATGTAAACTTTGACCACAACTGTATCTTTTAATGTTACATGATGTGAAGTTTTTTTTTTATTTTTGTCATTTCATCATATTTGTTTTCTTCCTTCCTTGTGCCTTCCTCTCTAACTCTCAGACCAGCTGGTGGTGGCTCCACATGGACAGCGACAGCGTGTGATTTTATCTCTCACTACTTGACTGGTGCCATGGCTGTAATTACCATAAAGGTTAGAATGAATGTAAAGGAGTTATAAAACTATGGAAGAGTATATTACAATATTACAATATTACAAACAATTCCTGTCTCTGAGTTTGTGTGTATTTTTTTTCCTCTCAGGACCCTTCTGCCAGGCCTGTGCTGGTGGCTGTGTTCTGTTCGAACCGTGCTGGTCAAAATGTCAGTTTTGCTGATTTCCTCATCAGTGAAGGACTTGCACTAAAGGAGAGAAAGTAAGAAAAATGTTTTTGCTCAACATGCTGATCATTCATACGACCGTTAATGTTGATCTCCATGTATACAAAGTAATCTGTGTTCCTAGGACTGCTTCCATATCCGAGAGTGTCTTTTCAGAGGAGTGTGTGTTGAGCAAGAAAATTCCTGAGCCGCAGAGAATCATGAGCCCACCTCAGACACCACCCACACCTACTCCTCGCATCAACCCACCTCCAGAGAGAGTGCAGACAAACTCATACCTCCCTCCAGAGCTGCCTCCCTGTGGCATCACACTCATGAGCATCTCAGCCATCTCCGAACAAGGTGTCATTTACGCAATGACATACCAAGCAGGTGTGTGCCATTAAATTTCTTATTACATCATCGGTCTCTGTGACGGAAAATATCATCTCAGACATACAGCGCACTCATTTTATCAAATGATCATAATCACTACTAGCATTTTATTCATACTAAACCCTCTTTAATTCGGGGGAGTGTTTTTTTTTTTTTTTTTTTTTTTTGCACATCCTGTCATGCTGTTGACTGCGTGCCACTGCAATAGACAAGTTTTGCAGCATTAAGGTTAACAATTAATCAATTAAATTGTTTATTTAAACAATGATCGATCGGAAATTATGGAAAATGTACATGCATTAAAACAGTCTGTAATTTTATGACAATTTTTCCATCATCTCTTTCAGCCTTTGAGTTAAACTTGCCATTTTTGGTGCTTAACCTTATTCAAATGATTTCTATTATGATTGGCTAACCTCTTTAAATGTAGAATGAGTAGCAGTACTCCTGCAAAATTTCTGAAAAGTCATTTAATTTGTGTGGTCATAAATTAATGACTGCTGATTATTAAAAAAAAAATTATTTCATGTTCAGTGTGCGAGTTTGATCGCTTAAGGGAACGACTGCAACAGCACATTAAAACCCTGCCAAGACAGAAGAACTACAACTGGAAAGGAGTTTTGGGATGTGCTGTCATGGGAACAGACATGTTCTGGTACAGAGGTCAGGTGCAGGAGGTCATTGGAGGACACGTAAAGGTCAGTGTGCTTTCACAGCATTCTATCACTTTCACATGTAAGTGAATTTATTTCATAATCACAGATGTGCTGGTCTCTGGGCTAATAGATGTTCTATGATATGCTAATAAGCTAAACACCTTAGATCAACGCGTTTTTTTACCAGTTTGTGAATTAATTCTTACAGGTCCAGTATGTGGATCAGGGACTTGTGGAGAGTATCCCGGTTTGTCACGTGTACCCAGTCGTTCTCTGTGAGGATGTGCCGCAGCTCTGTGTGCCTTGTCAGATAAATGGAGTCACACCGGTATGTGTGTCTGTGCTAATTAAATCTTGATCACTTGCACTTGAACTTGAACCTATTGATGTAAACCTGTGTAATCTGGCAGCCAGATGTTTTTAATACCCATGAGTACCCCATGAGATTTTAAGTTAATAATTCAACAATTTAAAACATTCAGAAGATTCAGTTTTACACATCACATCATATAAAAGAAACAAATATTTAATAGTTTTTTGTTGTTGTTTTTGATTCATTTTAAAAATTATATTTTACATTTTGTTTGATTTACTTATCACCTTTTCCTTAACCTTTTCTACCTAATAGATTGAAGATTTCTGTATTTATTTTGGATAACAATTTCCCCAAAATGTAACATTTTTATTTACATTTCCATATTTCACCTCAAAGTGTTTCTATATGTAATGTAATTTTTCAAAAAGATACTTTATTTTCATGAAAATTACTACAGTACAAAACTATCTTAATGGTCCAACAAATAGATGTGGTTTAATTTATGCATTATAAAAAATATTTCTTATGTTGTCATGAAACATGACCCATACACTTAATCAAATTAATCCTTGCATTGAGGAATATAATTTTTTTTTTGTTATTTCAGCAATACTGTAAAGAAAACTTTAATTGTGGGGTTAAAAGGAACACTCCTTCTTTTCTTTTTTTTTTTTTTTTGAAAATAGGCTACTTTTCCATTTACCCTAGAGTTAAACAGTTGAGTTTTATCGTTTTCAAATCCATTCAGCCGATCTCTGGGCCTGGCGATAGCACTTTTAGCTTAGCATAGATCATTGAATCTGATTAGACCGTTAGCATCTCACTCAAATGACCAAAGAGTTTCAACATTTTTCCTATTAAAACTTGAGTCTTCTGTAGTTACATTGTGTACTAAGACCGACGGAAAGTGAAAAGATCTGATTTTCCATACCGATATGGCTAGAAACTATACTCTCATTCCAGTGTAATAAATCAAGGAATATTTGCTGTTCCATGGGTGCAACTGGTGCAGTAATATTACGCAGGGCCTGAAAATAGTCCCAATTATATGTAAGTATAGCTCCTAGCCAAATTGGCCTAATAAATAACAACTTTTCATTCTCTGTTGGTCTTAGTACAGGATGTAACTACAGAAGAGTCAAGTATTAAATAGGAATTTTTTTTTTTTTTTTTTTTTTTTTTTAAAAGAGTTAGATGCTAACTGTCCAATCGGATTTAATAATCTATGCTAAGCTACAGCTAAAGATCTTCAACCAGACCCAGAGATTGGCTGAATTTGAAAATGGTAAAACCCAACTGTTTAACTCCAGGGGAGTTGGAAAATGAGCCTATTTTCAAAAGAAGTGGAGTTTCTTTCATACCATGTAAGTAACTAGAGGAGGCAAATTGAAGGGTTGTGGTGGGTGTGAAAGAGCATTTCAGCTGTACTGAATCAAACTATTTCAGACTCGAAGTAGTTGTTTGAATGTGGTCATAGTTTGTCAAATCTTCTGTTTTTAAATGTTACAGATTGGGAAGGGATGGCAGTGGGACGCTGTAGTGCTCATGAAGGAGTTGCTGCTTGGGCGTTCAGTCAATGTCCACATTATGGTAAATTAATTAACATCTACACTAGGGCTGCACGATATTGGAAAAAAAATTACATTTCAATATTTTATTTTTCTGCGATATATATTGCGATATGAAATCTAATCTAATTTTTTCTTACAAACAAAAGTGGGGTGAGCACACTTACATTCTCATTTTAAATGATTTAAACATCGACACCATCATGTCAATTGATCAATATGCTCGAGGGAGAGAGAGCAAGACAGCGCTCGTGTTGTTTGAAGACGGTGAGTGTGCGGCCGGGGCTCGCTCGCTCGCTCTCTCTCTCTTTCTCTCTCCCCCTCTGTCTCTCTCTCTCTGTCCTGTTAAACTTGACAGGACTTAAAAACATGCAAATGATATACTTTCACTCTATGATGGTTAAGCTGTGAAATTAATCCGCGAATCACATTCGTCAAGGGCCGGGGAGCAGCTGGCCCGTACAGTTAATGAATAACGGATCAACTACGACAGCCTACATTGCACATCCTGCGATGTGACTATCGTGGATTCATACATCGCGATATCAGTGCTTAAACGACACATCGTGCAGCCCTAATCTACACCACTTCATGTATCAGCAGAATTCTGTTCATTTCTAAAATGTCGATCATGTGTTAAGCACTTTCCCAGTAAACCTGTTGTTTTGCAGGAACACCCAGAGGATCCATGTGGCTGTGTTAAGGTAGAGATAACGGTGGATGGCATGGCACTTAGCAAGATAATGGTGCACCACCAATATGCCACTTTTGATCCTGCCATCAGCAGCCAGGAGGTCTGATCAATGGAGATTTGTGAGAGGGGGTTTGTTTTGTTTATGTGAGATGGAGATACTGACTGTGTATTTATGTGCAGGATTATGTGGTTAAGCCTCCAGCCCCTGATTTAGATGACTGGGACTTAAACACACAGGTAGAAACTTAATTTCGGTTAATGGCATACAGTTCCTGAAATTCTGGTTTAATTTAGTAGCAATATGTTATGTTTTCAGGGATTGGAGGAGCCACAGCCTGTTTTAGGGGTTTATAAAGAACTCCAGATTCCTAAAGCAAGAAAACATTTCCCCGCCAAGGTCAAGCATATCCGCACCCCTAATGAAGTATGTAAGCTGTTGGGTCAAACCTATTAATTCTTGCATATATCTGGCCTAATCAATCACACATCCATTTAATGTGAAAAAAGCTGCTCATGATTCTACCAGGTCTCCACATCTATAATGTGTCCAGTCACATTGGGGAAATTTTGCTGGTCAATGGTGAAGAGATGTATGAAGTATAGCTCAGGCAGAAATCACTTTTAAATCAAGCAGCTTTCTGTTGATCCGCTCTGTGAATCTGCATGACCAACTTGAATCCATGTTCAAGTGTAGAAATCTTTCACCCTCAAGTGAAATTGACGATTGCTTTTGCAATACAAAAGTAAATATGTCCACACTTTTACAACCTCTTACTGTACATTGTTTTCATTGAATCTAATGTATGCTTGCAGGTGTTCCTGTGTGCGATAGATAAGACTCTGTGCCGACAGGAGCAAGAAAGTCTGGAGGAAGCTCTTGAGCGTGTGAATGAGAATATAGAAAATCTGAGCCCGCTGACAGACTTCCCCATCGGTGTTTATATTTGTCATTTGATTATAGTTTATTTCAGTTTATGCAAACACTTCTGTGTTATTTTGTTTGTATAAATGCCAATTTTGTCAAGTTTATTTCAGAAACTGAGTCCATGTGTTTTTCATTCTCATTCTGCCTCTACAGAGGCTTAATGGTTTGGAGAATGGATGGATGTTTTTCGATGTGTGTTTGTTTGCAGAGTGTCCTTGTCTGGCTGAGTACAGAGATGGTAAATATTATCGTGCAAAGCTCCTGGGTTTTTCTGAACTGACTCCTTCTGTGAAGCTCCTTGTGAGACATGTGGATTTTGGTTCAGATGACATCTTACCAACACACAAGTAAGACAGTAAAGATTATTCAGATCATATTTCTTAGACTTCCAAGGTCATGATTTTTATAGGTGTTTGTGATTTACAGGGAGCTATTCAAATAATTTTCACAAATATAAATTTTCGATAAAATATTTTTGAGCCTGATAGAAAAATTTTATAAAGAAATTCAAGGTCTTAAAATTGTTCCATATATCAAGGTTTTTGTTCTCAAGTCATAATAAAACATCATTAAATTTAGTTAATTTAAAAACATTGTCTTAATTTAAATCAAGGAATCTTAAGGCCACGTAGTTGAGTTCACTGCATTAAAAGAACCAGTTTTTCAGTCATATTCAACAGTAAATAACGCATCCAAAAAATATACTTGTCTCACTGCAGATTGCGGCAGCTCCCTGCATCTCTTCATCATTTCCCATGTGCAGCAATTTACGTCAGGTTAGCTGGCTTCAAACCGGCAAACGTGTGTTTGGATTTGGAGAGAATACCTTACCGGCCTGAGTGGAGTATGAGAGCCATGATGGAGATGATCGACCTGTTGAACGGAGAGCTCACTGCAGTGCTTACTGTACGCCTCCTTCATAGTTGAGGAAATGTGTCTTCCTTTACACCTGACATAACATTCATTTTGGCGATCTGCTAATGATCTGAGCATTCTTGACTGCTTTTAAATGTTAGAGTAGATCTGACAACTCGGTGAAAATGTTGAAATTAACTTCCCACATTCTTATGCAATAGTTCATTCATATACTAACCAGGATAAACAGGTGTAAAGTGGACCAAACTGCTGTAACATTCAGCAACATTGCAAAACTATTTTCTACCTGTTTAAAGCAGTCAAAAATATGTTTCCAATTTGGCAATTTCAGGCAAACGAACCACAGTTGACTGTGCTGTTATACAATGCGAAAGGGACACTCGTCCACACACCCCTGGTGGAGAAAGGCCTTGCTGATTATGCATAACTCTTGAAAAGGTAAGTGTGAAAGTAAATGAATTAAAAGAAACCGTGTGTCTAAACATTTGTGTATTTTTCATGTTATTGTTCAGTTTCTGTAGGTCGTGCCAGACGCTGTGGATCATCAGATTTCATAGAAGCTTTTGAGACTGCAAAACATTTTACATTGGTGTAGTTTTCTCATTTTATGTTCAAGTACTTGGTTTTATGCAGGCATTTAGTTAAAATATTCAGCCAGTTTTATGTTTCTGTATCTATGCCTAATTTTATGTTAAGTATTTTTATTCAAGTTCAAAACTGCTTCAAATTAGCAGAAAACTTTTGTTAATATTATTAATGTCTCTGTATGTTGAGCCGAACTTGAAGTAAAACCCTTGTTAACTCTGACTTGCTCATCATAATTGACTTCTTGAAATTTTGGGTGCTAACAATCATAGCAAACTGACCAATTGACGCACTTCATCTTCAGAACACTACCAGAAGCTTCCAGAGACCTTAAACATTATGAATGAAATGTCCATATTCCGAATAATGCTAGTCTAATCAACTGCACAGTACAGCTCATCTAATGGCATCAAGCTCATTTTTATCACTCTAAAAATACCATTTAAAAGTATTACCTTGTCATGCATAACTGTTAAACAACATGCAAAGATTTTTTACAGAAATTACTTTTTACACATTTACACAGTACAAACATTATTTCACTCAACTTCATTTAAGTCAGTTAATTTTCCTTTCATTTAAAATAAAACAGTGTTCATGCCTTGGTGTCCATAATGACATGACCCTGTGCATCTTTTAACCTTAACACGTCCTGTAGGGTATTTTGTCTCTTGCCGTCCATTCGAGTAAACCGTTTTAACCGTACAGTCTGGATACTCCGGTCTTTTAAAATCTGCAGTCTGGATCTCTCGCTGACCTGGGTTAAACTGGATCACCTTACTGCCATCCCTGAAAGCAAAATAAAAATTATGTGCCTTAAATAAGTTAAGCAACTTTATTGTAACAGATTGAGGTGGAGGGGCTATGAGTTGTACTCGGGGATTCAGTTGTATTATTGTTCAATCTGAGAACACTTTCCTCTCTTAACATCAGGATAAAAAGTCTTAACCGTCTGATCGGGAAAAGTGATTTCCTTATGACCATCAGGGAAATGTGTTTCTGGAAAAGAGAGTGGAATATTAAGACTTAAAATTCAGTCTTAAGGCTGGAACACTAAATTAATTTTGACCGAAATCCAGGCCCTCCTGTTTGATTATTAAGAAACTGGAGTACTTCCATCCCATCTGGGTAGTTAATGTGTGTGTGGTCTGGGCTTCTGCATAGTAATAAATAAAGTAATAGTAATATAGTGATAAAAAATGCTACTTAAAATGATTTTGTGAATTCAAAGTCATACCTCTTTATAATAAAAACTTTAATTATAAACATTTAATTCCATTATGTAAAGTGAAAGGATTTTTTTCACACAAATAACTGAACCATTACACTTGTGTAAATTTTTTAATAAGAATATATTCTTTGTAATTGAGTCCCTTCCTCACCACTCTTTGATCATTGTATGTTTCACATCTCCATTGAAAAACATGACCGTAACCATCTGTCCAACAGCAGAAAGCTCTTTCCTCGTGCCATTTGGGAAAAAAACAAGAAGTCTGGCTCCACCAGGGAGCACCTTCTCAATCTGAAAATCTGATTTATGAAATGAATTGAAAATTATGCTACATGGCAGTAACAGTACAAAAGTACAGATGTGCTAAATAAAACGATAAAAAATTGCACTAATAATCAATAATATCTCAATACAGTTATACCTGAATTTGTGAGCGTGATCTGGGTCTCTGGACTTACCTGTCTGTTGCTGCTTATTTTTGAACTCTGAGAGAGACTCTAGACATACAAGCACACATACTGACTGAAATCTTACACAAATGTTTATAGATCTACCTGAAAGGTATTTAAATAAGCAAATATTTGGTAATATAGTTTTTGCTTTCAAATGTTTATATATGTAAGAGAAGAGGAGGGTTAAATCTACCTGTATAAAGGGGAGGGTGCAGAAACTTTTCAGACCTGCCACTCCACTTGCCCTGGAATCTGTAGATTTGGATCCAGTATTGGTTCTTTTGCCAGACACAGAGCACTTTCCTTTTTCCTTCTCTTTCTCAGCACTCTTCCACGCACTGAGGTGTGGTTTCTCCTGCATCTGCACTTGGTCTCTGAGGGCTGCATTCTCTGCACTCAAAATGTCTATCTGCTGTCGGAGACGGCTGTGTGTTGATCCAAGGAGCCTCTCGTTTGCATTCAACTGCTGCTTTAGAGCCTGATGCAGACATAGTCACATTAAAACAAAACAATTAATTGTAATAAAAACAAACAGAACTGACAGTGTCCAAATGATACTTTTCCAATAGCAGGACCTGGATCTCATCTTGTTCTTGTTTGTCAGGTCTTGCTCTTACAGTTGCTGCATGCTTTTCAAAAAGCTTCCTTTCACGCTGCAGTTTCTTATGTTCGTCTCTTTCAAGCTCCTCCTAATTTGCAATTTCCTCCATCCTCTTCTTTTCAAATTCAGCCCTCTCTTTCCTGTATGGGAAAATGTTTTTTAAAAAGTTAGCAGTTCTTGGCAAGACCAATAACAGGATTAAGTAGAATCATGCATGTAACTAGCATATTACATCAGATGTGTCTTTTGGGTCAGTAAATTTGGGGTCGGTAAGATTTTTTTTGAACAGGAAATACTTTTATTTAGCAAGGATGGTTTAACCAATCAAAATTAAAGACATTTACAAAGTTACAGTTTATTTCTATTTGAAATAAATGCTATTATTCTGAACTTTTATGTATCATTCTATTTATTTTTATCAAACTGTTTTCGACATGGATAATAAGAAATGTTTCTTAAGAGCCAAATAAGCCTAATGGAATGATTTCTGGGGATCATGCGACACTGAAGCCTGGAGAAATGACTGCTGAAAACTCAGCTTTGCCATCATAGAAACCATTAACTGTAACTGTAACCATGGTTGAGGTCACTTCTCTTTGCACCTATATCTTTCATTGTACATCTTGAAATACATGACTTAGTTAATAAGTGAGGATGTTGTGTTTGTGTGTATCTAGGATAAGCTTTAAAAGCTGTATTTGTAGTTTGCACCTTTTATTTTTTTTATCTTTGTTAATCATCAAATGTGTTAATCAGGAAATGTGATCTGTGTTTAAACCGATTTGTAAACCTCAAACGAAAAATGAGAAATCCAGTCAAAATCTAATTTACCAAATAAACGAGATTTTTTTTTGTTTTTGTTTTTTTTCTTTCTTATATTGCATTCTAAACAAATTGGAACTTGGCATTGGTCATTTCATTCCCTGAGCACGTAATCGAGAGAAGAAAAAAAAGATAATTTGTTTTTTAAATATTGTATTTGTAAACGAATAAAGAAATAAGTCCTTTTTCGATTTTCCGAATTTGCTTTCTTAATTGAATATGAAAGGAACGAATGATACACGGATTGTTGACGGTCCGTGTACGTTTTGATAGTTTGTTTTTTCGATTGAAACACAAAACAAAATAACGAGAAACCACCTGTTTTTCGTTTGTCGTTTCAAACCAAAATCAAAGAAACAGTAAAAAAAGAGCCGTTCTCTCGTTTTTGGTTCTAAATCCAAAAACGAAAAATGACAAAACCAAAATCAAATAACGGTCCGATTTTGGTTTTTTGAAATTCCTTTTTCCATTTTTTCGTTTGAAGATCTACATTGAAATACAGACAGGTTGGCCACGTGAACCGGAAGGAATAGTAAATATGGCCTATCAAAATAAAAGCCAAGCTTTTAGAACGGTCATAATATGCAGCGCTAACGTTATACGAGAGTAACCTTAGAAGAAGAAAAATCTATTAATAAATAGCCTTATATAAACCTGGACCGGAATAAATATGTTAGCAACAGTAGTTTATTACAGCTATTTAATATCGTGCCTATCCAGACATCACCAGTCACGTTTAATGAGCGCATTGTTTGGCTCAATACAGTTGGTAATATAGGTTAATCTAAGAACTTATTGTGTGTGCAGAGTTGTTACTGTTAGCGCTATATTATATAATAAAATTTATATTTAATGTGGTTTCCACCGTAATGGATAACTGTTCCCCCTTTCTACCAGCAGGTGGCAGTATTTAAATGACTGACTTTATGGTGTCTTTGGTAACTGTTTTAAATCAAGATTACTGATACAGATGTATTTATTGTTGTTCATTTTATTTTGTTTTTATTTGCCTAGTTATCATCATCATCATCATCATCATTCACCCAGCCCAGAGTTAAACCTGCTTCTGTTTTAACCTGATTATAACACTGCACTGCTATCAGCTTCTTATAGCAGCTCAGACAACAAACTCACATCAGACATGTCCTAATCCTAATGTAGGCCATCTAGCCAAAATAATGATTTACCAGTGTGCTATATACTGTGTGAATCTTTCTTCTCTATACACATTCCAGTTTGTATAACATACAAAACTCTGATTGTGTCATGCCAGTGAAGAGAATCCGTACAAGTCTTGAAACTTTATATAGCACATACATGCTTTCAAGGGCAATGCATGTACAATCAATGGCTGCAGAACATTTGTTAATCCCTAAGGTAAGAACATTTTACAAGGTCCTCAAAAGAAAACCCCAAAACATAATTACATTACTAAAAACAGGCTGTCAACGCTGATTACATCAGGAATAACTGCAACAAAACGTTTCCAGTAACTTTTGATATGTCCTGCTTATTGACTTGGACGAATCTTTGCCCGTTCCTCTGTACAGAACAGCTTCAACTCTTGGATGTTGGTGGGTTTCCTCACATAACCTGCTTGCTTCCTCATCCTTCCACAACATTTCAATCATTTTAAGGTCATAACTTTTGACTCTGCCTTTCCAAAACATTCACTTTATTCTTCTTTAAGGTAGGTGGATATATTTTGTCACAATATAATATATATAATAGTATAAAGTATAAATTGAGTTTGTAACTCCCTTCTGGTACATAGCAAAAATTATCAGGCTAATATAGAAGCAATTATAAAAATGGTAAACATAAATAAACTATGATCTGCTGCTGAGGATGAACTATAGTTTAAGAGTACGATAGCTTGGGGGGGAAAAGTTGCTCTGCAGTTGGTGCGGCAGTAGAAACTTCTATATCTCTTCCCAGAAGGCAGCAGGATGAACAGGCTGTGGCTGGGTGGGTACTGTCCTGTTGCAATGGCATATTGGATTTTAATATTTGTATCAATATAAGTGTGATGTAGCTTCAGTGAAGATGTAACCAGCAAAAAAAAAAAAAAATATGGATGTTACTGTCATACAGTCATACAATATAGAAAAAGAGGCTTAGGACTACAGAGATATATAGGGGATACATGGGAATGTTTAGAAATATCATTACTATGACTACAATTTTTATTAAAATGTAATTATTGTAGTCACTGTAACACTAACAAGTGAAATGAGACAGATGAAAATTGCTTGAGACAACTGTTGAAATATTTGTTGAAAAATATTCTGAATCTTGCAGATGTGATGGAAAACCCAGTTGTGGCACCGTGCTGCCGCAGCCTCGTTGGATGCCGGGTCTGCGTTGAGCAGTGGGCAACTACCTAGCCGCACTACCCAAAATGCAGGGACAAGATGTTCCAAGAAAAAAAAAAAATTAAATTACAGGGATGGGGGAGTTTGTGAATGTTTTGAAAGACACTATTAGTTAGGAGATTGTTTTAGTTAGTTTTTATTTTAGGTTTAGGTTTAGGTTTTAAGTTAAGTTAAATAGTTAAGTTTGGTTATGTTCATCTGTTATGTTATTTTATGCAATTAATAAATTGTTCAATTTTATTTTCTATTACTGTCACTTGCAGAACTCCTTTTGTTGTATTCATTTTATGTTATTTTATGCAAATAATAAATTAATATAAATATTTTAATAAAATAAATTATGTTCACTTTCATGACATACTGCTTGTTGTCTATTATAACACACTAGAACCACACACCCCACTGGACTGAAGGCCTATATGTGAGACATGTTTTTAAATTTGTGAGTGTTACAGTCAACTAAAACTTCACGCAGTATAATAGCACATGTAAATCAAACAATCAAACATGGGGAGAAAGAGCTCATTTTATTGAGTAGGCTAATGCCTTAAGCAGCCGTGCTAGGAAACGTGATTTGTGAAAGCACAGTTGTAATGAAAATAATGGAAAGTGTTTTAATTACAGAACATAAAGCAATATCTCCATGACAGTAGCTCGCACAAAGCAGACACAGTGCGACACCTACTGGTGTCTGTAATCGTTTTGAACTGCCCTTGATTTTAAACTTCGTTGGATTATTAACGTTACATGGAGGACTGAGAACCTTCACATATGTCGTTTTTATTTGTATTATAAACAAACTACTATCACTATTAGTTAACTAGCCAGTTCAATACATTTATATTAACACTGTATAACGTGAGCGAGGTAACAGCGTGTCCTTGGGATTTTTGAAAATAGATATGATGCGTTAGGATAAAATTATATTTGAGGACCAACACAAGTTTTACGAGGGTGTCAATCGAATGGCAAAGACGAGATAGGGACTGATATTTTGATGGCGGAATCCCAATCTCCCTCATTATTAGTAACGTTATTAGGCCTACGCATGACGTCACGTGGGAATTCACGTTGAATCGCTGTCCATTACGGTGGAAACCACATTAAATATAAATTTAATTATATAATATAGTGCTAACAGTAACAACTCTGCACACACAATAAGTTATTAGGTTAACCTATATTACCAACTTATAAAACGTTTGTAAAAAGCTTGGCTTTTATTTTGATAGGCCATATTTACTATTACTTCCGGGTCACGTGGCCAACCTGTCTGTATTTCAATGTAGATCTTCAAACGAAAAAATGGAAAAAGGAATTTCAAAAAACCAAAATCGGACCGTTATTTGATTTTGGTTTTGTCATTTTTCGTTTTTGGATTTAGAACCAAAAACGAGAGAACGGCTCTTTTTTTACTGTTTCTTTGATTTTGGTTTGAAACGACAAACGAAAAACAGGTGGTTTCTCGTTATTTTGTTTTGTGTTTCAATCGAAAAAACAAACTATCAAAACGTACACGGACCGTTGACGTCTGAACTTTGGTTAGTTTCGAACGATGACGCCATAACACGGCATATCCCGCGAGACAGTGACGAAATGAGAACGAAATCACCGGTGCATGGTGGGAGTTGTAGTCAAAAACTGTCCTACGCTTCTCTCCGTCGCAAAGGATTTATTAATATTCATGAACGGAAGAAGATTAATATTTATGAGCTATTCCTTCAATCGCATTTACTCAATTGTGTACCAGCGAAACAAAACTCAAAATATTAAACTTAATTGTGTGACCTCAAAGGGCAATGATTATTTAATTATTTGAATTACAATTTTCGCAAAGTGGACGATAAATGCGTCCACAGAGTTGAGGAATACATTCAAGCCATAACAACAGCAACGAGATGCTCAGGTGAGAACCACAAGCATTTTTCTCAGACAATATAAAAAGCGTGTAAAAATTGTAGGCTATATACAGATTACGTTCATGAAGAATGCTTACTTGGAACCTACAGCAGATTGTATATAGGTTACTGACAATAGAAAAAATATATCCGTTTCAATCAAGTGTGTCTGAATAGTCTCTGTTTATTTTTTGTAACTTCTGTTCAATGTGGCTAAACATCTGTTCGGCAAGAAAATCAATCAGTCTCGTATGCTTTTTGTCAATCTTGCTTCCAGGCGCGTGGTGGTGTGCTGTAATAGCAGAAACAGTCCTGGTGATGGAGCCAAAATCCTACCCGTAGCAGCATGTTATTCTGTGTGCACATGCGTGTGAGGGCCACTGGTTATATACGCCCCTCCCCCGTCTGATGCTGATGCTGAATTGCCCATCACTGAAGGGCAGAGGGTGATATTCCTCCCTTAACGTCCTATCTATCAGTCCTCCTTACCTGTGGACTGAAGGATGGCGATGATCTGGATGCAGACAGAGAAGGCGGTCGTGCAAGATCTACAGCGCAGATTGAGCAATGTCACTCACAACATTGGTAAGGACTGTAAATGAGTATCTATGCTTGACACCCAGCACAGGTGCTTGGTTTTGTTTAAATGCATTTTAATGTTGAATGCTTCAATAATGCTTTCCGGTTGTAAGGATTATTCACCTTTTAAATGAGTATAGCATAATCTTATATGTCCCAACAAATTTTGGTCAAGCTGATATTTAGAACAATAGCATTTTTCTTGTGTGATATTGTTTTATTTAACTTAAATATTGTCACTGAAAAGCCTGATAGTCAGATTTTTTTTTAATGGAACAGTTTATAGAACCTTTATTAGAACCTTTTTTTAAAAAATCAAAAAAAGTTTACATATATGTTTTATATTTAGTATAATATTTGATACATCAGGCTTTTATGGCCTATATGGTATAAAATAGTGAGAATATGGATCTTACATTTGAGGAAAAAACACCTTTTTTTTCAGAGGTCCAAGCTGACCAAGAATATGCAATTTGGTGATTTTGTTTTTATTTGGCCAAAACATAAGATGACTTTCTGATAGTTTTTAATGTGGGATTTTTATAACAGTATAACAGACCTTGAATTAATATGCATATGCATATAAATATTAAACCTATGCATAATGCATATAATGCAATAAAACAATGATTGAGAGATGTATAAGTCAGTTTCTGTATATTTGATACATATATATTTTAACAAGACTTTTTTGATAAAAAAATGGTTAATGAATAATCAAATACAGTTAAGTTGCTTTAATCCAGTAAATGGTCTCTTAAAATATTAATATATATATATATGTATGTGTGTGTGTGTGTGTGTGTGTGTGTGTAAAAAAATTACTTTCTAAAAATAATTAATGAAAAAATGTAAAGGCAAAAATACAAGTGTGCCACAATCTCAATGTGGAAATTTTTACAATTATATTAAAATACCTTTTACTTGCTAAGTATGAATCAAAGTATGAATTATCAATCAGATGACAGAAAGCATGTAGCAGATAGTGTGCAACAGATTTTTTAAGCAGTTTTGATAATGGTGTTAACCTAGAGGCCTTAAAAATGTATTAAATATGATACAATAGAAATTCGTAAATGAATGTTTCCTCCTCTAACTGTGGAATATTATCGTATAAGAACATGTGAAAGATATTTCTCAATGACATAAAAAACTGCCTTGACTAGAAATCTGTGCTTAAACATACTTTTGTACTTGCCCTCATTTTCAAAAGCCTGAAGGCTGAAAGAGATTTCCTAAAAACCCTTCAGTGAGATTCATAAAGAGTCTGTGTGTTTGGCAGAGTTACTGCTGAGTACAAAAACAGATACCATAAAACACAGTTTTCCACAGGAGCAGCTCGGCTTGCTGCAGTAGTTAGTTCACTGGCTTTAGGTAAGCAGGGCTGTTTGTTTATCTATTAGCTGTTCTGGATTGGAGTTTAGCAGTTAATGCTTTAGCAATGGCAGTTATTGTTTGAGTTCAGTAGCATGTAGTATCGTAAAGCGTAACTAAAGGAACAGTGTGAGGCCAGGTATCAGATGACTATAAAGAGGAAAGTTATGCTGAGGAAATCCAGGAAAAGGCGTCCCAAACGAGACAGTGATCGTGGACAGCTTCCTCTGGTGCCGCTGGTACAAGGACAGAGTGAGTGAAAGCATGCTAAAATTGTCAAAAATTCCGCACTTTATGTTCAAAAGGTCTTCAAAATATCAGATATTTCTTAAACATTTTTTTGTGTGTTCTCAAAGCTGGATTTATTTGATCAAAAATACAGTAGAAGCTAATAATAGTTTGAAATATTATTACCATTTAAAATAACTGTTTTCTATTTTAATATATTTTAAAAAGTAATGTATTCCTTATTCATGAATCCCTTGGTACAGATTGTAAGATGTTGTTCTTGAAGCTCAAGATCCTTCTCAAATCATTCTGGAGAAGATGATCATGGTTTCACACAAACCTGTGGAATTCATTTTTTTTTTTTTTTTTTTTTTTTTTTTTTCCAGTAACATAATTTGTAATAAAAAACAACAAAAACTTAATTAAATTAGAAAAGTACAAAATAGAATAATGTTCACTATAGTGGTCTTAAACTTTTTTGGTAACACTTTACAATAAAGTTAACTTTAGTTAACATGAACTATGAACAATACTTCTACAGCATTAATAAGTCTTAGTTAAAGTTAATTTTAAGTACTTGTTATTAGTTAATGCACTGTGAATTAACATGAACTAACAATGAATGACTGTATTTTCATCAACATTAACAAAGATTCATAAATACTGTAATAAATATACTGTTCATGTTAGTTAAAACATTAACTAACATTAACTAATGGAATCTTTTTGTAAAGTGTTACCACACATACTTTTCAAAAGTTCAGATTTCTCTGAGTACACAAGTGCACATTAAATTGAGACATTTATGAAGTTACAAAAGATTTCTATTTCAAATAAGTTATTTTCTTTTGAACTTTTTATTAATCAAAAAAATCGTAAAAAACACAAACATAATAAACTGTCCAGTTTTAAACAGCTGAACTGCTCAGCATATTAAAATGATTTGTAAAGGATCATGGGACACTGAAGACTGGAGTGGCTGCTGCTGAAAATTCTGCTTTGTTACTTAATGTCACTTATTTTCACTTTGACCCATAGAAAGTCCCAAATCTTGAAGAAAAGTTTTTTTTTTTTTTTTGTCATGTTGTTTTCTTTCACATTTTTCTTGATCCTGATACTTTAAATCAACATTTTAAATCCCAGATTTTCTAAATGGCCCGAGACAATGTGCTTATTGTTCTGTTTTGTTTTTCGTCTGAACTTTAGTTTGGCTATTGTCTATTAGAAACTACAAAGGAAAAGTGTGTAATGCATTTACTTTTTGTATGTGTGTCTGAAAGAAAGAGAGGGAACTAGAGAGATTTACCAGACTAAAAAGACTGCCTCTTCTTTTAAATGTTATCTGTTGGTTTGAATGGCTTCTGAGTGATTTGGCCTGAATCCAGCTCTTATCTTTCTCTTCTCAGTAAGATCAGATCTCACTCAGATTCCTCTTATAACAGAGAGAAACCAACCAAACACACACACACAGGGTTTCATTCATCCACCGGTGTGATGGGGGAAGGGGCTTCTGGGGGGCAGCAGACTCTTTTTGGGGTGACTGTGCTGAAAAAGACAGGCGTAGAGAGAGTGGAAACAAAGGAAGTACAGTTCTTTACAGTCAGTGATCCATCATTGTTATCACTTATTAAAATGTAGTAGGTGAAGGGAACCTGTGTATGTGTGTCAGGGGACCAGTCCATTCCAGGAAGTCTGTGTGAAGGTTGGAAATGAGGAGAGAGAGAGAGAGAGAGAAACAGGAAGTCATTGAATTGACCTGTGCACCTGTCTCAGGTAGCTCATTCTGAGATCGCTGCTTATGGTTACAAGACGACCTGGGAGGTAGTAAGATATAAGAAAACAAGTGGAAGAGGAATCAGAAAAACAGAGGGATGGATGTACAGAATGAAGGGAAAACTATGTGCATTCCTCTAGCAGAGGTCGAGAAATATTACCACTTTTCCAGATGTTGCCACTGGCTCCGAAGTAAGGTCTATTTATTTATTTTTTTTCTATACTATTTCATAATATTATTAACTTTTTTTATTTGTTATTGTATTTTAAAAATTTAAAATAATTATTTTTTTTTGTTACTTAATACTCCATTTGCACTATTGTTACTCTACTCCATTCTGCTAAACTAAATATAATTGATTAGTATTGAGAAACAGTGGATTCATTACTTAACTGTAATAGTAGAAATAAATAAATAAAATGTCAGTGTGTATAAAAGGTGGACAGAATTAGGAGATGGGAACAGGTGAGCGCTACCACAAAAGTCTTTTAAAATGTGACAGATAATGTTCTGTCCAATGTGTGTGAACATCCTAAGGGTGTGCATCTGACTCCAATGGGACGACACACTCTTAAAACAAAAGAAGGCATTGGCACAGGACTCTTTTGTCATTCACTTTGAAGTACCACGTAGAGTATCTGATTGGTGTGTTGGTTAAAAAATACAATTCTTAATATTGCAGTAAAAAGAAAAAGCCTAGAGGCTATAATATAATGTATAATAGAATGAGTGGGAATGCATTAAGATTATCAGTTGTCTGCACTTTACAGCTCTGTATCCAGGGGTGGTTTTGTTTGAGAGGGATAGGAAATCACCTACTATTTTTTTTTTCTTTCGTTATTGACCAGAGTATGGGAACTGCTCTGGGCAAGATTTTCCTCCCGCAGGTGGTAACATACACCAGCCGAAGACACAATACCCCCAAGAGACAGCTAGTCATTTATAAGTGTGTGTAGTGTGTTCGCACCTGTGGTTTATTTTATCTTGTAGTCAAGTAACAAAAATAACTTCTTTTTTTTTTTTGTGATTTGATGTTGTGCAAGAAAGGCATTGCATGAGATTTGCAGAAAAGTGTTAAGCTTATGAGTTTAATGGGTGATAATGCAGGATCATTGTTTTACTCAGGTTACACTGAGAACTGGAACAATCCTGTTATATCATCCTATAATGTTATTATGACTGTAGACATGATGTTAGTGTCTCATGTGTGTTTGTTTCAGATGAGATCATGCAGAAGGAGTCCAGTCCTCTCTACGCTGCTGACATCATCACTGAGCTCAAGAGACAGTTTGCCTTCCTGTCTGGTAAATATTATTTCCATTATATTTGCATATCTTTATCTGTAAAACAGAAATATTATCCAGGGACCAACATTATTGTTTCAGAGACAAAGAGACAAAGGGATGTGAGTTAGATTATTTTTTTTTTTAAGTGGACTCAAGTAAGAACACTCTGTAAGGAGGACCCATAGAGGAAAAAAGAGACCTCTTTAGATCTCTGCAATTATATCTCAATTTTGTCTTATAGAAAGAAGTTGGAGACTTTTGCTTATGCTTCTTAATTCTTGGATATATTTCTTCCTTAGAGTTTTGGATCAGATCTCAACAAGGTTTTGTGCTCACAGTTGCCAACGTACTAAAATCTGCAGTTAAAAGATTTCAATACAAAAAAATTTTCTTATCATAGTCCTTACAGACTAAATTATAATAGGAGCTATACCAGTTTTACACACACAGCACATTTCTAGTATATTGCATTAAACACTTGTCTTTCCTTCATCTCAATGAGAGAAATCAAACATTTTTAATGTAAAATAATATCGAACTATAAAAGAGTTTTTAAGGTGCATTTTTGTAACATGTAACAAGTTATAAACGCTATTGCACATGAACATGCGAGAAGAGTGATTTGTTAGTCAAATTTCACCATCCGTAATTTCCTGCTTCTGTCTGAAATAGATGGCTAGATAATTTCTCTGCGCACGTATGAATGTAATATGCACGGGAATGGAAAAAGATGTTCTGGGGTTTAGAAACCTTTTGTATATGGGCATGTACAAACACTTTAACGTGAAGGTATTTCTCTGAAGAAGTGTTGTTTTTGATGACAGGTTGTTCCTGTTAAAGTGAGCCGAGTAAACGATGCTCGCACGCTCTCTGTCCTGTTGTCATGGAGACAGGGAGAAGAAGGCATGACTTGCCAAATTAATATTTTTGTCACAAGGGGATCTTTACCCAGTGGCTTATTTCTCTTCCGCTCTCCATCATCACCGTCTTACCACAGAAACATCCCCTTGTATCTTCATCCTGATTTAAAGGAGAGAATTGATAAGGAAGAATGGAGGGACACTTTTGAATCTCATGTTACAGATCAGTATAATCATAGTTTCTGTCCTGAGGGAGTACTGACAATACTCAGATGTCTTACCATCTGCAGTGCCTTTATTTTAGCTGCAGTGTTGGTTCTATTTATTAATGTGACTTTTTGATGAGACGAGCACTCACTATATAAGAACAATAACTTTTCAACCACTTCTCTAAGCTGTAAAATGGTCAAAAGAATCATACTTTCATGGGAAGAACCTAAACCTAGAAACCAGGATACCTGGTCTCTTTTAAGACAATATCACTGTTTTACTATATCTCTGACCAAATCAATTCAACCTTCTGAGACTTCTTTCAAAAATCTTACAGACCCAAACTTTTCAAAAGGAGAGTAGCTACATGCTAAATAGTTTGTACATGTTTTGGTAATTGTCAGTGGTGCCACAAGCTTATTTCTTGACACTAGCTGCCAAATCGATGATAAGAACACTTAGAAGCCGATCTGAGATTATGTTGGAGTTTGGCTGTCACAGCGCTCTCAAACAACAGTTGTTGGGGAGCAGTAGCACACAATACGGAGACTGTGACACAGCAGAAATATGGTGTGAGCAGGTTTTCATTGGCTTGCTTGCCTGTGTGCTAATTTAAGATCTCTGATGCATGCCAGCACAGAAGACAGCATGGTTTCTGGTATTTATTGCCCCCTGCTGTTTGGCTGTTGAGTAGATCAGAGGAGCAGGCTCGATTCTTTAATCCTTCATATTTCTTTCTGTCTGTTTTAGGGGGAAGGGGACAGGATGGAAGCCCTATCATAATCTTTCCAGAGTTCCCTTCGTTTTGTGAAATTGGAGACCAAGACTTTCGTAATGTTCTTACTTACCTGACAAGTATTCCCAGGTAAATACACACATTAGCACACGTTTGAATGTCATAAATGCTGACAGCAGTAACACGTGTGTGTCTTTACCAGCCTGAGTGCAGCAGGTGTGGGCTTCATCGTAGTGATTGACAGGCGTAGAGATCGATGGATGTGTTTGAAGGGAACGTTACTGCGTATCTCTGTGAGTCGGACATGAGTCAGTTGTTGAAGGCATAGTTCACCCAAAAATAAAAATTTGCTGAAAATGTACTCCGCCTTCATCGGAAGAGATTTGGAGAAATTTTGCATTACATCACTTGCTCCCCAATGGATCCCCTCTGCAGTAAATGGGTGCCGTCAGAATGAGATTCAAAACAGCTGCTAAAAATATCATAATAATCCACAAGTAATCCACACGACTAAAGATATGTGTTTTTTAATAAACAAATCTAACTTCAAACCATTTTTTTCTGGCTTGAATACAAGACCTCGATCCATAATATTGCTTTCTCCAGTGAAAAAGTCATTTTGTATGAATCAGGAGAGAAATGTGCTCCGATCAAGCATCCATTTACAAGAAGAACAGTCTAAAAAAGAATGTACATTTTCAGCAAACTTTCTTTTTTTTGGGGTAAACTATTCCTTCAGTAGATCTTCTTGTGGATACACATCTGGATGGCTTTTGTCATGTTAAAATATGTTTGTGTGTAGGGCTGGTTTCCTGCTAATCTTGGGCTTGTTCTGGTGCTGAGACCCAGTGCTATCCTGCAGAGAACGATGTCTGAAGTGTTCTTCAAACTCCACAGAGATGACTTTAAAGTACCGGTAAGTGACCTGAATGGGTTTTGAACTGTAAGTGAGTGGCATGTCATTGTAAATAACGAAGCCTGTGTGTGTATTAAAGGTTATCATGATAAACTCGGTGGCTGATCTGCACTCTTATATTGAGCGGAGTCAGCTGACACAAGAACTGGGTGGCACTCAATACTACTGCCATAAGACCTGGATCTCTCATCGCACAGTAAGAGCAAATACACACCTCAAAGTTGCACTCACTAGTTTTTGGTTGTTTGTTGGTTTATTTCACATTATGGCAGTTGTCCTGGACTTTTACTTGTGCCTAGTGGAATGGATGCATCATCACATAAAATACAATTGTTTTGAATCACCAATTCTTATGTAGAAATGCGGAATTCTCAGTCAGCAGTGATTTGTTTATTTTGTAAATCAATGTGGCCAATAATCAGGGGGATTTAGTGAAATAGTATTCATTATATTAGTAATATTCAGCTTTTTTTTATAGTGGCCCACCATGAGACAACCTGCTTCATTTACAGTAAATCATATTTTATTACAGATAAGACTATGGTATTTCAGACAGTGCACACATATTTTAAAAGTAATCTAAGTCCATTTTATGTGCATTGTTTTAATTAGAGAAAGATTATTAAGCACACATTCAAAACCTCATTGCATATATGAAACAAAGCACATTAAACCAGTAATATACATCATATGTGAAAATGATAATTTCCTAATGATGATAATTATGCCGGTAGGATCTTGAAAGCTTTGCCGCATTAGTGAAGAGGATGGCTGAGAGACTGCAAGTGTTTGGCAGGGAGCTGGCAGAAACCGAGCTCCCTAACAACCTCCAAACAGCCAGCAATCTGCTCACTGCACAAACCAGCAGAAAAGATGGTTTCAAAGTATTTATAAAAAAATAAATTAAAAAAAACTCTTTAAAGCATTCAATATGTGCCACCTCACACATTCTTTTTGGTGCTAACAAAACTATTCTTGGTTTCATTGTTTTCTCTTTAGGAAGAGATGGCAGGAGCTCTAAGCCAAGGACGGAAACTCTTGGAGCACATCAGGGAACCGGTCCGCAGAGATCCGGACAGCAGTCTAAACCCTGATCAACTGGAGAACCTTGCTACAGTGCACAGGTAAGTCTGTCTCCGTAGGAATCCTCTCCTATCCTGCTTGAAGTTTCTTTGCAGTGTTTCTTCTTCTTGGAATAATTTGTGAATGGTCACAAACATATTGGCTAGGTATTACAACATTGGCAGGATGGTTAGCCAGTCACGCCTCCTCACACGTCTTCATGCTTTAGCAATTTGGATAGCACAAATGAATGGTTTTACACTTTAAAGGCTGCATTTACTACTGAAGTATACCATTTTTTATAACTGGTTTATATTTCTGTAAAGCCTGAATTTTTTTTTATTAAAGTTTTAGTGTTAGTTATTTTTGTACTTCAACCTAAACTTATTTCAGTTAGTTGCCAAAGCTACATTACTAATTTACATTTGTTTTTAATTGAATATTTTCATTTGATCGTATTTAAGCTTTATTTCAAATAGTTTTAAACTATATAAAAAAAAGTTTTAATAATTTTAGTTTTAGCTAACAATAACAATTCTGCTAGTATAGACACTATTTCATTTAATTTTATAATATGTGGTTTTTGTGACTTGCAGGCTGTTATCCCAGTTGAATGAGAGCTCGACAGCGTTTGATGAGTTCTGGATTCAGCATCATAATAAACTGGATCTATGTTTTAAACTCTGCCAGTTTGAGCACAACTTTCAACAGGTCTTGCATTTTTAAAGACATTCATGCTTATACAGCTTATTCTTATTATTGCTAAACATAAGATTCACGAATGATATTTGCACTCTGTTTTTATTTTCCATTTTCTTGTAGTTGCAAACAGAGCTTGAGCAAGCAACAGCCACTATGAATGCTTTCTCAGACGTCGGAATAAGCCCTGCCCAAACAGAACACTTCCTTCAAGAACTGACCAACCATGAGAATAAGGCCTGTGTGAGTCTCCGCCCATTGTATAATCTTAGCGTGTTATACTTACAGTCGCAAGCATGCATGCACACACCTATATGCATGAATGAGTCAGTCTAATTCAAAGCTTCCAATAACCATTGTACCTCTTCTCTCGTTAACACATTTCTTTTTCTGCAGGAAGTGCTGGACAGAGTGAGGTCTGTGATTGCAGAGGGCCAAAGTTTGATTGACAGCTCTCCAAATGTTGATGACAGTGTTGCAGTAAAATGCAGTGAGCTACAAAGAGTGAGAGAGAATCTCACCCAAAGGCTCAAAGACAAGAGGACCATGCTCACACAGGCTATGGAGCTATATAAAAGATTGGAAACGGTGACTAGAAATACATATACACATGCACATTTCTATTTATGTTTGAATATATGCATTCCACTAACATACTCATTCCTTTGCATAGCTACATGCAGTTTTTCTAAACATTACAGACAGACATAAATAGCACTCTTTCATATGTACTGTATATGCAAATCAGTTTCCAGCACAGTTCCATTCTGTTCTTTTTCTCTTTCAGATGTGTAAATGGTGTGATGATGGGATTTACATGCTAGCATCACAGCCTCTTGACAAGTGCCAGTCACAGGAGGGGGCGGAGTCGGCACTGTCAGAGCTGGAGTGTTACCTGGAGACAGCCAGTGAGAAACAGCAGTGGGATATCAGCACAGTTTGGCTGGAATATGAGAACATACTGAACAATGAGCTCAGGGTATGGTAATATGAAATCTTTTTTTTTCAGTTTATTATTTTAGCACAAAATGGAATGGAGGTAAAAGATAGTTTCCCAGTTATTTTTTTTATCAAGAATAAAAAATATTTAAAATAAATAAAGATATATATTTTTCGGACTATAATTTGCACCTGAGTATAAGTCGCATCAGTCCAAAAATACATCATGATGAGGAAAAAAACATATGTCGCACTTGACTATAAGTCGCATTCATTTAGAACCAAGAACAAAGAGAAAACATTACCGTTTAATTTTGATAAATAAGTCGCACCTGACTATATGTCGCAGGACCAGCCAAACTATGAAAAAAAGTGTGACTTATAGTCCAGAAAATACGGTATTTTTAAAAATGTTTATAATTCAGCGTCCCAGAATACTTTTTTCTGATTGGTCAGTCTCTGTATTTGTGTTTTTAAAAATGTGTATTAGTATTTAATGTATTATATTTTGTGATATTTTATAATGTGTAATGGTACAGGAGAAGGTGAAGCGTGCATTTGAGAAGAAAACATCATTAAAGGAGATGTTTGAGAGGAGGAGAGTTAGTCTGAAGAAACTAGCAGCCAAACAAACACGCCCCATCCAACCTGTGGCCCCGCGACCAGAGTCACTCTCATCTCCTGGTATCTATCTATCTATCTGTCTGTCTGTCTGTCTGTCTGTCTATCTATCTATCTATCCTTAAAAGTGTCAAATGGAGGTGATTGGTTTATTTCTCTCTTTCAGCTCACAGGGAGCATGAGAACATCTGTATTAGTGAAGATTCAGACAGCAGGGTGTCCTGTAAACAAGTATGTCTTATTCATCTACAATGCCTTCTGTGTATGTCCTTTCTTTTTAATCAATTTATATCACTTTCTCTGTGTAAGCAAATTATATATACCTCTCTCTGTTATAGTGAGCACTGTGTAAGTTAAGTGACTTGACTGTTACTCAGTAATGAATCTCTTTGTGTAGGTAAACTCTGATCAAGTTGACAGGAGCAGTCGCAATCCTTCTGTATCTGAGGAGGAGGAAACCCTGGCTGTGCTGCGCAGGTTAGTCCAGGGTTAAAGGTCAGAGGGGAAAGAGGGGAGCACATGTGCTTTACTGGACCCCGTGTAGTGTAGTCATTAACTGAGCTTCATTGTGTGTTTGTTTACAGGCATGTAATGAATGAGCTACTGGAAACAGAGAGAGCGTATGTGGAAGAGCTTATGTGCGTTTTGCAGGTGAGTGAAAACCATGTCAGTTCTTTTATAAAGAACAATCAAGAAACGACAATCAAGCTTCAATCAAGAAACAAATTCATTTTCTTATATAGGTGGATGTACTCTGAAATATGTAGGCCATATCCTACACTTTTGTAGCAGGTTTTGGCCCATAAAGTCTTGTGTATGTTAGAGCGAGTCTACATCAAACTCTTGATTTTAAAAGAGCCATGAAAATCCTGTTTGCCATGAGATGCCTTCATTAAATGTGACGTGTGCTGTAGGGATATGCTGCTGAGATGGACAACCCCTCCATGACTCCTCTCCTCCCCGCAGCCCTGCAGAACAAGAAGGATGTGTTATTTGGGAACATGCAGGAAATTTATAATTTCCACAAAAGGTAAGCGCCATCTAGTGGTGTTCAGATCAGTAGTAAAAATGTAATTGGGGGGTTAATCATATCAAATAAATGAATCAAGATTCATTTGAAACCGTGTATCTTCTCAGAATTTTCCTCAAAGAGCTGGAAAGTTACACTGGCTGTCCTGAGCTCGTGGGCCGCTGCTTTCTGGACTGGGTGAGTTTTATAGAAAACAAGAAAACAAAACCAGAAGTAAAGTATTGTGAAGAACTTTTGGGAGTTTATTTTTCACAGTGATCCTCATATCTTTGGTCATTGTGGTGGTTTAGATGGGGGAGCTGCAGATTTATGAGAAATACTGCCACAACAAGCCTCGTTCTGAGAGCCTCTGGAGGCAGTGCTCAGACTGCGCCTTTTTCCAGGTATACACATACATATCGAACATTATACTACCATAATACTAATACAATGCACATTTACAATATTATGTATGTATGTAATATTTAAATGACCATCTAAAATTGCCCAAAGGTTCACTTGTAGAGTACATTGTGTAAAATACTGTAAACCACAAACCAATGTGCTCCACTTTACTTTCTATTTCCAGGGTGACAAATAATCCAGAAGTAATGTGATTTTTAACATCCTCTTCACTTATTTGATTGCACTTCCAAAAGAGTATTTTTTACAATATTGAATTAAAAAATGCTAAATAAAAATATAAGTGAATACTGAAGTGCTTTTGTTTTAAATAATATTTAACATGCAATAAACACAGTAATTGTTTTTCAGCTGAAACACAAACAGACACATATACACTAACCACAATCTATTGATGACATCAGGCCCTCTTTGTGACAGAATGTAGTTTGAGCAACTTTACCAAATTGTGTTTGTGCCATCAGGAATGTCAGAAGAAACTAGAGCACAAACTAGGACTGGACTCATACTTACTGAAGCCTGTGCAGAGGATCACTAAATACCAACTCCTGCTGAAGGTACTGCATTATGTGTGTGTACAGACATCATAACTGAAGTGTTTGCTTTAGGCATTTGAATATGGGATAGAGGTTTAAATGCATCTTAAATTCAGCATGAATTGAAAATTTCCTCTATTTTCTAAATGCATGTTGTTGCATCTTATTGTGAATGATTTGTCCATGTATAAACAATCAGTTTTAAATCTTCTGATGAAAACAGAGACTTCTCTCTGGTGACATATCTCCAAACATTTAAACCTCTCCCTTTTTCATATCTGTCTTCATGCAATCAAATATCAATGGATAGAACCAATCCCTGCCCTAATTTTTTTCTATTTAAAGAATCTGTCTCACTCATATGTACATCACAACATGGAAGACTTTAAAGTGGCCATATAATGGATAACAAGATTTTTCAATGTTTGTGTGTTTTAGGAGATGATTAAGTACAGTAAAGGCTGTGAGGGCTCAGAGGAGCTGCCGGCAGCTCTTTCCTCCATACTGGGTATCCTGAAGGCTGTAAATGACTCAATGCACCTCATCGCCATCACAGGATATGAGGTAAAACACATATGCACACACGACTTTCATCTGACCCATTACTGTTCATTAATGTTTTCTGTCACTCCACTTTATTCCACGTCATTCCAAGCAATGATTACTGATTCCATTCAGGGTAACCTTGGAGTCCTGGGCCGCCTGCTGATGCAAGGGTCATTCAGTGTGTGGGCGGAGCATAAGAGAGGTCACGTGAAGGTCATGGAGCTTGCCAGGTTTAAGCCCATGCAAAGACACCTGTTCCTGCACGAGAAAGCTCTGCTCTTCTGCAAGAGGCGAGAGGAGAGTGGAGAGGGATACGAGAAAGCGCCCTCATATAGCTTCAAGCAGGAGCTCAGCGTAAGTGTGTCTTCACCATAGAGTGTAATAATAAGAAAAAAATTAACAAAATGATGCAAATTGTGTAAAATTTGTTCTAGTTAGCATCTTCAAAAGGTAATTTTCTCATCCGATATTTTTCTAAAATGGCAAATTTTTAATGGGTCATTGTTTTATTGCACATTTTAAAATTGAAATCTTTTATTAAACAACAAGCACATTTTATAACATGCACAACCTTAAATATTTTGATAAAAGTGGAGTATATAATTCAAATTTGTGTCTCTTTTGCATATTTAAATATTTAAACGAGTAAGGTCACTAAAAATATATATGTTTTAGAATGTTCATTCTGCAAAATGTTATTTTGAAAGGAAAAAAATAACTTGTTTACATGATGGTCTCTGTTCTGTCTTTGTTAGATGGCTGCGATTGGAATAACGGAGCATGCTAAAGGGGACAGCAGGAAGTTTGAGATCTGGTCCAGATCAAGGGATGAGGTCTACACAGTACAGGTGAGCACAACAATGTGTGCCTTGAGTTCAGATTTCTATTAAGAAGACTGTCACATGTGCCGAGTCTGCACTGATCAAATATCTTGGTTTTATGTACTGCTTCGTGATATATGTTGTCCTGTAGGCCGTGTCTGAGGAGGCTAAGACCATCTGGGTAACAGAAATCCAGAAACTTCTAACAGGACAGCTGGAGGCCTGTAAAGGTATGGACTGTTTACAGTGTTTTACAGAGTGTTTACAATACGTGATTCATTCAGATAACTTGCAAAATGCCAAATTAAAACTAAGGTGCATCAAATGTAGGTTTGTGTTATGTAGAAGTAAGTCAACAGAGGGCACCTGAGCAGTTTTCCTCAGATATCAGCTCAACTAACAGGTACGATCACACGCCATCACATTTACACAAACATATTTGAGCTATTTTCATACCATGAAACTCGTCTTCAGACTGGTGAGAAATGAATCAAGTAACTTCAGGAGTGGAGGAGTGGATAAACTGAGCACAGAAGAAGAAAGATGCAAAGAACTTGAGAACATTCTAGAGCCCAGAACGACAGGGAGAGCAAAAGGTTTGTGAAAAACTCATGTCATTATAGACTTTTCATTTTGATTGAACTTCCCCTTTAACTTCTTTCCGTGTTTTTTGTTTTTGTGTGTGTGTGTGTGTGTGTGTGTGATTGCAGGGTCTTCGTTCAGTTTTGAGACGAAACCAAAACGACAAGATATTCGGAGTGACCCTACACCTCTAGGTGACCTGTTTCAGCAAACTGAATATCAAATATAAGAGTTTGATTGCTGTCTCATTTTCAAGAGATTAAATAAAAACAGCAAATGGGTGATGGTAAAAATAACTGATTCATTATCATCAAGGCACCAAGCTCTCTAAAGGCTAAAAGCACAAGATGATCCTCAAAGGAATAGCTCACATCGTGTGTACTTCATGTGCCATACTGAGAAATAACGAAGAAGATGCAGAGGTGCAGTCTGATTGGTTATTTTCCTCCCAGAAACAGGGCCACAGCCTAACTTGGGTGGAGGCAGGTGGTTGAGTACATCAAGTCTGTTTCAGAATCGTAGGAGAGGTACACATATATGTGCACACTTATCCATAATTCATGGAGGTGTTATAGGGTAGCATGTGTTTGTAGGTTATATGTTTGTCTCATCTGATGCTTTCTGAGAGGTGCTGACCACGTCTTTGTCTTTACAACATTGTTTCATGTTAAGCTCTATCGACAGCTGTTACACAATAAATAAGTCTGACTACTCCCTCAGTTTGTAAAAACAAAGAACAATGTCTATATAATGGAGGAAAATTACAGAGGGTTTAAAAGCAGAAATGTGCAGCAAAGAAGCGCTTTAATTAATTCTTCTGTACAAAAAAATGTGGTGTTTGTGGACAAATTGTCTTTTTATTCATGCTGTTGATAGACACAAACTTGAATTGAACCCAGAACGTTTCACCGACGCACATCCACGCATGCTCTTTCTGTGTGCTCTGGGAAATGTCTTCTGTCTATCAGGGTGAGGTTTCAGTGGCTTTCTCTGTCATCTCTGCCCTCATTTAGGTGTTCACTTACAATGCAATCCCTGTTTTCAATCCTTTTAACTTTAATCAGTTTTCTTTTATTTTCTTCCGACCGTCTCAGGTTGGACTAAAGGGTCTCTCTCACTGGATGCCTCTGTGGAGCATGATGGATACTTTAGTGCAGAAGAGCAGGTGACCTCTGACCCAGAAGAAGAGAAGGAAAATAAAATGGTGCGTGACCAAGTCTGTTTTTCACTGTCAGACATAAAAGCGGAAGGGTTTCATGTTTTAAGCATTTCTGTATCTTTATTTCAGTGTGCAGATGAGCTGCAATCTGTGAGGATAGAGGAAGAGATCCAGTGTTCTGAAGAGACGGAGGATCCTGAGAAATGAGAGTTGAGTGTGGATGTGTGCACAATGCCATCAGTGTACAGCACATACAGTAGATTTAATGCATCACTCTTTAAAGAGGGGGAAAAACATTTAACTTTGAAATTTTGCATACTCTTAAAAATAAAGGTTCCTAGTAGAACCAAAGAGGTTTAGAATACACGAAGAAAGCTGTCCATTAGTATTCACTTTAATCTCAATCTCAGTGTGACCAAAAAAAAACCTAAACTTTTTTTTTTTTTTTTCAGAACATGCAGCTAATTTTAAATGGCTGTTAAGAAAAATATTTACCAGCAGGGGTCATACTAACCAGCCCAAAACAAAATGTTAGTGCCAAAAAGGGTATTACAGGACCTTTTTTCCTTTAAATCTAGAAGAAACTATCTTATACCAACTGACAACCCTATAATGGACTCTATAAAGAACTGTAAACAGTGAAAATGATTGTTGTTTAGAGGGTTCTTTGCAAGAAACTTTATTTTTAAGAGTGAGGTCTTAGAATGTCCCAAAATAATGCATTGCACAGAGACACCAGAGCCAGCTCTCTACACACGGTCTCATCATAGTATGCTGAGATACATGTTTCATATCCCTTAAAACATAGTTATTTCTGTCCCAGTATTATGTCCATACTGAGATATGGCATGTCTGTTGTCAAGTCCTGTGATTTCCAATGTGAAAGCATATAAAATACAATTGTGTACTGTAAAATGCAGGAAACTAGTACCTATGTGTAAAACAAGCATATTATATATGCAGATGTTGTTTCTCAAAGTGACTGTGATCACCCTGTACCATTTGTATGTAAAATCTGTTAACAAATCAATATTGTTTTATATATAATACATGCATATAAAATAAAGCCATAGTTGACTGACTGACTTTTGCCTATTTTTATATATAAAACTACACAGGTCAAATATGCATAATGACATTTACAACCATGTGAATGTCAGATAATGATTTAAGTGCGATTTAATGCAATGTTGTTAAAGTTACGACAGAATTAGGACTGGCAAAAATAAAAGCTTTTGCGTGGTACCTGTTACTTTTCTCAGCGCCGGTCAGGATGGACCAATCACAGTCGTTTGGGATTAAAAGAGTAAGGCTTTGGCTTTTATATAAGTTGATTTAGTTTGAAGTTTGGTTGAGTTAAAATGTGTACTCCCTGAGATAATCGAGATATCTGTCTGGAGTTCCGAGTAGTTAACAAGAGTGATTTTTTTTTATGCATGCAAGATGAAGATCAACATGACCCGCCTTCTACGCATTACGCAATAAAAAGAAAACGAAAGTGAATGCGCGGTAGAAAACATTACCTTGAAAACGTAAATCGCCTTAGCTTGAGTGTCATCAAGCAGAGTTCCTCATGGGTGCGGAACTATATCAATCTCAGAATAAAATCATTTGTGTGCTTTGCGAGAAATCAGACGAAGATGAAATCACCGGGCCTCTTTCATCCAAAGAGAACACGTCCGCACATGAGAACTGTTTGGTAAGCGTGTTTTCATATTGCACCCGTACTGTAGTATCATTCATTATTCTTGTGTAATATAAACTTGTAATGTACTGTATCCTCAGTTGTTTGCATCAGGGATCATCTGCAAGACTTCACCCACCTATGACGACCTGTTTGGATTTGCTGTGGAAGATGTAAAAGAAGAGCAGCGGAGAGGAAAAAGACTAGTGAATATAATCGCTAAAGCATACACAACACACATTAACTGCCTCTAAAACATTATAATTCATTTTAACTGGTTACTTTTTTCCCCTTAAAACATTGTATAATACTTTTACATAACAAAATAGTTTTAATGATGAACTACAGTAGATATTAACAAGGTAAATGTGAAACATTAGGGGTATTTAATGTGTTAGATTCTTGCAAGTATAAATTCTGTACATGACATATACAGTTGCAATCATTTATTCAACCTCCTTTACCTGCAATATTTTTGGCTGGCAAGAACAACATTTTTCTCTTCAGCTTAATAAAAAAAAAAAGTCTGAGATATTTTTAATCAATTACTTTCTACTTAGTGAAGCACTTTGGGCAACAAAGTTGCGTTTAAATGTGCTATATAAATAAATGAAGTTGAAGTTGATTCTGAAAACATATAGTTGATGGAAATTGGCTCTAAACATTTAAACAATTGGCTCTAAACACAAAATGATTCAATCCCCTAAAGCCAAATTTTGTGCAGAATCTTCTATTCTTTATAACCTCCGATAAGAATGGCCCATTCTTCACTTGAAAAACCTTCAGATCACTGATAATCTTTGTCAAATTCATCAAATATTTTCGATGAGATTTAATTTTAAAAGAATGAACAGTCCACTCAAGAACATTGTTTTACTGATCCCTGCTTCTAAAAAGCTACCCATGCATCAGCGGGACGTCTGGTGCTTTACCACCGATGCATGGGTCCAAACCGTTCTAGTTTAGTCACATCACTACATAAATCATTCTTCCAGAACTCCACAGCTCTATCCAAATTAATTTTAGTGCATGAAAGTGGGTTTTTTATGTTCTTAGTCAAGCGTGGTATTCGGTAAGATGTCTCAACGTGAAGTTCATGTTTGTCTAGTGTTTTTCTTTTACTCTTCGTTTAAATGTTGTTTCCTTGCATGAGGTCATCTTCCAAGTCTTTGGTAGTAAAGCGAGGGGTTTTCTCATTGGCTTTACTCAAATCTTTTATTTTTCTTGGTGGTATTAGTGCTTTTCTTGTACAACACATTTTAAACTTATGAATAAGCAGTGTCACTAGGGACTTGTCTGTAGTATTTTGAAAATCTTCTTGTAGCCATAGACTTTCTAATGTAATAAAATCATTTCTTCTCTATATCTTTTTTGACTTGGCCATCTTTGCTACTCAACTTTAGCATATGCATGGGCTAAATATATGTGTGCGTAACAACTCAAGCTAACTCAGCTTTGTTGAAGTTTCCAGAGTTTAATTGTGTTTTACCAAATTCTGTAACATACCATATGGTACAAAAACAGAAGTGTTGCATAAGCTTTGCAGAATTATGACAGCTATATTACAAAAAATCCTTTAACTCAAAAACATTGCATTATATATTGTCATTATCACTTTAATTTGTATTATTTTATCAATTATTGATGAATATTTTGATTGCAATGGTAATTTGCATTGAGGACAGCATTATACTTTAACATGAATACTTTGTAAATTAAATGAATACTTTGACCAAACGGTCATCATATTCTTGTTGTTTTTCTGTGGATGCATAACTGCTGTTTGTCTGTTTATAGCTTTGCTACCACTGTAAAAAAAACGGTGCTACAGCGGGATGTGATTTAAAGCGTTGTAAGCGCTCGTACCATTATCCCTGTGCCATAGAGGCCCGTGCCACGACCGATGAAGACCTTAAAAAAGGCAGTTTTAAGTAAGATGGAAGAATATATCAATTTTTTGTTTTAGATGTAGTAAAATATACCTAATTAGTCTTTCCTTTTAGGCTGTTCTGTGAATTGCATGATCCAAAATCCAAAAAAACAAGTAAGTGTTTCATTTTAAATTCAGAAATTACATGGTAAAACTTTTTTAGTTATTTTATTTTTCTGTATCAGTGATATCAAATGAATGTTGTAAGCAGAAAATGTGAAATGTCAGCGTGAGAATTATAAATTATCATTTTTGTTTTACAAGGATCACCAGACGGTCGAAGGCCTGACATGAAAAAGCCTGACAGGGTCAGCACACACACACACACACACACACACTTACACTGACTATTACTGTTAATCTTAAAACATCACCACACAATTCTGAAATAGAGACATATAAATATCACATAAATTTGGATTGCAATGAGAAATTGTAAATGTGAATTTCTGTCTTTCCTTTTCTTCCCTGAATAGAGAGATTCTAATTCATCTACAGGGTGAGTGTGCAGTGTTTGTGGATTTTCATCAGAACTGGATTAATCACAGAACACAGTGTTGATTATTTCAGATGACCAAGTGTTTGCTCTTTTTCAGGTCATCAGAAAAAAGTGTGTCCAAAAAGATGAAGAGGAATTCACCTATTCTAATAGATTCTGGTAACTGTTCATACAGTGTATTATAGCCTTATAACATTACACAGTACTGCACTAATACTAAATAACCAAGTGATGTTACAAAAAGAAGAGTGTTTATTCACAGATCTATACATCTGTTTATTTGTCAGCATGAGAATAATAGCTAGTTTTTGGCATTTTGATGACGGATATTGTAATGTAAATGTAAAACATGAATAACATTGGACTGTTATAATTTTTAAATAGATGATGACATTGCAGACACTGTGGTCCCCATGTTTGCTCCAGAAGAGTTATATATAGAGGACAGTAAATCTCCAAATCTGTACAATGTGAGTTTTCATGATATAATCTGTCTTGATGGATCGTATGAATGTCTCATGACACATCATCTTATAAACATTAAATTCAGATAGCAATTTCACAATTCTTGTTTAAAGCAAAGACATGGCTCTTTTAAAGCTTTTAGTAATATTTTTGTAATTTTTCTCTTTTTTCTTTCAATAGCAGTTCAAACCTGATCCTGAAATTAAAAGGTATGCTGAACTTTATTCATCTACACAAAGTATCCAGCATTAAATGTGTACTAGGATGGGATTTGATGAAGTATATAGCCATTTGAGATTCTCTGTCTATTCACAGGCCCTATGCAAGGCCCAGTCCATCAAACTCAGGTAGAAATGCACACTGTGTAAAAGTAAAGGGTCATTTTTATTTCTTACTGTAAAGAAACATAGTCACATTATTTTTTTAGGAGGTAATTCTGATGATTCTAGTTGAAACTGAGTCCATCTGTATAGATAAGTGTTAGTTTGAGATGCATTTGTGTTTGTTAGGTTCATCAAAAGGGGGCTTAACGTCTGATCAGAAGGCTTGTGGACCACCAGACAGTTCAAGGGAATTTCAGGTCAGAACACACACACACACACACACACACACACACACTCTGTTCAGCTTTCTTTTTCATAAACACACTTGGTGTTTTCTGAAGTACAGTCATTTTCATCATCGTCAAGAAAATAGACAAAAATTGCTCTGTACTATCATCACTAAATATCACTTCATAGCACATCAATTGAACTTAGTTTAACTTTTAATATCTAATTAATGTAACTTATTACAAAAATAATAATAAAAATGAATGTGCCGTTTGTATTGGACCTCATCTTAGAGATGAGCGGCTACAGAATTGTATTCAATTGTATAATTTACTTAAGAAACAGGTCATAGCATATAGCATTTAGAAGACAACTAGACAAACTAGAAAAATAGTACTGTTTATAAGTACACCTTATTCTAATTGAGTCTTTTTTGTCTTATTTTACAGAGTGCATATGATTCACTGGTACGGTGAGTAGTCTGTAGAAAACTTTTCATTACAGAATACGGTTTAGTTAGTATTCACAGCCTGAATTGTAATGATCCTGTGTTTGGTCTCTTTTAGATCGGCAGAAGTGGAAACACCCAGAAGGAAAAAAAATAAACTCATTATAGACTCAGGTGTGTATTATATATTAAGTTTCATTTCCATGTTTTTGTCATGAAACAAGTCATAAAATCAAACCAATTTGAGTAAATGTCTGTCTGTTTTAGATGATGAAAGTCCCAGCAGCACTGAGCGTGTAATGGCTCCAGCAGTGGCAGCTACAGAGCCCCGTGTGAGTCTCATATTACTAAACTGGACCATTTGATATGTGTCCATATGTACCAAAGTTTCATATTGAGCTACACTGAAACTTTTTCTGAGACAGTGCACCCAAAAAATGAACATTGTCATCATTTACTCACCCTTGTGTTGTTCCAGTCTTGTGAGACTGTATTGACTTTCTGAGCAAGACTTGGACCCCATTGACTTTTTTTAGTTCTGCAAAAGAAAGTCAGTCATGCAGGTTTAGAAAGACATGAGGATGAGTGAACTAGCCCTTAATGATCTTAAATGAATCTTGTAAACATTTGCCAGTAAAATTGTAGCAATAAAGTGTTTCTCTGTTCACTTTTAATAGCACTCCACTCCTGTGCCTGAAAAAACAAGGTATGTTTATGATTTTTAACAATTTTAAAAAACAATACTAATACAAGAATACCACCGTTTACCATGGTATTTTGGCAAAAACGTACTATAATAAAGTTATGTAAACTTCCCTGACTCTTTCTCTTTTTTGAAGGCCATGTGTAAAACAAAATCCATCACCCACAGGTACAAAGGTGTTCGTTTTTGAAAACAAATGAACAAGGGTTGTTATCATTCCTTGCGTTAAAGCAACAATTTCATTCTTTTCAGAAGCTGATGATGACACAGACATTGAAACAGTAAGTCTGTCTGTACACAACACATGTACTTACTCATATTTTCTTGTCACTTGAAAAAAGCAGAGGAACAAATTAACCAGGACTCCTGGGCAAAAATTGCCACCAAAAGTGACAATCAAAAAATGTAATATTTTTAATATCTTCCCCCATAATGAGTTTTAAATAAAACGTTCAGGACAGCAACTTGAAAAATTTAAAAACTACTGTACATCCAAAAGCATTTAAATATAGTACAATCATCACCATCCAGTACATTACACTTCCATTCAAAAGATTTGTCATATTTGTGAAGTCTCTTATTTTCACCAAGACAGTATATTAGTAATATTGTGAAATATTCTTACAATATTATAATTTAAATAATGTTTGCTATATAATATATATATATATATATATATATATATATATATATATATATATATATATATATATATATATATTTTTTTTTTTTTTTATCTAAAGTCTTCCTGTGATGGCAAAGCTGAATTTTCAGCATCATTCTCAGTGTCACATGAACCTTCAGAAATCATTCTGATAAGCTGATTTGTGCTCAAGAAATATTTTGTGAAAACGATACCTTTTTTTTAATGATTCTTTGTTGAATAGGAAGTTCAAAATAAGAGTATTTATTTGAAATAGAAATCTTTTTTTAACTCTATTAATATATTTTGATAAATCTGAAGCATCCTTGCTGAATAAAAGGATACATTTTTTTAAAACCAAAAAAAGTTTGAACGGTGTATTATACTCACTTATTTATTATACTCACTTATATATAAGTTCTATTTATAAGTGTCATTACTCTCTCTTTCTCAGGAAGATTCTCAGAGTTTGTTACAATCAGAAATGTACCACATCACTGTTCCATGTAGGGTTATTATGGACCCTGGAACCTCAGCAGAATCAGGTGCGTACTTCATTTCTCTTTTGTCTTGCTGTCTTGTTTTTGTCTTTCCCCACAAGGAGGTAAGGTCCTTGCTTTGCAAATATTTATCTATATCTACTATAATTATTTGGTTATAACGTCTTTTGTCATCAGTCATAGTATATCAAGCCTGTGCATATAGCACTACATCTTGAGATTTTGGTCAAGTGACAGAAAAGAAATGGCCACAGCCACATAGCAACAATAACTTTATAACCTGTAAGTTAAAAAAATATATAATGCAATGCACTGACTCCCTCAGATGCTGCCAAAGACGGACAAGACATTCGCTGGTTAGAAACCTGGTAATTCCACTTGAATTTGGTCAAATGTAAACAAAACAATGACGCATGCAAGTGTCTGACCAGATACACAGCCGGAATATCAGCTTTATGTTCAATTCTGCAAAAAATACAAGGTTTCTTCCCATTTCCTGAGAAGTAGCAGATATGAGCAAGGCTACAAGGTTCTACTTCATAACATATTTACCAAGCAGAATAATACAACATCATGTTACACATTGACTCACTATTAGCTAGGACTTTTAGCTAGCCTATTATAGTCTTTCGAAGGACAAAAACATGAACTTTTAAACCATCTATTTATTGGATTTATTTACCCTATTTTGGTGCCCTATTTATTTACCCTGTTGGTCCCGGTCACACACTTGGCACAGCCCTTGTGATGGCTCTGGAAAGAGATTTATTTAAACCCACTTTCTCTCTCTGTTTCAGAGTACAGTCTAGAACCTTCTTCACCTGCTGGTGCAGCCCCGGCAGCTGTGTGCACCTCACCGGAGTCTGTCGCTGCCCCTGAACTAGAGGAAACACCATCCACAAGCAGAACTTCTCCACCGACCAGAGCTCAAACCACTGACCCATTCTCACCAGGTACCACTGACCCAATCTCACCAGGTACCACTGACCCTACGCCTAACCAGGGCCATGCCAGTGATGGTCCCGCAGGTCAGCCCGGGTCACTCCCGCATTGATGTTCCAGTAGTGTCATCATCCGCAGTACAAAAACTACCACTATTAGTACAAGCATCTCACTTCAAATCTGAGCAGCTACCAGAACCCTTCTCTCTCCTCATCACCAGGTCGTCCCGCTGCAGCAGATGCTTCTGATGTGTGTACCACAGTGAAATCCAAGTCCAGTGCTGCCATATTCTGGACCAGATGTAATGAGGCTGGGTGGACTAAAGAAGTCTTCTCAGAGCTTGTGTCTCAGCTGAGCAGTCTAGGAGAAAGAGTGCAGTCACAGGAAGCTAGCCACCAAGGTGAGAACAGCCTTGATTTAGACCAGTTTTGTGGAAGATTTCAGGTTCAATACAAGTTAAAGGTGAAGTATGCGATTTCTGCGCTACTAGTTTTACCTTGTGGAGTTAGAAAAATAAGCCATATTTTCAAACAACCTTACACCTTTGCAGCCTTTACCCTGTTGTCTGTCTCTGTGTATTTTGGCAAGTCTTCGAATTATGGCTTGCTGGTGAAGAACCGAATCTGAATTTCTTTACCTATGTAATGTGTGAGCGATGGTCCCACACACTGGCTATAAAGCCTGTCTCTCTCTGTCTGCTAAAGTAGCCACCGTCTAATCTCTTGCTATAGGTTGAACTGGAAAGACATTGAGGGATTTGAGTGGACCACACTAAATGTTTTTTGGTGTCTGGTAGGCTCAGTGATTACACTTTTTGGGGAGGTAAACCCATGAATGCAAAACTTACAAATCAGTCAGTGAATGATAATATAGGTTTCGAAAAGTTATTTTAACCAAAACATCTTATAAACTTCACCTTTATGCTAAATCATCAACATTTGTGCCATAATCTTGCTATCAAAAACAATAATTTTTGACTTTTTTCAATTCATGGAAGTTAAAATACTGTTTCTTTAGTATAGCAACAGGACATAATATGAGTGTTTACATGATTTTAATGTGTGGAATAAAGTGTACTGAACTTTTTTCTGTTTTTTTATACAATTTTACAACTTTGTTCTGCCACGTAACGCTTAAAAGCTGAAAACAACCAAACAATAGATAAGAACAACTTCACATCTCAAATAATACACATTTTAACAGAATAATTAATGTAAATAAATGTAATATGATTAATGTAATTTGCATTAAGAGAAACACACATTTTTGCTTCTAAATTCTCCTAAAATCTGCCCCATTAACTTCCAATACAGGTTTCTCACCCTAAACAATATTTTTAGTAAAAAGAGGAACTGGTCTAAATTTAAATTGTATACATTTTTTATTACTTTTTTTTTTGTCTGTGTGTGTGTGTGTGTGTTGTTCACTGATCTCTTATCATTATGCTGTTATATTGTCACAAACACTATCAACTGAGCTTAACTTGCATTGAACCTGAAATATCCCTGTGATGTTCTATAACCCACAATAAAATGCTGTATTTGTTTATACAACTGAAAGACTATGAAATATTCCACAGACTATGATGTTGCTCTCAAAGTATTGATGGCGTCTGGACAGCTGCCTTGCCTTTTTACTCGGCTGGAACAAGGTACAGCATTTCATTTGTAGCCACCTAAATCTAAAGTGTTACATGATTTCAACCCTTTAACAGTGAGTTTTGAATTTGTATACTTATCATTTGAATGGATAAATAAGTAGATATCTTTGTGCCTTGTAATGAATCACATATTATAAAGGAGAATTATTATGGAGACTTAAATGGCACTGTTTCATGAGAACGACTTTTTTCTTTGTGTTTCCAGACCTGGAGAAACAGGAAAGGGATCTGCAGAGGAAAAAAGCAGCACTGAGGGATGCCAAAGCTGTACTCGATGTTTAATAGAACAATCTAATAGAGTTTAGATGTTTTATATTTTTTTTATGTTTTCTTTTTTTAAGTTGAGAACATTTCTGCAGTTTGCAAACACATAAGATTTTACATCAGTGACCAAAATCTCATGAAATATATCTACACGTCATTTTTATATGATTATTCTTTTTCATTATGTAAAAAACAAGGTAAGAAACATTCTTTACAGAATGTTGTTCTTTATATCTTGCATTGTATTTTAAAACTTAACTTTTGACACTTTTGAAGAGGAGCTGAGAGTGTGCAATATGTGCCTGTTGTACACAGAAATACTGTGTTTATTTTGTCTGTTGACTGGGGAAGAGAGACTCATATGTCATCTGCAAACAGTTCAGAGCAGGAAACTGGACAGCCAATCAGCACACAGCAACAGATTGACAAAGGTCAGGTTAACCACAAAGTGCCTGAAGGGCCAGTCAAACATTTTATTTGTGTTTCCTTCATAATAGAAAAAACACTCCGTTCCCGATGTGGACACTAGGTGGCAGCAGGCACATATTAACAGCTTCAAGAGGGTCACCAACCAAAACATTTCCGTCATTTTTCAATATATATATATATATATCACAGCTGTTTCTTTCAGAACCAGAAGTTTTCATTGTCCTTTCAACTGTACTTTTCGCAGTGTAGTCCAAACCTTGTCTAAACCGTTTTCAGTCAATTATTTTTGATAAATATTTTAAGCCAAAAACATTCCAATGCTTTAATAAAACCCACACAAGTAGATCAGGTAATATAAACATGAAAATATATTAGTTTTATGACTTTTTAAAAGCATTTTTAACTATTATTTCTAATAGATAATAAATATAATGTTACTTATTCATTCAAAATTATTATAAAAGAGTCCCTTTACCTTTTATTCATTTTATTTACATTTTTGGAACCACTAAAGCAGACAATAGTAGGATGTAAGATCTTAGAAGGAGCCTTTTTCAAAATGTGCGCTGAACCCCTTCCTGTCTGTCATTACTAATGTCTAGACCTGCTGAGAAATCAAGACAATAGGAACAATAAGAGTCTGCATTGGGGGGTTTACACAGAGTTACTCACCCATCCCTGTTAGTTAGGCTTTATATTACTGACTGATGCCGAGTGGTTCTGTGGCATATGACTGGAACATTTACAGATTTATTATTTACTAAATCGAATTAAGATGAATCCGTCTATCCTTAGAATTTTAACTGATTCTTACACTTTATTTTTGTACGTTGTCAATATTTATTCGGCCATAAGTCATCATTGCACTTGAACACATAGAATACTTGTGTTTATTAAATACAGCACTTGTGGAATGTACCATAAGACAGTGTACAATGAAAATTCAAGCTTTTGGGGTGGAGAGGGATAAAAAACAGATTTGAGAAGTCTTAAAGGACAACTTTTTCAGAGCACCTTTCCTGAAAAGCACATTGTCTTTAAGTAGCTGCATGGCCATGCTGTTAAAAATGAGTCTTAAGAATTGGTGGTAAATTTTGTTGTGGGAATAAAATGTATGTACTGTGGGTACAGAAAATAATCACAATCTGATGTGGTGTTTTTGACATATTGGTGTTATCTCTTTAACTTGGATGTTATAAGTTGCACGGAGTAAATACAGCTGGATAAAACAAAAGTTATGTAAGTTATTAGAGCAGCAAAAAAGTATCATGTTAAATAGATTCATACATGTCTGAAATTTTTTAGTGGTTATTTGACTGAAATCTGTTCCCAAAAGTCACTTATTTAATATTATGTGCAATAGAGATCACAGAGGTAAGATGTTAAAATACAGTAAACTGCTATTTACTGTTAGCAATTTATCAATATGGCTAGTTCAAATGAGAGTAGCAGACAAAAGAGAGGTTTGGTTTGATTTTCAATCACATGTGACTAGTGCAAATACAGTTGTTTCATTCAACAACAAAAAAATCCAATATTTGTGTAGATAAACAATAAATCAACCGTAATTTCTACGTAAATCAAATATACACACAGAGCTGATCAGCTGCTGATCATTGTACATTACATTAACATTAAATAAAAGGATACGCTCAGTTCATCAATATCACCCACTACAGAAAATAGATATCAGTAAGTGTCTTCAGTGCTTATGTAAAGTGTTTTCTGGGTTGACGATTCTCTCAAACACACACACAAACACACACAGAGAGAGAGAGAGACACACAAATAAAGCCTGGTTTTTCTTCCAAATGAACAAGAGCAGCAGTAGTAACAGCAAAGGCAGAAGCAACATTCAAAGAAATCGAACCACGTGCTGCCACACACACACACAGTTCAGCTCGAGACTTTGTGTGTGTGTCTGCACACACAGCTGACAATTCAAAAGATCTGCTGCTCAAACAGAATCTTCTCAAAGCCTTCAGGTGGAGTATGGTAGAAATCACTGAACTGGCAGTCTATGATGGCACTGTCATCCACTGAGAGGAGAGAATACAAACATCAATGAATGGCATAAACTTTGTCGTTTCATGACACTTTGTCTCTGAAATGTATAGGTAATATATCATGAAAAATCTATTTTTTTCAGTACTTTTTTTTTTTTTTAATGTATTGAAACATTGCTTTATTGTATGTTTCCTTCAGCATAAGAACAGTCTGCACATTCTTAAATGTTTTTTTTAACCTTTTTTAAACATAAAGGGACAGTCCACCCAAAAATGATAAAAACTGTCATCATTTGCTCGCCCTCATGCTGTTACAAGCCTTCATTTCTCCTGCAGAACAGTAGAAAAAAAATTATATATAATATTACAGAAGTACTCACCATAAACTATGGGGAACACAGTCCCTCGAATACCTGAGGCTGGGCAGTGCATGCTCTTTCCATTTAAGTACAAGTTCAGTTCCACGTGATCATAGGTCACCCCCTTAAAACAGAGACACACTTTTATGAACAGAAGCGATATGTCTTGTCTTATACGGTATTCTGCCTGTATTCTACAGTTTAGCTATCGATGGCTCACAATCCAAAAGTAAAAATGTACCACTATATCCCCCTCCTGAGGAAGGCTGTTGGCAGGTAATCGATTCTTCTCCTCATTATTGTGGTATATGGATCCATCGTTTCTAAGCACCAAACTGTTAGTGTCTTGGCCCAGTGGCACCTGGTTCAAATTCACCTTCTGAGTGGCCACACCGATCCCCCAAACACCTGCACCACAAACACAGTCAGCAGCACACACCTTCATTAGACAGCTGTACTCATCCCATCTGAAGACCACTCCAGAGATTCAGGAGGTAAATAAAATGTGATTGCAGTAAAAATGTCACAAAGTAAAAACGTTTCTATAAGGTCCCAATAAGTGACTTTACATCCATTTGTTTTATTCTAAGAGTCCCAAATGATAGGTAATTTTTTTTAAATATAATATATCCCGGAGGTACTCACCCGTGGACTGGATCTTGAACTCAAAATAGCTCTTGTTCTGGTGTAGAGGGGCGTTAGCGAGACAGGCTCCAGTTCCACAGATCCGCCTCCCACTTTTCACTATGACCACATCCGTCCCTGGGAAAAAAGGCCAAGCAAACTCTCATGACCATCCTGCCACAGCACTCAAATACAGGTATGCATTTCATAATGTTTTCAGAGATAACTGCAGAAAAACAAGGCTGGAATGAAACACACTTTCTGGATTCACTCGATTATAAAAGAGATTAACCAGACGTTGGATCTGACAGTTCTGTACTAGCAACTAGCACGTGATCCAGAATAGAGAAAACTACTTTAGCTTATGAATTAGACACTGTTAGGAACGAATGCACATTGTTTATTTAAAAACAGGGATGTTCACATATTTTTTGGTCGGTGTGTGTTCTAGCCATTGTTTTTTTAGGATAAAGCATCATCTGCTGTCTTGACACATCTCATCGTTTTAAAATTTAAATGGGTGACTTCTAGTGACCCCGCTGAGCAGTGGAAGTGACTCTTACCCATGTGATGCGTGTCTAGCTGTACGGTGGGCATCTCTTTGAGGGGAGCATGACCCGGTCCGCCATCCCCGCAGCAGCCCAAACAACACGTAAACACTGCAGCCATTCTAGCGCAGATACCGCCGGAAGTGCAGTTACACACGTCAAACTGAAGAGCGCACAACGCTTCCAGGATACAATGAATCCCCGAGGAAAAAAAAATCAGTGTTGCCTGGTGCTGTTTTGAGACACACACAGAGTTCCGCCTCAAGGGGGCGCTCGCCGGCTCGGGAAATCCAATCCTGATTTTGGCTGCATTCAGAACTGTTTCTTACTGAAGAGCTTTTTAAATAATTTCGTATCTGATATTATTTCTTGAATTTCGAATGGAAATCCGCCTGCAATCTCTATAAAAATAGATTTTTTACAAATCCATTAATCACAAACGACTGCAAATAGCCCGGCGGTCTGGATATATATATTTACATCCGTATCATCACTCTGAGAAAATTTAATTGCCATTGAGTAGAAAATATAAAGTGACGAGGGAAAGTGGAGGAATTTTCTTTTATTTTGGTCGCTTTTAAGTGCCTCGTTTCACCCCACCCATATATCAGTTGGACTGGGATAAAGTTTCATGTTTTTAAATGCATGTGTTCACTTTGTAAATTTTGTTTTGTGTTATCGAATTATCATACAATTAATAAAAACAAACTATCATAAAATGCGCGTGTCCGGTTCGTAGGCCCTCTCGTGGTCAATTACGTCACTACAGGCGCTTTCATCCCTGACTCGACCAATGAGCGCGGCGCCTCGGAAGCCCTTCTCTTCCTGATGGCATGGAAACAGGGGAAGAAAAATCGAGGTCAAAATATTTTGACACGTGACTCGGTAGCGATTGGTTATCGATGCGTCAAGACCCTGACACATGGCACGGGCACATGCGACCGAAGTGGCGTGATGAAGGATCATCTTTATGGCAGAGAACAACGACCTGCTGTTTGGTTCTCCGTCTGTAACCCATGACTAGTTGTAAACGAAAATCACGTCGTTATTGTAGCTCACCGAATTCACGAATTAGGCGTTTATGTGGGTAAATGATGGGTAACGCCACTATTGACGTAATCTGCAGAAAAACGCTGATCTAGGGGAGAGCAACAAACCCATACAAGAATGAAGGGACCCTCTGCATTTATTTCTCACCGCACAAAACGTGTATTCAACTGCTTGAGTCTGCAAATACACTTCGCTACGCGGATATTACGCTGAATGTGGCGTTAAAATGTTTGTCTTTAGATGCACTATTCATTGGCTGTTATTGCGCATTATTTTTTAACTGCCTGGCAATACTGACATGACATGAACTAGTTAAAATTTCCCAATTGGAAAGGGCGAAGTCTGCACAGCAACAAGAATCACGATTGCGTTGCGCACTGACTGAGCATCTAGTGCGCTTCTGGTCCAATTGCTGATGCTTTCCGCCTGCAAAATCTGCCACAACCGTAGTAATACCTTGACAACCGGACCCGGGCGAACCGAGAAACATTTTTGACAACTCGACGACGGGGAATCCTTTTTCTAAATCAATACCTTGAAGTTTATTGGACAGGTCATCGGATATTCCTGAACGAAAGTTCTCACGCGGCAATTAAAAATGAAGTACTGGTGCACTCAGGAGTCTTCGTCATCAGGCAATCTGACCTAATATGTTTGGTTAACCTGTCTCTTCCACAGAATCGCTTGATATGCATTGAAAAAAACATTGTCTGCTTGATGCAGATGTAAAAAAAAAAAAAGCTTGGGGGCTAAGCTTTACATGGATGCAGTTTCTCATTCTCATGCAATTTGGTTCTATAATTTATTCACTGTAGACTAGAAGCGCATTTTCGTAAAACCAAACAAATAGGCTAACGCTATTACGCTCAATGTAGATGATGTATAAAATCGCACTAGACAGCACTGAGTGCTCTGGACTTCACAATCGGTGCGAGATGCACGAGAAAGACGCTTGCCAAGATGATGAAAGTTGTATTAATGTGTCATGCCCCCAACAAGCTTTTAAATTGATGTATTTTTCCACTTTAGGATACAATGGAGCTCTTGGAGGAGGATCTCACATGCCCAATATGCTGCTGTCTTTTCGAGGACCCGAGAGTTCTGCCGTGCTCTCACAGCTTCTGCAAGAAGTGTCTCGAGGGCATCCTGGACGGTAACCGGGGCCCTGCATGGAGACCACCGTTCAAATGTCCGACCTGTCGAAAGGAGACCGTGCACAACGGTATCGCGAGCTTGCAAGTCAATTACTCCCTACGTGGCATCGTGGAGAAGTACAACAGGATTCGAGTGATGCCGAGGATGTCGCTCTGCCGAGTTCACAGCGGACAGCCGCTCAACATCTTCTGCGCCACGGATCTGAAGCTCATCTGTGGTTTTTGCGCCACGACAGGTGATCATAAAGGACACAAGTTTTGCGCGCTGGAGGAGGCGTATGAACGCGAGAAGCTCGCGTTTGAGGAGTTGTTTCGTGTCGTGGAGGGCTGGAGGGGTGAGGAGGTGCATTCGTGCCTGGAATCGTTAGAGGGAGCGAAGAGGAAAGCGCTGGAGAGGGTCTCGCGGGACGCGGATCGAGTCTCGGAGTACTTTGAAAAACTTTTGCGCACGCTGGAGCACAAACGGAGCGAGATCCTCTCGGACTTGGAGACCCTGAAGCTCGCGGTCATGCAGACCTTTGACCCCGAGATCAACCAGCTCCGTTCTGCGCTCGAGGAGCAGCGGCGCGCGCTCAGCATCGCCGAATCCTTCCGGTCGCTCTCCGACCCACTCACTTTCCTCCAGCAGATGCAGGACTTCAGAGATAAGCTGCGCGTCATTCAGGGAACACCGCTGCCGTCGCGGACAGACGTGGATATGGGTTTGCTTGGCCTGCATAGCTTCGATGTGAAGGAATGGGACCGTGTGCGTATAGGAGAGGTGGACAAGCTGTGTGCCCCCTACGAGAGCAGCACCTACCTGGCTTCGCTGCCCCCTGCTGTCGCTCCGCGCTTCTCCCGTGTGCTGTGGAGAGTTGTTCTGGTTGTCTGTGCGTGCCTCCCCGCGCTGAACTTTCTCCCGTCGGACTGTCTCGCTCTGAGCTTCCAGGATAAGATGCTCGCACTCAGTGGCTTGTCTCTGCCGGGTCCTGGAGACATTGTGCGCTGGTTTGTGTTCTGCTGGAAAGAAGCGGAAGCGATCTGCACGTTATTAACCGAGCTGTGTCAGAACTGCATCTTGGACCTGATAAACACAACATCAGATTTCATCAGCTGATTTTATAACTTCATTCATTAGGTACTTTTTTAATGTGTGCCAATCTAATAACTCCAGCATTTGGGAAATTTTATTTGTGTCTCTGTTTTTGAATGTGTAACAAGAATGGTTGGTTTAAACAGTCAGCATTTGTGTGCTTTTAAATTGCACGGATTGTGTCTGTTGGTTTTAAATGGAGAAAAAAAAGTGTGGATGAATCGTGGTTTACTAATGGGATAACATTTCCCAATCTTAAACTTAATAAAATGCCTTGTTGACTGAAGTTATAGAGCCGCAGTTAATCTCCCAAAGTTGCTCTTGAATACAAGTTTTAACTTTTTAATACATTATGCTAACTGCTGTTTTGGAAGCACTAATGTTGGCAATTTACAAAAAGGGGAAATTTATTCCGATTGTGCATTGATATCGTTTATCTTCTCTGTGCAAGTTATCAGGAGACTCAAGGTTAAACGTTACGCAACTGAATGTCAGTGTCGCACCAGGACAGTAAATGTAGTTATTCAGTTATTTATTTATTTCAGCATCACTCAGAATTAACTGGCACACTGCTATTTGTTTGCTGTTGTTGCATACATGTCATTGCGATAATATAGCTTAAATGTTGCGATTACGTTTGTCATCAAGAGAAAGTTCTGAAATGATTTGTGCCGAAGGAAGAAAAAACAATATCTGAGCATCATTGGCCAATGGTTTCGTGTTTTAAGGGCGAATGGTTTCGTGTTTTATGGGGGAATTTTATATATATATATATATACACACATACATATATACATACACACACACAATTTCATATTTTTATTAAAACAAATAAGAGCTCGTCTTTGTAACGTTTACAGTTTCACCCGAGAGACATGAGATGTGCACTGTTAAACACAAAGTCAGGACTCTTTAGAGAAAAAGGGAAGGTATCCTCTGTTTAAACAGGAGTCCTACGAGATTCTCGGACGACTCATGACGTCACCACCGGAGCCCTGCGCACGTCACCGAACATATATTTAGCCGACTGTTGCCAGGCGAACTGAGGGATGAAAAGTGAAATTACCTACTTTAACCTACTTTACAAAATAAAAACTTACATAAATTTCATAACCTTAATTGAATAACAAATGTATTAATTCATATACATTTATTTTCTGAAGCCTACAGAACACATTGCTGACAAATAGGAAGCTCATTCTGAAATGGTGCCATGTTTTATGTAATTCCAATTCTTCGATTTTTTTTGTTTCTTTTTAAACAAATGTAACGTTGTGTGTTTAAATAACGACACTATATCTTCACTTTATCACATATCTATGTTACACCAGTATGCCTTAGGCAGTCACGTCAGCACACGTTTAAACGTGTCTTTTTCTTTGCGTTTAATGTTTCTAATGACTAATGATGGAATTGCTTTAGTAATTGGTTTTGTCAATAGCCTACTCGTGTCTCTTGAATGAAGTGACTACACCGAAAAGTAGCACGTTGCATTGCCATTTTCTCCTGTTTTATTTTTTATTTTTTTAAGTTGATTGATGCACCATTAGTTCGGAACATAATGAGAAGTATAACTACAAATGCCCAAAACTCCCAGACAACGTGTTAGTGTTGTCAAGAAGGAAAAATAAGTTATAATTATATATATATATATATATATATATATATATATATACATACATATATACATATATATATATACACACACACACACACAAAATTACATGCTAACCTTTTGCATATACCCACTGTCCGTAAGGATTTGAGACTTACATCTCATTGTTTTGTCTATAGAAATAAAAGGGGACGTGACGATCAGCTGCTGCATGCAGAGAAAATTTCGATAGCTGCAATATACGAAGGAGAATTATTTGGACCGGTCTAAATTTCCCCGACATTAACACACTAAAACACTTAAAATAAATAGACGGCATTTTTTCACTTAAAACTTCTGTCCAAACAAGCGACGACCATTAGGTCTAACGGTCATGTCAAAAACAGTCTATTCACAATTAAATTAAGCAAATTTTATTTAAATATCTGCCTAAGAGTAAATCTACATTAAACAGCCTACATATTTTTCACAGCCATGTAAAATGACATGAGCACTTCTCAAAGCATCAAATAGGCCTACAACAAAATAAGTGAGCGCCGAAAAAATATTTGGGTTCTGATAAAAAAAAAAAAAAGTATTTCATAATTAAAAAAGGCGCTTAGAAAATCACAGTCTTCAACATTAAATTATCTATTTGCTTAAAAAAAAGAAATAGACTAAAGAAATGTCAAGACAATTTTACCTGGACAATGCGCACTGGACAATGAACCATTTCATCTTGAAAAGTTTTTCCATTAAATTAATAAAATGTGCATGTTTTGACATTACCAAATAATAGATTAAAATCAGCTCTATGAAACTGTGCACTGTTGCTGTATTATGTAAGCTGCGCGGAGCATCTTTAGATCAAGTCTAAAAGCATCATATGACTGAAACGAAGCGTCAGAAGATTAAATCGACGTGTGTCACAAGTGATTGTGTTACGAGTTAAAGGCAACAACTGTTTAAGTGCTGGTCAATTAAACATCAAAAAAGAAAAAAAAAATAGATGATTTTCATTATTGTCAAGGATACAAAATGTGATTAAAATCAGGCAAACGCAGCATTCAGCCATGAAAAACCACACACGCTTTTCTGCGTGTAAAGAGGTCCCTTACAAAACTCCTCAAAGTTTTCCTAATTCATTTGACCTTGATAAAATCATACAAGAATAATTATAATTTCTCAGAATACAAGGACACGGCAAAAAAACGAGCCCGAATGGTGGTTATAAGCTATGTGCTTGGCTGCTATACATGATTTAGCTGGCCTTTTCATAAATGTCTTTTTTATTTTTCATAAAATGGCGGAAATTAATTCAGTGATATGTTTTTTAAACCCCTTATAGAAGGCTATTATTTTAGGCCGACAGAACTTCGTGTGAAATTTCACAAAAAAATGATATTATTTTATACAAGCACTGTCATGTAAGGTTATATACTAAGTGACTTGTACTGTTAGCATGAAATGATACGTCATTTACAAACAACGGGAAATCTGGAGGAAAAAAAAATAAAAAAAAAAATATATAAAAAAAAAAAAAACTTGCCCACGTCAGAACTTCGCTGCATGATAAGCGTTTTAACTGATGTTATACAAGATCAATACTGTACGCATGCGCCGTTCGGTAACCTCTCTTTGGTCTCTAATATTAATATGCTTTTAATTTTAACCAGTGTAATAATTCACATATAAATTGCAAAAACTATTTTTTTAATTTGTTACTACTGGGGGAAATAAAAAGTCTATTTTGAGTCAGTTTTGTGGTCTCAGTGTACTCAACGGAAATTAGGAAAACTTGGGGACAAAAAGACATTAATGCACTTAACGTTATACGGGTTCAACCAGAAAAAAAACCGTATTCAAACACAATAAAGAGGAAAAGCGACATCAAAGACGAGATCTCGTGAACAAAAGCTGCGTTCCCAGTGGAAAGTGTTGAAAACTAAAGCTTAACAACGTATACATCGACAAAAGATGCGCTAAGTTTCAAATGAGTATGCGACATGTCAGACCAGTTTTTTTCCCCCCAATTTTATTATTCATTTTCACAAACACAAAAAGTAACAGCACGTTTAGTTGAATAACAACTTCATTCAGAATATTTATTAAAAAATAAAACAAAACAGACGATTGAAAAAATAGATACGTATAAATTTATATTTTTACATATTGAAGAAAACAAACAGTAAAAAGCAAACTTTTGTATAAACATTAAGAAAAAACATTCATTTAAAAAAGCTACTTTACTTCCCAAACAAAACAAAGTACTGCATCTATTTTACCTTTAATCATTGGACTGAGGGTCCTCCTGACTTCTGTTGATTTGATGATTTCAGCACCAGAGTCAGACTCTACCTGTCCCAGCTAGGCCCTAAAATGATGACGTGCATGTGCTGCTTGGTGACTTCTTGCTTCAGCAGCACGAGCAATATTGGAGGCTTTGGCCAAGGAGTAACTCCAATATTTACATGCTGCTAAAGCAAAACACACACATTCACACACCCACAATCTTTCTCTTCTCTCGCTCTCGACTGCGTATGTCCCAGGAATTGATGCTGCAGCACATCACGGCCTGTATCTCTGTATCACCACAAACCATTCTGTGCTGCTACACCATCACCTAGAAAGGGTCCCTCTCTCTCTTTCACACACTCACACTCTCGGCAACATGACCAAGCACTGCCAGAATCACAGAGCGAGTGACTCCTCTCTCCTCTCTCTCTCTCTCAGCAGGGCTTGAGGCATTCCAGGGCTCCATCTGAAACACAGAAGAGAGGAGGACGCTTGCGTGAGAACATACACACAGCAGCTGGACGTGATGCTGTCAGTTTGCAGTAAAATACTTCAGTCTACTACTGTGTTTGTCTGCAAACCATTTGCATCCAATTAGAAAAAAATAATTGTTATTTCTACATTTGTTTGCAGGACCTGCTAATGTACAATTAAGAGTTCAAGATATACATATCAAGTTCATCAGTATTTTGTTAATTTAATATTTTTTTGCATGCTTACAATGTACATTACTTAATACATTTTATTGACATGATTAAAAGAATAAAAACTTTAGAATGATAGCATAGGCTACATGAAGCAAAATGTATACTTGTTACTACTTATTACTGCACACTGAATCACAGAAGATTTTGCACTTCAGTAAAAAGGCATCTACAAGTCAAAAATTTAATTATTTGGGATGATTATGCATATTTAAAAGATGCATCATTCCCAGTGGGTCCTGTACTGTTTTGGCATATTTACTTTTTATTATATTTTGAAACAGGACACAAGAGATGACTAAATATTAGGCATAACAAGAGTTTTATATAGTAATCAATTTTTTTTTTTACATAATCATCCCCAGTGGTACATTATCCTCCTTTCTTATTTTCTACAGGACAGATTTTCTGCAGACAAACCTCTCAGCAACTTTCAAGCATTATACCAAAACCTGTCATCTGGCAACTCCATCAAAAATAATGATATTAAAGAAAACAAGAAACTAGCACTATTGCCTTCCAGCCCAGTCTGGATTTAACCTCCAAGATGGTGATTCAGCACCGACAACATCCAGCCTCGTAGTCATCTTCAACAGAGGCAACAGACCTGCCACCAGCTTCCTAAAGTACTGTCCCACGGCTGAAGACATCTCTTATGCCCACACTATGCTATATATAAAAAAAAAAAAAGTATTCTGAAGTATTTATAATATGAGATATTTATACAACTGAGAATAGAAAGACGAACGGATTCTCAAAGTATTTTCTTTGACACCACATTCCTAAACATTTGAAATTAACTCTCATCTTAAAATAAAATTTGTGTTGAATCATATTTGGCTTTCATTACAAATTGGAGAATTGTAGCATTAAACAATAATTCAAGAACATTTCCATGTCTGCTTTTTAGTAGAAAACATTGAAGCAGCAGAAAGGTGAGATCTGCAGACTGAACTAAATAATACAGCAATTTACAGCCAACAACATCACTTGTGATTTTTTTTATTGTTTTAATTTTGTGATGAAACGATTACATAACTTTTTTTAAATGTATTAATTATAACAAAATATTAGTAAATGACAAGTTTCAATCATCTGTTAATTATGATCACTAAGGTGTAACATTGACTCCAAGGTTACGAGCTGACTAACATAACTATTCATTTGGGTCAATGCTGAACAAGGATTCACTGCCAAGAAACAATCCATTGTGATAATGCTTCAGTATTTATATACTGTTTAGCTCCTGATAAGTCATTGACACTAATTTTTTTTCCTCCTGTAGAAAAAATATATGATACAGCATAAGAGATTGAACAAGGGTAGATACATTTTTTTTCTAAAATATTCCAGTAAGTTCTGTCACTCAAACAAAACCTAATGTCTAGCTGTGATCTATGAGATTGACAGGAAGACAACTAGATCCTCTCACACACACACACACACGATACAGACAATGCTAGACTAGCTTTAAGATCCAATGGCCTGCACTGGATAATGACAATAAATAGACAATTGCTTCTAAATGAGAATTGGCATCTGGAAAAAAAAAAAATTCTTCCAGCATTTAATTGAGCTACCACACCTCAAGAGCAAGATATACAAATAAATCCACTACAGACATTAGAGTAAATTTGCACTTTCACAGAAGTTAGAGACAAGCCAGCACTGCCTGAAAAAAAAAGGATTTGCTCTCATGATAGGCAACTTAAAAAAAAAAAAAAAAAAAAAAAAAAAGCTTTACACTTCTCTTGTGCAAGCAAGCACTATGTCGATCTGAGGCGGACATCCCATTGCTTGAAGGGGATTTTAAAACCTTAATACCATGATGGCTTGCCAGATGTCAAATGCTGAAAGTGTCATTTACTGGGCATAATATAGCACCTGAACTGCCTAGCTGGTGTAAAAATGTGTTTTAGCTCATCTCTTATAACAAGAAACACAACATATAACATCAGTTGAACAGAGATGTGTATTACCTTCAATTGTTTTCAAGGTTTCTGATGTCACAACCAGGCAAATTCTGAAAACAAAAACAAAAAAAGGTAATCAAAATATAGACATTATAGACACAGTTGCAGTTTTAAGAATCTGATGGAACAATCAGCAGCAAAATTTAAAAACCGATATATTTATACAAATAGTTACAATATAAATACACCTATATGTTGTAAAAAAAAATAAAAGAATTGATACACTTATAGCTAGTGCTACACTGTGTGTGTATGAAAGCTGCTGTGAACTATGCGAGTGGATGTGTGTTCTCTGATGTCACTGCAGTGTGTGAGGTGTAAAAATATTATTATAATATGTAGATTTTAAAATAAACAAACCTTAAATACACCCTTAAAATGACATTCCCCAAATTACATCTATCACTGGCCTGTATAACATAAATTAGACAGAAACCATTTCTGAAATTTACATCTAACACCTCATTCAAGTTAGTCTCAAAAAGCTCATTCAAATCCACTAGTTATTTTTATAGAAAAAATAAAAACAAATTATTCCTTTCTTTCAGATGTGAACCAAAGATGCACGTGTAGCACAAAAACAGAGACTGACGGGAAAACGTTTTTCCCCCTCCTTTCACCAACTCCCCACGTCCCTTTCCCTTCTCTCACTCTCTCCCTCTCTCTCACACACACACACACACAGCCTTATGCGAAGATATTATAAATGAATATCTTCGCAGGAAGCATCTGACCACATACATTTTTATCATGGAGAAAAAAGAAAAAAAAACTCAGTCACACCAAAGTTATCAGACAACTATCAGAGCTGAAAAGGAGACATAGGAAAAACAAACATTTAGAACGACTTTGAGTAACAGAGCCGGTCAAACAAAATACATCCTGCTTAGACAACTAAAACTCTAAAAATTAAATAAATAAATTTTTTCAGTATTACATTTTTTTTTTTTTTAAGTGTCGCCATCAAAGGGACATAAAACATTATTTTATCTATAATGTGTGCACTCGGCCTAGCCTTTATTTGGGTGTTTAATATCATGCACCAGCAACATTATAATCCCACAAGATAAGTGCACAGTACATGCAACATATTACACTAGAATTTAAAATTGTGTTATAATTATATAATTTGATTATTTATAAAGCAGTGCATGAGCACAGAGCTCTTTGAGAACCTAGAAAGTGGTCATGCTCATTGTGTGTGTGTGTGTGTGTGTGTGTGCACAAGGACCGTCAGAGCCCCTAAATGCGTCTGTGAGTGAGAGGGGGTGTGAATGAATGTATAACATTTAACCTCTCTCTGCTTGTATTTTACTGAGCTCACATGACCTCAGGGTCAAAGGCTATCACCTTCCACTCCTCCATCAACATCAGCATGTGACACACTCGCACACTCCGAGAGACCTGCCTTATGCAGGAAACCCTCCCATGTAATTATTGTGTCAAATAAATGAACAAAAGAAAATTAAACAAAAACAACAACTTTTATTTCACAAGTAAAACTTAAGATCACTGAAAATAGGAAGCAAAAAAAAAGTGGAAAAAATATTTTAATAATAAAATGGCAAGAATAAATCAAAACATGAATACTTATTTACTCCTGTCATGTGCAAATGATATACACACTACATTAATGTTGAAACCCTGAAATATAACTAAACTTCTGCACTTGTCGTCATGAAAGCTGTGTGTGTGTGTGTGTGTGTGTGTGTGTGTGTGTGTGTGTGTGTGTGTGTGTGTGTCTCTTAAACACATTTTCTGCAATCTAAAAAAACAAAACACTGTGTAAATATCTAGTCAAAGAAAGAATGACAGCAGGCAAGCCCGCACACCTGTACGGCACCGTTGCACCTGAGTACGGCTGAAACTACACACAGCAATACACACCTGTGCCATGACTGCAACCTCTCAGTTACACACATGCATTGATCAAAGAAAGCTCTGCAACACTGCAAACAGCCTGTATCAATAACAACTCACATCCAACCCAAACTTAAACTCTATCATTACTTAGAGAGAAGCTCTAAACAGCCAATCTCAGAGTTAGGGCTGGCCTGCATCACACAAAAAAAATACAGCCCTAACATATTACACACACTACTTTCCCTATAATCATTAAAAGAGTGTGGGAGAAGTCACAGAGACATTTTGTGTGCCTGGGACCGCATATTTGCTCCTCCACTTCACAATGGGCCACTACAAGAACAACACTGAAGTGTGAGTGTATGTATATATATATATATATATATACACATATATACACATACATAATCAGTCTGCACTGTAATATGACCACTATTGCAGATTTAATACAGTCATTTTACTGCACCCAATTTGGCAAACTCAGAAAATCTTGGCATGATGTATGATAAAATTAACATGGTGTATCCCATAAAATTACCTGCACAATTAACAGATAAATAAGCCCCAACAGAGTGTGTACATAACAGCCTCTGGTCAGGAGATCTGAAGTGTAATTTCCTGCAAGTTCACGTTTACACTCTCTCACACTCATAAGCACATAAAGCATGACTGACTTCATTTATTCTTGTTTTTTATAACTAGTTTTTTTTTAATTTTGCACAAACCACGATTTAACTTCTCTAGTCTGGTGCCTATTACTTTTAAAAACTCAGAGCTGGCAGCATAAAAATTCAGCTTCTCCCAAAATTCAGCTCCGGACACACCAGAAAAATGTGACAATGTCTCAACATGCAACATATTTTAAGTTCAACTGCCCAGACTTAAATCTTGTCATCTGGATCATCATATTATTGATGTTACAAAATAATTAAATTCACAGATAATACAAAAACAATTGTATCATATCAATGATAGATTACAAGTGTACAGGCACACAAGTGTAAAAAAAAAAAAAAAAAAAAAAAAAAAAACCTGTGGGTGGAAAATTGCTAGTTTTTCCCTTAAATGAGCAAAAATAAGTGGATAAAAATAGATGCATATCGACTTGTGTAAAGAGTAATCTGCCTAAAAAAACCTAAGTTAATTGATTACATATTTTGATGGCAACAGATCATAGGTACTCAGTCATTCTTAGTCTTATGCATTCATTTTAACTTTGTGTGAGATTATGTTTTTAAAATGTTTCCAACAGTGAACTCAAAGTAACACTGTAATTTTATTAATTAGCATAAAAACTTACTGTAGGCCGAATTCCTGAAATGTAATTACAATAGTTATGATTAAAATGTGTCTGTACACAACCAAGCAAAATAAATAAATAAACAAACTTATTGTAGTATCAGCATTGTCACTGAAGCTCTGTGGGGCATTTGAGTGGGTGCATAGACATGTCTGTTGATTAAACTGCAATGTTGCAAACATGATAAAGAGATCGTTGTGGCTTACTTGTGGGGGTTTCCCTACGGTCCCAGGCAGGATCAACTCCTGGGAAGAAAAACTGCCAGAAAAAAAAAAAAAAAAAAAAAATACAACACTTAGAGACTAATGTAAAACTAATAATATTTAGTATTGGCCTATACGAAGTTAATTACATTAATACAAAAACAATAATGATTAAAATAAAAGAACCAGTATAAAATGGAAAACGTCTGCATATTTCAGGAAGAGTCTTACACTGACCACTGTACTGAATTTTTTTCTGGCCAAGTGAATGTGCAACATAATAAATTCTGATTGTACCTCAAATGTAAACTCTTTGTAACAGGAACATTAAGACTGACATTTTGTGCCTAGTCATTCTATGCCTGTTGACATAATGTAAGGATTCTGCCATTGGGCTTAACCTGGTATATGGTGTAACTTGTCACTTTTTTTTGTGAATGGCTATTAAAAAACTCAATGCAAAATAACTCAAACTATGTTATTTAGGCAAAACCAGAGAGCATTTAGATTTGTGGAAGTGGAAATAAAACAATACCCATAGTTTTAAAATGCAATATTACACCACATGCATAAACAAGTGTACAAAGTATAATTTTAACAAGCTAAAACCGATAATTTCACAAAAATATTGAAACATTAAAACAAAAGTCACACAAACAGTGCAAAAAAAACTAAGGTTAGGTTGATAGCTTCTATAAAAAAAAAGAAAATAAAAAAAAAATGGATTCTTTGAACTCCCTTGCCCTGTCCAGGCTAAAAATGACCCTGGGTCTCTTCTGGGTTAACCTCCATGACATCACATGACATGGACAGGCCTTTACATTAATCAACACAATTAGGAGGTCAAAGCATCATGGTAATGACTCCATGACCTTTCTGCATGCGACCTCTACATTAGAAAAGAACAAAAGTCTCCAAATTGCTACTCTCCTGAAGGTATAGAGGATGTGTTATGGAGTCGAGTTAAAGACAAGAAACAACATCATCAAAATTATTTTAAGAACAGGCAGAAAAAAACACGGCGCTAGTCAAATAACTGAGGTGTAAACGCTGACAAAAAAGGCCGGCAAAAATCAGCGACTGGCAACCTAAGATCACGCCGAAAGATGAGCTCTCGCTCTCGGTGCAATGCATAAAAGTACATTTTACACTAAAATCTAAAACAATCAATATGAAGAATATTTTCACTTTACAATTATACAACTAGGCCTTAAATTATCCGACAATGCAACCTGGTTATGTAATTCCAATTTACAGGCCCGCTCGTATAAAAGTATGAATACGTGTCCATAACACTTTGGAGTGATTTACAATGGTTTCAAAATGCAAGAAAGGAAAAGTGACAGTGAAGCTGTAATAGTAGATCAGGAACGTAGATCGACACATTATGACGTGTTAGTTCGATCGAGAGATGATCATGTTCTACAAACAGACCGAGCTCTCCTTCCTCTCTTCAACTCATATTTAACGTTACCTTTTCTTTTCTTTTTTGTTCGTGCTTTTTAGACAGATGGAATGGGTCTGCTTATTTTAACACATTTAACGTTACCATTCACACACACAAAAATATTTATTCTCATGGTTACTAAACAAAAACATATTTTATGTAAAATATTACACTTACCTAAAACACCTGAACATTTGTGATATTGTAAATCCACAAAAAATTAGAAACAAAAAGTTACGGTTTCATATTCTGACGGTGCACTCAGATACAGTTCGTGCAGCAAAAAAAGAAAAAAGAAACGGAAGAAATAAAGGGCACTTTGGTCATCGTTGCTTTCTTGTAGAAAGAGGAACAAAAACTGTAGTAAAGAACAGGAGAGAGTCGGTCGGTGTGGCATCCCGGTGTCTCGCTCGCTGATAGGCTGTCGGGCTCGCCGGCCGTCTCGCGCACATCACCAATCCCGCTCAAACTTAACGTTTAAAAAATGCACAAAACCACCTCGCTCCACCAAACAACCCACACCGATCTATTCGTCGTCCCCTGTAATAATTTTCCGATTTTTTTCAAGAATTTTCAAGTAATCCGCATATTTGTTAGATTTTTTCGAAAAATAATACAAAAATATATCGTTTCCAAAGCGCGGCTCCGATCGGACGCCCATTCTCGGCTGGAGATGCTAGCCGGATTAGCCTCCTAGCTCACTTCAGTCTCCACTTCACTATTTGTTGTCACCACATCCTTTGTGGACATCCTTTGTGTCCATCGCATTCATCCACCGGAAAACAGACGGCTCAAATTTGTGGTCGAATATTAAAAAAAACATATATTTGTTCTCTGGTATCAAAAAGAAAATAGTGTCCCCTCATTCAAATTACAGGACTCCGGTGCGGAGCTCTCCGTGCAGCTGTTGTTGCTGGAGCTGCTCACTCGAAAATGGCGCCGAAAGCTCGAGTCTTCATTCAAATTGGCCGGAGCCTCCCCCTGCCCGCATTGGGCATGCCGGGACCTAGAGCACCTCGCAGGATTGGTCGAGACAAAATGCACCCTCAAACCGGCTAGCAACCCAGAGCCCACGCACAATATCCTAAACACGGGTAAACTGTAGCTCTTCCAGTCGGTGTTTGAAATAGCGATAATTGATAGTTTCAGGCGAACGTGCGAGGTTGTATATGATGCATAGCTTAAAGATTTCACTAGTTTAAAAGAGAAACCTATCAACGTTAAAACGCTGTTGCTTTAACGCTACAATGAACATGAAATGTATCGTCGTCTGCTGGAATATCTGCTTTTCTGGTGCGAGCATGTGTCACAAAGCGAGGGAGCTTTTTCATTTAACATCATTGGGGAATTCAAGAGGGAAACAAAACAGGGTATTAGCGGTCGTGATTGCGTTCTCTGTGACCGATTTTGAAGGTGCATTTACAGTTACATTTACAGTTACTCGAAAAAAAGATGGATGCGTTAAAAGAACTAAACGTCAGTCGACGTTCTCGACGTAGACGAGTCAAACGGCCACACTGCAAGTAGCTTGACAACAGAGCTTGTTTTTTACTACAGTAGACAGCGCGAGCAACTGAAGCTGCGTCACTCACACCACCAGCAGCTTGAAGGCTGATTGGGAGAAGAAAGAAACTGCGCTCCATCTGTCAAATCCGCCCCTTTCTGATTACTGCCGACTGCATCATTCGGATAATGACTTGTAAAATTTGGCACCGTTTTGTAGCTATTTGACCAGCAACTGAGTATCTGGTGGCTATGTGACTATTGCTTTCTAAACCTCAGCCCTATTTTGCAGGCATTAGCTGCAACTGTAAACACCAAGACAAAGGCCGTCTAGTGTTTTTGCTAAAGAAAGCATGATGCCTTTATTATACAGTCATAAACTACCCACCTCTTAGTTATAATAATTGGGTGGCATCATTGCATCAAGCATATTTCTTATTTTTAGACACACCCACATGAACTCATATGACACTGCTGGCATAATTAAAGCATGAAATATCTTGGGTGCTTATACACAGGCCAGCACAACTAAATGTGTATTTAATTGTATTGGGTGTAAATGGATGTCCACATGGGGAAAAGGAACTGACTCATTTTATTTTGAAGATAGAGAACAGGAAGTGTGTCTGAAAGAACAAACTGTTTTATACTTATCCATAATGGATGGCTAGAACGCTACAACTAAATATGTGTACACCTAATGAACTTCTTTTGAAGTGAAAACCTTAATGGACGATTTTATGCCTACTCCTTTGCATGTCACTTAGTAAGTTTCTGGATCTAGACATTAATGCTGGATATATTGAACGTGACTGGCCATTATTATTGCTCTGTTCAATTTATCATTCAGCCATGTGATATAGCCTAACAGATCCGTTGTTTACCTTAGTCTATTGCTAACTGCAACAAAACCTCATTGTATTGGCTGAAGCATGTCATAAGATACTATAAATTGTATTATTTTCCTTCCTTTCCTTCACAATAGTTGACTAATCATCTGAACAGTACCAACAACCACAACATTAAAATTATCATCAGTCACACAGTTAAGACTCGCTCTTCTCCTTTATTTTCATTCGTTCAACTCTAGACTTATTAATGAAATCACTTAGTATTATATTAATTAAAATCGTGTAAACGTGTAAACGAAAATTCTCCTTCCCCACAATTATTAAACTTTACATGTATTAACCACTACAGCTCATTCATTAACCTTTCATTGTAAATACATATAATATTATTTTCTCTATGCTTTTAAAATGCTGAAAGAACATGCTTCTTGTTTTGATGATAGACTGTGGTTTTGATCCGTGACAGGTTTTGTATATTTTATCACCGGGGAAAGTAATAACAAAGCGTACTGCAGGCAAGTCCAGACAATCGCGTCACGGATGTCCCGCCCCTCAATGGCAGTCCTCCGATGATGTCACGTTTACCGAAGCAACCGTGGCACGCCATTGGCGCAGCGCTCTGTCAGTCTTTGAACGTCATGAAACTAGTGTTATTTTTGTAAACAGGGTGCTTACTTTCCACGGGTGCCGAGCCTTTGCTACGCGCTTCTTTGTTCACTGCATGAGAAGATCAACACGACAAAAGACTACTCAAGAAAACTCGTTGTACACGTTATGGACCTCCTGTAATCATTAATGAACAACACAAAAAAAAACTGAGTAGTTTAATACGGTTCTAAACCAAAACTGTTAGACACTTTAAAATAACACGACGTATCTCGAAGACAGCCGGTAACTTATGCATAGCAATTGTTGCTGAACTTTTGACATGCAGTTTTGTTGTTGTTGCTGTTTTTCATACAGTGTCTTTCTATGTACAACTTCCTTGATTCATGGAACGCAATAATTTAAAAACTTTTTAGAACATTAACAACATGTTGTGAAGACCGGGATCCAGTTAAGAGCAAAAACTTTTCAACAACAGTTCGACGCCGATAGTCCCGAGGTTGCCAATCGTGTTGCTTTAACAAAAACACATTTCAATTTCCTCATTCATTCTTGTTCTACCACAGGAAATCTAATACCTCAGAAAATGCTAAAAAAAAAAAAACTAAAACAGCTATGTCCATTTACACTGCGAAGAGATCAGCAGCTACCTCAAGAGTCAATATGAATGGCACTTACCCAAAGCGCTCGGGGGAAGAATTAAGATGTGTATGAAGATATCGTTTGACTCTAGGGAGGTGTTCTAATGAATACCTTTCCTGGCAAGTTTGCATGTTAATTTCAGTTCGCATAACAGTTTGATCTTATTTACTGCCGTTTCACAAGGTATCGAGGAAGTTCTTTTGTTCCAGTATTTATGCACAGCGTCAAAGTTGCGCGTTGAGGAGGCGGAGCGGTAGTGCTGCGCGAGAGGAAGAAAAAAAGACCAAGCGCCAGCGCTCGACCGTAGTTAATCAAGACTCGAACCCTACGACCCACACTGGATCAGATTAGGTCACGTGCTACAGAGCAGCGACCAAGTCTGTGTCATAACTGCACACTATCCTGATCTCGACGACATAAGATCGACCTCACAGCATGGCGCGAGAACCAGGCTTTACGTTCAGCTGCGCGAGAGATGCCAAGTGCTTTACTATGAGCCGTTCACAGATGACTCATCTTATATATTGCTAAGTCTCCATCCAATGTGAGATATTTTATTTAAGTTATGGTAGAGGTAAGAAACTTTCATCGTGAACAGATCAGATATTTTCCTTATACTGATACGTGTAAACAAAAAAAAAATCATAAGCTAATAATAATAATAATAATTAAAAACATTGTTTGATTTAAAAGTTTGAAGTTGCTCTAAATGTCTTTTTTTTCTTTGCAGTGCACCTGCATAAGCATATTTGAGAGTATATTTGTGTTTTATGAAAAAAAAGTATAAAGAAAAAACTCACTGTGATTTGAAACAGCTGGATTCTGATATTGGCTGCTGTTTGGTGTGTTCAACTGCATTAGAGCAACTGCAGCCTGTCAAATATCATCATATGCTAAACCTCACTTTGGTTAGGATGCATGGCACGAACTTTAAACCGTACGCTTAACTGCTTTCGCACATGTTTTCTGTTTTAACAATTTTGCCTTTATACCTATAATGGTATAAAATAATTTAACGTTTCAAATGAAGGTTTACGTTGAAGGACACGTTTTTTTTTTGCACTCAGTCCCTAAGGCAAATAACCACTTTTGCACCTTTTAATATTTTTTATTTTCCAATTTTCGTAGGCCTATGTCAAAAAGCACTTATGAAACATAACCTTTATGTGTACGTGACTTCGAAAGTCAGGTCTAAGAGTAGGCTAACCCAGCTGCTAGTTAACAAGGGATTCGTACAGTTGATTTATGCTAAATGTTGCCTACAATATGAATATTTTATTTGAATAGTTTTATTTTGGATGGCACGTGGCGTTTAGGAAGTTAATTTGGGGCTATTTATAACAGAGAAAAACACCCGGCCTGTTGACACAGCTGAGGTGAGGTGAGGTTTTCAGCATTTTCCAACCTTCCTCTACTCACTCTCAAATGTACAAATACAGGCGAACGATCATCACCGGCTGTAGGTGATTTTAGAATTAAGTAAACGTGTAATCAGGAATCCAGCAAAATAGCCTAAATCTAATCAAATTAAAATAATCTAAGCAATTTAGTGCAATACAATTAATATTTGTGTCGTTTTACCAGTGAAGCAGTTCGATATTTGCCTGTTTTCGTTAAGATTAGCATTCTCTTAGTGATAAATCAAATCATCTTGATTAATTCCAAACACAATCAATCAATCTGCAGGTGTTGCACAACGACCTGATACGTTAGTAAATAGGAAAAACTACAAAAGAGAAGTTTAAAGCAATAATATGGTTGTTCTTCTAAATAATAATGCATAACCCTCGGTTTTCAAGCTGCTGCAGAACAAATGAAAATGTAGAGTAACGAATTCACTCTTTCGACTAATGAATTCAGTAACTAAACACGCTGCCTCTTCGAATGACTAACGAATTTCGTATACTTTCATTTCCTGTTGTCGTTTCCAAATGTGAAAATTAACAATTCTTCCAAAATAGTTTCCTTGTATGAAAATAGGCTACATAAATACGTCATCACATCCTTATAGTAATTCTGCTTATTTAAAAACGCAGATTATGTGATTTAAATAGGCTACATTTTGCAAAATGGCACACCGTTCACGTAGAACATTTTTACAACAATCAGTTTGCTATCATACAATAAGATTTTAAATTTGGCAAGATAACACAAAATAAATGGATGCCTCAAGACTGTTTCATCAAGCTTGCGATATTACTTCCTACCTTCACGTTTGAGTTTCTTGTCCTGTTGAAAATATAAACCGAGCTCGTATTATACTAGCGAAAACTCAGAGATTTGTATTTCGTTTTTACCACCAATTATTTAGAAAAAATAAAATCCTGTGTCCACATGATAGATCTACGAGAGTACGCTCAGTTTGACTCCTCAGACTTCTGAAGTGACAGATATCTGTGAATGTAAAACACGATATTCCCTATGTTGTCGTCAAAAATGAAAATGCTTCAGTTCAATGCATATATGTATGTTGCCCCTCCTACTATGAATTGAGATGGAAAACTGACAGTGTATAATCCAAACATTATAACAAATCAGCGCGTGACGTTAATCTGATGAGCGATAGTAGATTACACGATGTCAACCATGCATGGGCTACTTCGCTCCTGGGTGTGTGTTAGCGTATGCACAAGTAAAACTACAAACCAAACCCCTGTAAAATTACACTATTTTCTTTCCAGCAGTGTTATGGGAGCATGTTTAATGTGCAAAGTGTGTTTGCCTGATTTTGCATGTGTGTGGGAGGAGGTGAGGCTCAGATGCAAAATAAGAATCTTTATTCTGACATGTTCCATCAGCCACTTTATTAAACAGAGCAACAAGTCAGATGTAAAACAAGCGTGCCTTGAAGTTGTGCCATGATCTTTTTTTTCCTAACCAGATTTCATTCTGTCTGTCTCTAACGACTCTAATGGAGTTACTCTATACCTATTGGTGTAATATTGCCACATCTCAGATGAAGTGAGAAATAGGGTGCAATGTACCTTGTAACTAGGCTATTACTTAGACTTTCTTATTGGTACATGAGTGATAAAAAGACATGTTAATAATATTTGTAAATGTTTAGAATTCATGTGATATGAATAAAATTTGAAATAAATAAAAAAATCTAAACTGTGGACTTTTGTTTGGAAAATTGTGGAATCGTGACATATGACAACTGAAGAAACTTCCCTTTTGACGGTTATTTTTTTGTACAGCTGGGATGTCCTGGAGCCCCTCTTCCCCCTCCACCATGTCCTTGCTCAGCAGACCTTGGTTGACCTGAATACCTCAAGACTTATAGCAGAACAGGGGGTCCCTGATTCTCAATCAGCCATACACGAATGCACAAGCATATACTGTGTCAGGACATGTCTTGGTTAGTTGTTTTAATGAGGGACACAAGTGCAAAAGGATTTTCAGTCTCACATGATATGAGAGACAAAATGAGCGATAAACAGACACACAGTCTGACCATACAGAACCATCGACAACAGTGAAGTTTGTTGTAAGATCCTGAAAACAGAAAAAGAGGAAAGAATGACTGTTATGCATCTATATATTCTCAATTGCAGTCAACATATACAGTTCAACAAATAGGCTACTGCTTTACCTTCTATGCTGTTCATGCCATGTTTCTAGCATATATTTATACAAATATATTTGGTCTTGTACTTTATCTTTCTTATGAATTGTATGCAGGCCTAGGCATTTCCCATGTCATAGACTGTTTCTTGTAGATTAAATTTAAATGCTTTGAATTATGTTTGAATGCTTTGATTATTATAATCTGTCGTGCAAATAAAGCTTCTTTCATTCTGACTAATGAAAGAATAAGATTATTATGATGGTTTAGTACATGTCTAGAACTTTTATGCAGGCAATAAATAACAATTCGGCCGAAGGGCGTTGCTTTATGCATTTTCAAGGCACTGGCGCCATCTAGAGCTCACTGTTAGAAACATTAATTTTGAATAGAGGCCATGTTTCGTGATTATTTTTCTGTGTTGAAATTCGTTGATTTAGTTATAATTCAGACATATTTTTTTTGTTTAACATTGGTGTTTGATTCACATTGATATTTCTGTTTCTCAACGCTATCGGCAAACTATAATTATGCCTATATTATTATTTAGTCATTGAAAGTTTACCAACAGATTACATTGTAAATAGGTGATTGTGCGACAACTAGATGAGCTGACCTTTGAATAGATATATAATATCATGCAAAATAACTTCAAAACACTGAAAAATACTGAGAAAGATCTTCCAGCTGTACTTTGTTGTCTAACATAAATGTGCTACTATGTCTTTAAGAAATGCTGGGAGACTGTACCATTTTGAGAGAGGGGTGTATGTATACGCGTTTTCAAATTAAACACTTTTCTCTCTTCACATTTATTAGAGATTTTGGATCTGATGTATTTTTTTTACTTACTAGTTAAAACGTTATTACTACTTACAGTTGTATCAGAATAAAACGTCACTTCGAATTTATCTTATTTGTACTGTACAAAAATATTTGCCGCCATTTTATTTTATTTTTTGCAGGCAGAGCCTCTAAGTTACTCGCAAGTATTCCGTTATAACATATCAGGCAACCGGTGGATACAGTTTAACGTTTAAGGCCAGACCTTGAAATGACTACTAAAAAGAAACGCTCTGTGCACAACGACAAAGACAGCTGGGTTGTCATTGCTCCAGGTATTTTATATTTACAATTTTATTGTGTTGCATGCTACACACGTGTACTTGCAGAAATATTATATAGAGAGTTTACTGCACGCCTTATTTTGCTGAGACTTTGTAACTTAATTATGACAAATGTTTAGTATGCATTATTCATTCCAACTTTAGAGTTGGTATACTTAAATCTCAGTGCTATTGTTTTCTTTTAAAAAATCAAATGTAATTTGATTTAGTTTTTTCCCTTACACCCTTCACTTTCAGATTCAGCACTGGACACAGGCAGGTCTGAAGAGGGTGATCCGTCCTTCATCAAACTAAAGAGTCCTGCTACAGGTGTCACTATACCAATTTAATTAATTGCAACACATAGTTTAGATGCCATGCACAACTTTATTTAGTGGTGATGATGTCTATCTAAATAAACTGCAACTGACTGACAGCTCTGCCCTTATTAAATTCAGGAAGTTCTTCACTGTACCTGTTTGGCTGTGGCAATGTTTCTGTTTATGAAGTAAAAGCCTTTTCTGAAGACTTTCGGTCTTGGTTTATTGGACAGACAGTGCAAAGAGGTAAGCTTTCCTTACAGAACATGAACTATCCGTTTGATATGATTATAGATCATTGATTTTAATGCTCCTTTATAAATCATCTAGTAATTTTCTGACAAGGTGAACTAATTGTTCACTTTTGTTTCCATGTCTTTAGATGGAAGACTACTGTATGTGACTCCCATTGATCCTTTATTTCTGCTGTTGCCATACATTAGCAGAACCACCACCGAGGTAAACAATTAATTAAAAATGAAACTGTTACAATAAAATCCATTTACATGAGCTTAATCTTTAATGAAGGCACTCTTCCTATAGGGAAAGTTCCAGCCGGTGGAGCAGATGGTGATGGATGAGGATTATCCTGGATGCACAAGACTTCTGCTTTGCAAACATGGATTGGATTCCCTTCATCATGTAGCTGATGAGAAAGGTGTGCATTTGAGTTTGTTGGAACGTATAGAGCCAAGTTCATTACAGATACACTGTGATGTCCAAATTTCGTCCAATATATAAAAATGTAATCCTCTTTAACAGAAGTAGGTGGATCAAAGTTTCACAGATATAACCAGGAGAAGACCTTGGAGTGGCTCGAGAAAAAGGTTTATATTTTTTTTTAACCTGTATAAAAATCATCAATTATTTCAATATTGAGTGTTTGCATTTAAGTTGCATTTAAAAAACAATATTTTTAGGTCCAACGCACAGTAAGCACACTCAGAAAGAGCAACATCTCTGTGGGTGGAGGAGTGAAATCCAGCACGTTTGTCAGAGTGAAGCAGGAAGATGCTACTGAAGGTAAAAAGGATGAATAAATCGGGGTAAAATATGTTTGTATGCATTATTTGCTTATGTTATTGTTTTTTTTTTTTTTTTATAGAAGAATACTTACGTTACGCACATGGTCTCATATCAGAGTACATCAGTGAAGACCTGAGCAAAGACCTCCTCAAGCATCTGCAGTATGTGTACATTCACATCACTTCACAAATAGTGGTACACCATGTAACTTTTTTTGTTCAAAATTAACATAATGTTTGACTTGTCATATACATGCAGTTTTGGTTATGAACTGCCAGAGCACCAGTTACATACGGCGCTTTTCCACTGTGTGGTACGACTCGGCTCATTATGGCTCAGTATGGTACAGCACTGCTCGACCAGGCTTGGTATGCATTTGCACTGCAGTTTAATACTGCTTTAGAGTGGGCGGGATTATTCACATGTCATTATAGTTGCGCTGCCTCTACTGCCACGACTTGTGAAAAACGTTTTCATTTCGCATCACCCCATCAAGCTCTCGCTGGATCTGCTCCTCTGCTATCAGAGAGAGGAATGTCTGTTCAACAAAACAGCCATTTTAGGGTTGTTAAAATAGGTGTGCTCGTTAAAAACAGTTCCGTTCGATCCTTCACTTGGTGTGCTGGGGCCTGTACCATGGGTTTTAGTGACATTCAATGCCTTAGTAACTTACACCCCACAGCTAACCTGCTCTAGGGCAAAAGTATGTTCTGGTTTAGAGAGCTCAAACCGAAATTTGACCAATCAGCTTCAAGCAAAGTGACGCATCTCTGATGCAATAAAGCCACTCCCCCAGTTTCTCTTACTCCAAATTATAGGACGCTACACAGTACTTTTTTTAAAAGAGATAAATAGTCAAATTTTTATATAGATATGATTTATATAATTATAAAATTAGATTTATATACCCTTAATTTAGTAGTAATTATTAATATTTTATTTTAAATTAATATAAACATAGATAATATTTAATATAAATACCTTTTAGAATCAATAGCTTTAAACAAATATGAGCTTAGATTTTTAATTGTTATTATACCTATAAATATAAACTCTATCAACTAACTTTACACCTTTTACTTGCACTTATATGGCAAGATGTTTTCTTTAAGTTAATGGATAGATCATTTCATCTTGGAAATGTGTTTAAATTCTTCATATTGTTCAATCTTTTAATCTTTGGTAGTGAATTGCAATTGCCAATGACTCTCTCGCGAGAAGTGAATCAAAGTTTCAAGGCATGCGATTTAAATCTAGCGGTTCTGTTGTGTTTGTGTTGCAAGTTCAGTGATACCGGTAGCAATGATTCTCTCAAGCCAATCCGTGATCAGCAGAGTTAACATGTCGTGTTTTTTGTAACCGTACGGTTCACTTGGAACCTCAACTGAGGTGCTACTAAAGGTACTGTACCCAGTGGAAAACCCCTCAAAAGTGAACCGTACCCAACCGTACGGTGCTGTACCATGCAGTGGAAAATATACCATACAGTGTGATATCATATTTATCAGCTTTGTAGTGGCCAGTGAACAGCCTACTCTCTAAGATATTGGCATCAGCCATCAGAATAATACAGGTGCTAGTCATTTAATTAATATCATCAAAAAGTTGATTTATTTCACTAATTCCATTCAAAAAGTGAAATTTGTATACTATATTCATTCATTACACACAGACTGATATATTTCAAATGTTGATTTCTTTTAATTTTAATGATTATAACTGACAACTAAGAAAAATCCCAAATTCAGTATCTAGTATATTTAGCACCTGTACATATCAGTCAACCACTACTTACAAACATAAATAACATTCCCAGGCTGTCATTTACTTTGTACCATGTTATTTGTATAGTCAGATTTATGTAGGTATAAAAATGTTTGTCTCATATAACAAGGTTGCCAGAGATATCCAGCCCTAAAGAAACAGAGCCGCCTTTTAAGGTAAATCTTTTGGATGGAAATACCACTGTGCAGTTGGCATATTACTAACATGCTTGCATGTTAATAGTTAAATTATGTCTGTCCTTGCTTTACTTGATTTTATGCATTGATAATTTGCTTTCTGATTTCTATTTCTCCTTTAACTCAAGCAGCTTGTCATGTTTTAAGAAGCAAAATAAATGCTTTGTTTCTGAATGCATTTAGAGGATTGGTGTAGCAGTTCACTTAGATTCAAAAAGATCTTTTGCTGGACTTAGTTTTTCTGACTGCTGTCTTTCATTCGGTAGAAACGGAAACTGTCAGATAAACCGGTAGAGGCCGGGGAAGACTACACCAAGTTCAACAGTGCTGATTTTACACGAAAAGTGAGTTAGAATCACAAACATAGTGGTCATAGGTTTTATGATACAAACATTGGAAGAAATTGCATTACATGCTACAGCAGAACTGTCTGTTTCTCTCTGTCTATGCCTAAAATAATCATTCAGGAGTTCATGCTTCAAGTATTATTGGATGTAAATTTACTTTTCCCGCTTAATTTTAGCTACTGTACTACAGTTTGGATAATTATAATATTTAAAATATGTTCTATGTTATCTTAGCCACCAAAGAAGATGACTGCAGCTCAGAAGAGTCTTGCCAAAGTAGACAAATCTGGGATGAAGTGCTTGTCGGCATTCTTCAGCCCAAAAGTCAAACAAGAGAAGAACTGACTCAGTGAGTGAGTGAGTGTTTGTGTGAGTGTGAAACATTTTGCTAATAAAGGTATTAGAAAATAAGTTTTGCTCCACTGCTTGCTTTATTTTTCCACCCATAATGTGCTGTGCTTAATGCAGCGCTATACAATACTTCGATTTAAAAAAAAAATTAACTTGCACCTGTTGTTATTGTGATTTTTAGTTTTTATAGTTTGAAAGGGTAATACCCAATTCCTGCTTCCTTTTTTTCAAAAAAAGAAACCAGCCCTTTTTAGCTATGGATTCTAACACATGCATGTAGTTCCTCTTTATAGGCTTTAATGCTTAAAAAACAACTGACTAGAAATACACCACTTGAACAGTAGCTGAAGTAGTTAACACAGTTGAGCACTCTTTTCTTGCATTCTGGTGTACTAACAGATAATCACAAATCATCATAAACATTAATAAAAAAAGATTGTACAATCTACACACTAAGGCACCTAGTACCAGTTTGAGGGATGTCATATAATGAAATGCTATAGTAAGGATCCCCTAAAGTTTTACTGTATTACACTTAACAAATGGAAAATACAAGTGTTAGTTTTGCATTTGGTTAATTAAAACTCACCTATCATAACTAGGCAGTTGATAGCTAGCCCCTTGGCCCTGATGTGTTTTGCATCACTCGTATGTCTGAACCCTTTCTGAATATCTAACTGTTAACCAGACAGGTGATTCTCGAACCTGCATTATTGTGATTAGGAAATTCTTGTTGCTGGAATCAGTGCACAGGATGATTGTTCAGTGGTTATGCTCTGTTAATTGCCTGAAACGTTTGTTATTGAAAGCTGCTGACAAAAAGGATCTGATCTGCTGTGGATAATTTATGAAGCTTGGGCAGTGAGTAAGCATTGACATTACGTCACAGAGCTCGCATCCTCTGTGGTGATTCAGACTATTCCTGTGAACTTTTAGTCATCTGGGCACAAACAGTGGAAACAGGTCAGCATTGCTTTAAGGAACACTCCACTACTTTTGAAAATAGGCTACTTTTCCATCTCCCCTAAAGTTATACAGTTGTTTTACCATTTTCATTTCAGCCGATCTCTGGGCCTGGCAGTAGCACTTTAGCTGTAGCTTAGTGTACATCATTGAATCTGTTTAGACCGTCAGCATCTCGCTTAAAAATGACCAAAGAGTTTCAATATTTTAAATACTATTTAAAACTTGACTCTTCTATAGCTACATTGTGTACTTTGACCAATGGAAAATTAAAAGTTGTTATTTTCTAGACAGGCGCAACGATATTGCGCAGTGCCTGAAAATAGTACCCAGCTAACTTTCAACATTAGCTCATTTTCAGGCACTTCATAATATCACTGCGCCTGCTGCACCCATGGTACGACAGCAAAGCTTCTTGATTATTATGCCTGAATGATAGTAATAGTTCCTTGCCATATCAGCCTAGAAAATCCCAGCTTTTCATTTTCCGTCGGATAAATATCGAAACTCTTTGGTCATTTTTAAGCAAGAAGCTGATGGTCTAATCAGATTCAATGACCTATGCTAAGCTACAGCTAAAGTTCTACCACCAGACCCAGAGATTGGCTGAATGCATTCAAAAATGGTAAAACTCAACTGTTTAACACTAGGGAAGTTGGAAAATGAGCCTATTTTCAAAAAAAGTGGCGTGTTCCTTTAAGCAGCTAGTCTTTCTTCTTGAGCTTGGGTTTGAAGCGCAGAGTCTGAAAGGCACTCTCCACCACTTTTGGCAGGTGGATTGGGTTTCGTTGTAGACGTCTCCTGCTACCTGTGCTTCCCATGTCCCCCTTCCGCTGGGCTGCCTGTCCGTGACTGATATCTGAATTCTTGGGCTGCGACTCTGTCATGGAGATTCGACGAGGGTCCCGAAGTACCCAGTTAGAGTGAAGGTCATGTTCGCTGGTACTAGTAGCCACTAAAGAAACATTAAAATGGGAGGATGGAGAGAAACAGACATAACAAACAATAAAAAATTGATGACTGTACCATGAAGGGGAAAGAGCTAAATACATCTAAGTGACCAAGCTTTCCATTAAGATGTACACAGTTGCAACATCCTACAATTGCATCTTCCATGCAGTCTTTAGAGTTCACTAGAGTTTGAACTTAAAGAAAGGCTTAAAGGGGTCATATGACGTTGATAAAAAGAACATTAGCTTGTGTATTTGGTGTAATGCAATGTATTTATGCGGTTTAATGTTAAAAAAACACATTATTTTTCATATAATGTACTGTACATTATTGATGCTCCTCTATGCCTCGTCTTTCTGAAACGCATTGATTTTTACAAAGCTCATCGTTCTGAAAAAAGAAATGTATACGCTGATTGGCCAAACTTCTCAAAACTTGCGTTTGAATCATCATTGGCAAATTCTTTAAATATTAAAAATGCACTTACAGACAGTGAGGTAGAAGCGCCTGACTGTCGTTTCAAAGTTGGAGCTGCCCCACTTTATAGAAACAGCCTTTGTACCACAGACGCATTGTAGGCTACTGGATCAGGAAACAGTCCTCATCCTCCATAAAATGTGCTGCACGCATCTGAATATTTAGGTTGAACTGTTCTGGAACAGTGTTGTAAATACAACTTAAAAACTGGTTTCTAGTTGTGTCCTCTTTTTAAAGGTCAAACAAAGTAGTTTTTCTTTCACAATGAAAATACACAGCGTCTCCACAAAATGGCTGCGGCGGCAATAAAAAGTTATTCCTTCTTTCTTTGCTTGAACATTTGGGCGGTGTTATGCAAATCTTCCCGCATCATGACATAGACGTGGGGGTGTGTTGAGGGCATGGTTGACCTTTTTTGAACTGGTTTGAACTTTTATGAAGAATATTTCTTTGGATTTGAGACTTAAATCTTTGCAACTTTACAGTCAGATCTTCTTAATGCACCAAGAGCTTGTAACAATCCAAGGGACAAGAAGGGACAAATTTAAATTGCATCATATGACCCCTTTAAGTAATAAGCTCCACACTCACCTATGAAGTCCACATCTGCATGCCCATTATCCATATGTGGTTTTCGACTGGGCTCTGGGTCACAGCTTGCAATGACTGCATCAAAGAACTGAAGGGTGTCTTCCTCATTTGGGATTGGTGGAGCAGAAGGTTCAGGCCTTGAAGTCTTTAAAATAAGATGATGTATGTATTATGCATACTTTTAGTTGCATTGCTTATTCAAACTAATTGCATTAGCATAGGTTCCTTTGACATTGTTTTTGCTAATTTTAGAACTGATAAACCTCAAAACTAAAACTGTTAAAATGAATAGCCTGGTCATGCAATCCTTTAAAAAATGATCAAGGATTTTCCCCACAAAACAAACCTACACCAGCCAAATATAATTGAGTAAACTTCAGAAAGGGAACAACATTTCATATTTTCCTTTTTTTTCATCTAGATCAGACCGTTTCATTGGCCACACTTTATTTTATGTTCCAATTCTCACTATTAACTCCCCTAACTATGACTCTTATTCGGTTGAAAGTAGACAAATGGGCACAACTTGATTTGATTTGCCCTAATAATGTTCTCAATTTCTTATATTAAACATGTAAACCTTGTCTTGTTGCCTCTCACCTGTGCAGCTCTGTTCTGCGGTGGCCGGGGTGCGGGGTTCTTCTTGCGGGACGTGGTCTCTTTGTGTTCGCTGTTCTTGAGGTCATTGATGCTCTTGGTGTACTGACGCCTGAGCGCCACCAGTTCCTGTAAGTACTCTAAGCAGTTCTGGTTCTGAGAATAGAGCCATACTCGGTCCTCTCGGCTCTGGTAGTAATACAGTGCCGTGCAGGACTCGACGCTCACGGCGCTCACGCTTCGCTTCAGCGTGGTGTCCTGCGGCGCGCGTCTGCTCTCCCCGACCACGAGCATAGACGTGCTCCGGACCAGTTTCACAGTGCACGCGCTGTGGTAGTCCTCATTGGGCCTGAACCTGTCCCGTGAGCGAGGTCCAAGATGGTTCGGACGAAAAGCTGCGTTGATTTTCTTAAACATCACAGTCGCTGTCTCGGTGTTGTAGTTCAGTGGTTAAATATCTGTGCTGATATGTGAAAGGATGTTGGTTCAAACCCCACGAGGGTTCTATCACCATTTTGTTCTTGATGAAGACACTTAATATCGTAAGTCATTAAGAAAAGCGTTAAAAACGTCAAATGAATTACTAAGCTTGTTTAGTAACCTTTAAATATATATAATAACTTTTATAGTTGACAGCCAGCCTGTTCTGCTTCTCCATATCCCTCTCCGCGTTGCTCCACACGCGAAAACTTACTTTATATGTTGATTAAATCCAGAGCCAAGATCGAGTTTTGTTGGTTGATTTTGTCCATGGTGCGAAACAGTTGTTTTTGAGACAAACGCGTTAAGGACATATTATAGACGATGCTTATTTCTTATCTGTATGAAAGAAGTCATGGTAAGTTTCTAACGCAGCCATGGCGACGGTGCGCTTGTAACTGTACGCTAACACATTAATAATGAATAAACATTAGACATATTAGACTACATGCATCTGCTGGCTATCACAGTTAGACCTATGATGCATATGTTACATAACATTCTATACAGTTTCATTTGCATAAAAACCAGGTAAACCCTAAATCGCCTTGGATAAAAGATCTCCTAAATTACAGTTCGCTATTATATTCTATTTAATTACTACTGAACATTATTTAACAGTACTATTTGTAACTGAGTGGTAAAAAAGATGGAAAATAGACTTGTATTTAACCCACATTTGGGTTTTTTTTAAACTTTTTTTTAAATAGCAATCTAAATGTGAAGATAATAGGCCTATAAAAATTCAACAATAGTTGTTTCTGATTTAAAACCATCATCAATTAATCAGACTTAATACATTGAAATTAATAGTAAGTGTCATGTTCTGTGATGGTTTTATTTTAACATGATGGTATACTGGAAACATATTACAGAAGAACCTTATTGTTTTTTACTCTACAAAAAATTTCAATAAAGTAATAAAAATGACAGTATTACCATGTATTTGCTAAATTATGATGCTAAATTATGTCTCTGATATAGTATCAGAACTTAAAAGTAATAAATTGCTGGATTTCAGGAGGATATAAACAAGGTACAGATCCATTCATATTAAACATAAGTTGGACACTTGAGCTAGAGGCACTAAGATGGGACGGCTAAAGTTTCTGGTGGGGTATTGGGTGGACTCTGCGAGCTGTGTGGTCACCATTAAGGGAGTTTATTCCTTGCGTGTACTGAAGGATCTAAGGATCATCAAAAGCTTTGTTGCTTCAAGTGAGCAATCTCAGTTTATTTATTTTTATTCAGATACAAAATGTACTCTCTCTCTATCTCTGTATATATATATTAACCCTATTTCTGACCCTTTGAATAAATTTTTTTTTTAGGGTGTGTTATGTGAGATTAAAGCACAATAATGAACTGGCATGCAAAAAATAAAATAAAGTAAAATAAACAAAACAAAATAAAATAAATGAAAGTGGCATGACATTCTCCACAGGTTGTTGTATACATTAAAATGTCCGCCAATTTGACTGGTTTTGTGTTCTGAATTTTTGTCTGTCTAAATAAGTACTTTCATAGACATTATGAAAACTACTATATACATTTTTCTTGTGCATATTATGAGAAAATTTATGAAAAAGTATAATGTGCATGTGCTTGTACACTTGTTGGTTCATCAGGTAATCTTTATTTTTATCTAAGATAGACAGATCATCACATGAATAATGAATGTAGGTGATGCAGCATTTTGTCACCAACCTTTTAGCCGATTAACCAGCGCTACATAGACGTTTGTTACACTGGTATTGGATTATTTGGTAATAAAGGAAATAAAGACTCACTGTTACATACGATTCTGAATAGCAGCAGGTGCAAACGTTGGTATTAGAGGAAATATGCGGCCTATAAAGACATTTTTCATTCTAATGAAACTGCCAAATATAACAGCTGCTTGAAGTAGCGTGAGAGAGAAAAGTAACAGAATACAACAATGTGCCAATCAATACCCTAGGACCATGGTCCATCTCCCATAGCACAAACAGTTTATTCACCACATTTATATTTTATGTACTTAGTCTCTCCATTATGGAAATTACAGACAACCTCCTTTTAAAAAACAGGAAATCTATATGGGAAACATCAAAGGAGTTGTGCTGGTCTGAGGTGTGTGGCAATACTCTTAACCTGTTGGTGGATAATAGCACATTACACAAATTTAACAGCTCATTTAAGTCTTCTTGTAATGACTATAACAAGCTTGGATCATGAGAACAGGCATCTATAAATACACATAAATATGGTTCCAAATTTACATGGAAGACAGAATTTCATAATACTTTCACTTCCTCCCTCAGTGGAGCATAAAACTGAACAACTATACATAGTCATTGCATAACTTTCACTTACAGTGAAATAAAAACCATTACAGCAGTGCTTAAAAACGGCGGAGACTCGGCGAGAGACAGAACTGCACAGATCCACCACAGCTCAATAATCAGAAAATCTTCAGTACCAAAAAAGGTAAGCTTAAGGGAACTGTCTGTGTACCGTAATCTTCCTTTTGTCTTCAATATTCTAGCTGGATTCTAGTCTTCATAATTGGTCTGAAGTATTGGGTAATGAAAAACGTTCAATTATGGAAGATGCAAAAATGTCTTGGATTACTTAATATTCTTGGTGTAATGTGAGATGGATTAAGTAAGGGTATTTTTGCCCATGGGTACAACCTTGTGATTTCATGTGATCCACCCAGTGTGTAGTTTGTTTTTAAATACAGTTTAATATTATTAATAATATTAATATTTTTTACAATTTATAATAATTATTTCAATTACTGTGATGGCAGATCTGACTTTTCATTACTCCAGACCTCACATTATCCTTAAAAAACCATTCTAAAAGGAAACGTTTTCTTGCTGCTCATTATTTTGTGCGGAAACTGTGATGCATTTTTCCCAGATTCTAAAGAACAATATTTAGTTGAAATATACATTTCTGTAATGTTATTTCTGTAAAGTCTTTATTGTCACTTTTGATGAATATAATGTATCCTCGCACAAACTGTATTTCTGAGTTCGGTGTGAACGGATATAACTTCTGTGTTTGTAGATGTTGTGTGAAGGTAAGCTGTGGAGTGTGGTGTTTGAAGCTGAACTGGAGTGTGTAAATCCCCCTACATGCTGCACGGTCACAGTGCAATCATCGTCTTTGCCAAGCTGCCCCCTGTCAGCACGAAGCTCCGTCCACTCATCTCTAGAAAATACAACCAGGACCAAGACCCAGCAGAGCGATGCCCATCCTTCCCCCACTGATCCTGAGGCAGGACGGCAACTGGCCATAGGTGTAGATATTCCCAGGCCTGCAGACACCCCAGAAGCAGAGGCCTTTTTGGTGCCTTCATGCTGCCACAGCATCTGCCAGCATTACAGTGATTTACATATTGCTGGTGGCCAGGTGCTGCCGTTCAGCCCATGTGCAGGGGATGTACAAGGCAATCTCATTCAGGACCCCCAGCCCGGGCCCTTCCTCCTTTCTGGAGATGTTCCCTCCCCCTCCCTCCTGCCTCCTGTGGTCCATGAGTACAGAAGTTCAAGGCGCTGGAGGGAAGAAAGTGGGCGCGAGCGTCCCTCTCTTCTGCAGTTCAGCCAGCCCCTCTCTAACTCACAGCTCAACGGCTACCTGGAGCAGAAGCTTTTGGAGCTGTACAAGCAGTACCTGACGGAGGGACCCTTGGTGACCAGGCCCGTCATGGCATCTGAGCTACTGCAGACCAGTCTGGATCAGATGACTCTCCAGCTGAGCCGTGAGCAGAACATGGAGACGGCACGGGCCAAAGACATGCTCCTCAGCTGCCTGCTTAAAGTCACCAGCAGTTACCAGTCCAGTGAAATCAGCACCCCTATATTGCAGATCTCCACTGATACGAAGTGAGTTTGATAGTGGAAAGAGATGGAAAGACATGTGTAATGTGTTACTTGTAACAAGTAGTTAATAGCTTGAAACTAGCATGTTAATCATTGATTATGTAAAGTAATAATGATTCTGAAAATGCAAAATAAATATCACATTTCTAATTCAAACGGGGTTCCCACAGTCACTGAAAGTCTGGATGAATATATAAATAAAATAATTTGGCAAGTTTTAAAATGTTTCAATATAATTTTTTTCATTTATTGTATTTATTTATCTTTTAAATTAGCTTTTACTTGTGGAGTTTTCATTTACATTTTACTCATCTTATTTGCTTTTGTTATTTTTTTATTATATTAACATATAGCCTTAATTTGTTTTAATTTTAGTTTCAGTACTTTAAGTACATAATTGATTAATGGTTAATAAACCTTTATAGTTTAGCTCCTGTGTACCTAACTAGCCTCTTACCACATTACAACCCATCAAGCTCCCTAAGGTCACAAAACGCTGGACTTTTGGTAGTTCCGGATAGCAAAGTCCATTAAGGAGGTAGAGCTTTTTCACATTTGGCTCCCGAACTCTGGAATAGCCTTCCTGATAATGTTCGGGGTTCAGACACACTCTCTGTTTAAATCTAGATTAAAAACACATCTCTTTCGCCAAGCATTCAAATAATGTATCTCTTAAATTGTGACTGCAGTTGTATTGGATCAAATGCTCATTCTCATTCTTTAGCTTGGGTTAAACTAATTAATTTTACTTGGTTGGAACAGAAGTCTCTATTTGTCTCTCTGTTTTGCCATGGGATTTACACAAGCTCCAGTCTGGATCCAGAACACCTGAGAAGAGATGATGCTGACCCTCAGAGGACCCCAGATGATGCTAACCCTGAAACAACATACAGAACTAACAATTATTGCTACATGTGTGACTGCATCATATAATTACTGCTGTTAATAATGTTCATTGTCTGGCTGACTGAAAAATCCTGTCATATGCGCACAAACTGACAGTCACCACTAAATATTGTAGAAACTTAATTTTCTGTTAAGTTGCTTTGTAATGATTTGTATTGTAAAAAGCGCTATACAAATAAACTTGAATTGAATAAATGTTTTAATTAGCTGTCAAGGCAACATTTCTAATTTATTTCATTTTCAAGTTATTTATTTTAATCTATTTTTTTTATTAATTTATTTTCATTTTCAAGTTTAAGACTTCACATAAAATTTACATTTTACCTCAGCATAATTACCACAAATGATAATTAAGGTTATTAATAGTTATAGTTGGCAATAACGTCTGTGAGAAATCACAAATTACTTTAAAAATCTAAAAATTCAATTCAAGTTTATTTGTATAGCGCTTTTTACAATACAATCATTACAAAGCAACTTCACAGAAAATTGTTTCTAAAATATTTAGTAGTAGCTTATAAGTGGTGACTGTTAGTTTGTGTGCATATGACAGGATTTTTCAGAAAAATGTATACAAGACGTAGTCAACCAGATGATGAACATTATTAACAGCAATTATTATATGATGCAATCACACTTGAAGCAATAATTGTTAGTTCTGTTTGTTGATTCAGGGTTGGCATCATCTGAGGTCCTCTGAGGGTCAGCATCATCTCTTCTCAGGTGTTCTGGATTCAGACTGAAGCTTGTTTAAATCCTAGTTACTAGACAAAAAAAAAAAAAAAGAAAAAAGAGAGAGAGACAAATAGAGACATAATTAGTGTTGGTCCATTTTTTTTATATACCAAAGTCACTGCACCCGTTTATCCAAGAAATCTTGGAGCACTTCATGCTTTCTTCTGCAGGCCCGCTTTTTGAAGACGCTGATTTAATTTTCCAGCAGGATTTGGCACCTACACACACTGCCAAAAGAACCAAAAATTGGTTAAATGACCATGGTGTTGGTTGTACTTGACTGACCAGCAAACTCACCTGACCTGAACCCCATAGAGAATCAGGGTATTGTCAAGAGGAAGATGAGAAACGAGACCAAAAAACGCAGATGAGCTGAAGGCCACTGTCAAAGAAACCTTGGCTTCCATACCACCTCAGCAGTGCTACAAACTGATCATCTCCATGCCACGCTGAAATGAGGCAGTAATTAAAGCAAAAGGAGCCCCTACCAAGTATTGAATACATGTACAGTAAATGAACATACTTTCCAGAAGGCCTTAAGTATTCTAATTTGTTGAGATTTTGATTTGGTGGGTTTTTGTTAAATGTGATCCAAAATCATCACAATTAAAAGAACCAAAGACTTAAACTACTTCAATCTGTGTGCATTGAATTTAATACACAAGTTTCACAATTTGAGTTGAATTACTGAAATTAACTTTCCCACGACATTCTTAATTTATTGAGATGCACACCTGTTTATGTCATATAGGTTTTGATGGGCCAATGCATATAAAGCTAGATTAAAAAAAAAAAAAAACACGATATTGTAGGACCAGATGTTTTATTCTTATTTCTTATCCAAAACAAGATGTGATACATAGGCTACATACTTTACAAGAGCTTTGAGTGCCTAGAAAAGTGCTATATAAATGTAATGAATTATTATTATTATTATTATAATTATTACATACACTACCAATCAAAATGTTTTGAACACTAAACAGCATTTAACTGAAATAAAAAGCTTTTGGAACATTATACTATACTCCAGCTTGGAGTCAGTATAATTCACAATATTACCGATTTTGCTGTAATTTTGATCAAATAAATGCAGGCTTGGTGAGCAGAAGATAATAATTCATTATAATTCTTTAAAAAACATAAATCTTACTGTTCAAAAACTTTTGACTGGTATGTATACATAATATAGAAATGATTGAAGTGGTGGTGTGCCGCCAGGACTGTAAAATTTTAGGGCTGATTTTTAGACTTAACATCAAAAGGACAATAAGCATGTTTATTTATTTATTATAAATGACTAAACACAATCAGCAGCAGTCAAAGATTACTAAATAAACTGTGTTAAGGTTAATAATTTAATCTACAGTTGGTTTTTTTCTACTGAGGATTTTACAGGTAAGATGAGCAGAGGAGAAATGTTACAGCCAACACCAAAAAATGGAAATAATCTTTCAGTGAACGTATGTGTAAAAGAGTGTATGTGTGTGTCAGTAAGAGGGTCAGAGAACGACAGCTTTCCACTGTCCCAGTCCAGCTGAACTCTGATCCTCTGCAGTTTCTCTTTCACAAGGAGGAGAGCTGGTGATTGTGGTGGTTCGTGTGCTTTATATTCACCACAGAAATGACCCACCAGCCAGATTCCTCTCCTTGAGAATATTTTATTCCTCCTCTGAGCAGATTCAGCCATCACTCCGAGGAACCAGCCTGTACTGTCTCCGACTTCAACGTCCCAGCAGTGAGAGCCAGAGTCAAAACCCTCTGAGCCCAGAACACAGGCGAACATGTCGAATCGCTCTGGATTCTCAGGAAGTGTCTGTTCCTCATCGCTGTACCTCACACTGGTCAGGTCATCAGACACAATGAGATTACAGTGAGCAGTGTTGGGATCAAAGGTCACAGAAGCTGAAGAGGGAGACACATAAACATGAAAGAAAACAAATTACTCTCATGATGGAGCTGAATTCACAGTTGTGTTCTTTACTCACTGTAATCAACAGTTTCCTGCATCTTCTGTAACACAGTGAACTTCAGGTTGCTCAAGTGTTTTGGCACATTGATCAGAACTCCAGAAATGTTCTCCGGATCCGGCGGTTTACACTGGGAAACCCTGGAAAAACACTCAATAATCAGTGATGCTGTGGTTTGAGTTCAGTACAGCAGAGGAGAAACGATAACAAACCTTTTCAAAGTGGCATCATAGTTCTGGAAAAGAAAAGAAATGCAAGTTATGCAGCAAAACTAAATTAGAATTTTTGAAAATGTCATATTTGCATTTGAAATCATGATAATTAAAATGCTGTCATTTAATTTCTATATAAAAAAAACCCACATGATTTATACCTGTAGGAATAGAGCATCTTCGGCTTTCATCTCCTCCTCTATAGCTGTGATTGTGGCAGAAAGAGAAGACATCTCTTTACTCATCTTCTCAATCTTCTTCCTCAACATCTGGCTCTTTTGCTCTTCTTCCTCTCTCAGAGCTTTTTTCCTGGCTGCCTCTTCATTACACAAACTTTGGCGAAGTTTCACAAACTCCTCCTTGATCCGACCCTCTGTGTATTGAGCCTGAAACTGACAACTAACATGTCTATATTCCATAAAAGCATAAACACACACACACACACGTTACAATGTAATAGAGCTTCGCCATATTTAAACTTACAAAAACCTACCATAATATATTCTGCAGTTTGAAGTGAAGCCTTTTGAAACTCCTGAAATATCCTCAACTTTAACTGCAAAGGTTTTAATGCAGTTTTGAGTTTCTCCTGGAATAAATTAACAGAAGGAGTTAATATAAAAATACCAGATCCTGTACATCGAAGAAATGAAACATGTACTTGACATGCACAGTTATGCCTGCTTTCTTAATATTTCTTCCATTTGGTTATTAAGATAACTTTCTGATCAACCGCTTAATAATCGATTCACCCAAAAAGCTGAATGGGTTTTCGGTTCAATGAATGAACTGAGACTCTAGAACTGGTTCAGGTCAAATTCATGACTTCATAATTTAATCTCCAGTTCACTGAAAGAATCAGACTTAGAAAAACAATTAATTTATGAATCTGACATCGCTAAAGTTAATATCAGACAGATGAAAACATGTATGATGACATGTCTCGGCAATGAATCACTTGGTTTAATTCGCTTTAAGAGGTTTTGGGCGTCGGATTTTAAAATAGTCAAAAGAATTCGAAGCGTAGTGTTCTGGCCTAAAATATTATTCATTATTGTCGGCAGTGTCTGAAGAATTAACGTAACTGACCTTAGCAGCAGCGCTGTCTGTGGACTGTAGTGAGGAGGATGCAGTGTTTTTGTCATCATCATCTTCTTCTGTATCCATCACTTCTCGTCGTCTCTTCACTTCCAGTGAAGGTGTTGACTCCGCACATCGTTTCTCTCTCATCTTCCTCCACGTATCTGTAATAAGCTTTTTTATTCGTTCTGCATCTTTGGACACGCGATCGTACCTCAGTAGCAGAGTTCTGCAGATGCTGCAGATGGCCAGAGTCGTGTCCTGAAGTTTGCCAACTAATTCCTCCAGCACGACCGCATGATCCGCTTTGTTTTCAGACTTGTTGCCGTGAAACAGTCGGTGCTTATTACATTTGGATGGATAGAATTCCCTACCACAAAGCAAACAGTCATTTTCCACTTTCCTCGGTTTGGTCTGTACAACGTTTCGCAGAGATTCCTGTGCCATCATTATCGATTTCAGATTTACCCGCCCCTAAAAACGAACTGTAGTTTGAACAGCGAACGGTGATTGGTCGGTTTACATGTCAGTCACGTGATTTCTTCCGGTCCATGTGGGCGGTCCTTGGACAGTATAAGAACAGTGCGCATGGGAGCTGATGTTTAGTTATAAACACAATATCCAAACTAAGCAAAAGAAGAGCTTTTTTCCAAGTGGTATTTTATCATACTATTACAGTTTTTTTTATATAATATTTTTTCAAACTCTCTAACCACTAGTCACGACTTACCTCTTTTTTTCAAAGTGGCATCATAGTTCTGTAAAGAAAAAAAAAATCAGAATATATAACAAATTTAAGCTTAAGCTTAAACTTAAACTTTTTTTTTTTTTTTTTTTTTTGCATTTTTATACTGCATTAGTTTCTCAAACTCCTCCTTAATCTGTGCTGAGCCTGAAACTGAAACGAAACACATTTCAGACAAATACATAACACTACAGTTGGTAAGGTCGTCGTGATTTTGCCAAGTAAGACATGTTCCTTGATCAACAAATCACGCTCGCCCAGTTCAGTCTATGCACAGTATTTTTAATGCAATTGTGTGTGCAACGATTCTTAACTTGAATTACCCCTTACAATTAACTGTACAAAAACAGTTATTTATGCTGCCTGATAGGGCAAACTATTTCACATTATTATGATTACCAATAACATTTTTTATTCTAGTAATCATAAACACACTGGTTTGTGGTGCAATTAAAACCTCTATTTAGGGGTGGGCAATATGGCAAAATTATCATATTGACTTATTTTTCAGGCAGGATCGTGATCCAGAATTTATTTTAGCAGCTAATGAATCAGAAAATCTTACACATCGACTTCTCTTTTGTTTCACTTTGGTTCGTTACAGAAGTGGTGTATTATCGCCGCCTACAGTACATCTTATGGATCACATGTCTCGTCCTCAAGGGGGCGCTATAAGCCGAATTCAAATCTTAAATCTCGACTAAAGACATTTCATATGTAGAGGAGAGCGAGGCGAGTTGGGCCACATGGAGTTAAACTGTGCCACTGATTATGCTGAGGTAAAACCGAACATTTTCCCCTAATAAGGACATAGCCTATAGATTTGGATAGATTGGATGGATGTATGACTTCTTAAAAGTCACACTCTTCTGTATTTAAAGATAGGGCATTTTTTAATATTATTTAAAAAATTAAAAACAAAAAGTTCACATTGAAGAACAAAATCTAAATCATGTTTGGTGTAAAATTAATGAAATATAATGTAGAATAACCATAAAATGATACTTTATAATCATAAGAAGGGGTGAGCCACTGGCTCAACTTACCCCAGGACTTTTCCTTGAACATACAAAGATCACTTTAAACAGCAAAAGAAGAAGAAGTTTTTGAGCCTAAATTTGTTTGCCAAGTATTCCATGGACCCCTCTCCATCACAGAGTGAGTAAAATGTTTAAATCTTCAAATATGTGTGGTCTTATGGTTTAAGGTTGTCTAGAAACAAGGGGTGGCTCAACTTTCCTGTAGGATCACCTTGCTCTCCAAACATGTATATTCATTCCAAAAATGTACCTGAAAATTTCCATCAATTATTTGATAATCACAGGACAGTGATTGGTTCATTGTGATTAGTGCAGTAAAGTTCTATTAATAAACTTTTTTATTATTATTATTGAGTTACTTAAACTTTTTTTGTGTGTGTCAGAGCTACTTTTATGCAATCTAAATAGGAAATGAAAAGAAACAACTTTGCATTTGTTTTATCATTGTATTTACTGAAGGATTTAGACATAAAAAAAAAACAATATTTTATGATAGAAATCTGTGTATTTGATGGACTTTTTATTTTCAGAATGATATTTTGGAATGTAAGAATGAGACAATGCAATTATTTGTTTTATTAGGAAAATACCATATAACATGAGTTCTTTGCAAAAAAATTCCTTTTATTTTATAAATTAGGCCTATAGTTTATATATAAACTTTTTGGAAAAAACTTTAAAAACTGGTAGTTAATGTTGTTGTAATAATGTGTCTGCAATTACCTTTATTGTGTACTGACATTTCTGATGTGCATTCAAGCTATGAAACTAGAAAAAGTTAAGTCCACCAAGACAGGCTTTGAATATTGGTTTGACAGACCTAGCCTGAGGTCTGAGTAGTTTTAAAAGCTTAGGTTTGTAGTTTATCGAGATGTGCTGAAGGGGAAGGGTTTAAAGGAGTGCTGCACAGCAGGGATCTGTGTTTACGTGAATGTTTTCGAAACATTTAACCCTGGCCTGGACATCTTACAACCCTGTACCCAAAACTCCATTTGCAACATCTTTTAATGCCATTTGACCCATTGATTTTACATCAGTTCTTCTTTAATGCATGGGGCCTCTACAGTATATGGAAAAGTTTTTAATCTGAAAAATGTGAATTTGTGGACACCATGCATTTTGCTTATCAGGCTTTCAAACAAAACATACTCTTCTGCATTTAATACAGTCCAATCCCAAAGTACCTACTACATGATGTAAATGTGAACAGCAAGTTGGTTCTTTGCATCAAAAGCGCTTCTTCAGCAAGACCGTTTGAACAGCACCTCATCTGACTGGCGCTCCTCAGGGATGTGTGTTGCTACATCTCCCCTGTTATATCATGTTAATATACAGCAGTCAAATGCAGTGTAACAACAGTGACCTGCTCCTTTCAAGTACGCCGATGATACAGCTTTGGTGGCTTGCTAGAGGGATGTAAATAGTCTATTTCCAGAATGTTGACAGCCGTGTCTTCTGGTTTGATAACAGCTCCCTACACATTAATATCACCAAGACGAAGGAGCCATGATTAGAAAGTTATGCTCGAGCTGGCAGCACAGGATCTGAAGCAGGTCATCAGCTTTAAATATCTCTGCAATATAATAGTCAGTGACTTCTAGAGCAACACTGACTACATCCACAAGAAGCCAAGGCACACACACACACACACACACACCCAAAAATAAATTCCTGAAAAACCCAGTTTATGTAAGAAAATTCATGTGACCAACAAACTTATATAAATCCTGACAAAACTTTCCAATAAGGATCAATTTATTTTCATTAGCTAATCATTATATATCTTAAATTAACAACTAGTGTTGATTTCTGTATATACTAATACATTTTACTATTTCAAATTTATATATTTAATTGAGTTATATAAATTAACATAATTTAATATATTCTGAAGCAATATGAATTAACACTCGACAATAATATATATATATATATTATATTATATTATATATATATTTTATTTATTTTTTTTTTTTATATAAATTAACATTAAAGAAATAGTTCACGCCAAAAAAAAAAAAAAAAAAAAAAAAAAAAAACTGAAAATGTACTCACCCCAAGGCCGTCAAATATAAAGATGAGTTTATTTCTTTATCAGAACAGATTTGGAGAAAATTACATCACTTGTTCACTAAAGGATCTTCTGCAATGAGTGGGTGCCGGCAGAGTCCAAACAGTTTATTAAAACATCATAATGACCCAAATGTAATCCAGTCGACACATCAGTTAATGTATACAGAAGTGAAAAGCTTAAAGTTCGTAGGAAAAAAAAAATCCATCAAGATGTTTTTAACTTAAAACCCCAACTTCCAGTTAAGATACAAGTATTCTATCTATGATATTGCTTTCTCCAGTGAAAAGCTTGTCTCGTCTGAATCAGGAAATATGCACAGATCAAGCACCGTTTACAAGTGAGAAAAGTTCTAAACAAATACATTGGTGGATTTTGATGTGAGAGGACAACAGGGGATGGACTTTTTCACTAGAGGAAGAATTATTGTTGATTATGGACTCATGTTTTGGCTGGAAGTTATAGTTTAAAGTTAAAGCACCTTGATGTATTTGTTTCTTACAAATGCAGCTTTTTATTTCACATAGGTTAATCTATAAATCTGTTCTGATGAAGAAACAAACTCATCTCCATCTCGGATGGCCTGAAGATGAGAATATTTTTAGTAAATTTTCCTTTTCCTTTTAGCTAGATAATAAATGCTGTAAAAATATTGTTCATTGGTAGTTCATGATACCCAATAAATTAACTAATGTTAATGAATTAAACTTTACTGTGAAGTGTTGCATTGGCAGTAATTATCCTCAAGTTACTTTGCTGTCAGTTTACTATTTTAAGTATTGTTTTTATCTTATGGCAATATGTCTATTTATGTTCAATAATTACTTATAGTCTGTTTATGGTAAATATGGATTTATTCATTGTAACTTTTGGACTCATTTCCATTCTATAATAAATCCAAAGGATTAAAAAGCATAACATAAAATCTTTTTAGATGTCACAGTCTGTTGTAATACAAAAAATAAGTTCATATATAACAGGTTGTTTTTCTCTTTTATTTAAAGAGGTGCATTCATATGCATATGATATGATATGATTTTTGCTTATTCAGCGTAGAATCCAGTATTTACCATTTTGTTGAAAAGCATAATTGAAATATTCAATTTAAGCAGCTCAACTAGAACCTAAAACTTTCTTTTTGTCAAATATAAGTGTCTTATTCAGACAATCCACTGTGAGAAAATTCACATCAGGCCTGACACACCTCTCCAACCATAAACACACACACACAAAATTTCACCGACCAGCTTATAGTGGTTTGTGACTTTACTGTACACAGTGAGAAACAATAGAAAAAGAAAAATGATTGTGCCTCTAGAGAGATCACACATCTCTCTGTGATAGCTGTTGTTCATAATACAGTAAATATTCAAATCAGGATACACAACTAGTCTCTATGCATACTCAAGAGGTAAAAGTTCATACATAATTCTAATTTTTTTTTTTATAAACAACTCTTTTTTTTGCAATTGAAATTGAAAAAAAGGAACAAAGTAAAATAGGAGTAAAGGAATTACAGGAATAGTTTCAGATTTTTTTTTTTGTTTCCTTTTTTTATACAGTTAGACCTCTTTTTTTAGTGTCAAACCTCTTGGTTCTGATTCTAGCTTTGTGTTTTTCCCCCTTAGAGTCAGTACATGCTGCCATAAGTGAAAACCCCTAGATCAGTAAAACCTCTAGACGAGATACAACAAATACATGTTGACTGTGGGCATTTATTAAATCATATGATTTGTTTGACACTCTATACTAGAATGCGAGTATACAGGCCTGTGTTCCTCTGTGAAACATGCCAGCATGTATCTGAGTCACACAGCAGTTAGAGGAGAAAAAGACAAGCGTGTAACCAGTGGGTTAAGACATCAGACTGAGAGCTAAACAGATTAGAAATGTAAAAGAAGATGAAAAGGTCTGTCTGTGGATCAAAAGTCCTAGAGTATGAGCATAAAAAAAATAATACAAACAAAAAAGCAGTTGATTATTGTTTCAGAAGTGAACATAAAACATTTCCTTTTCTCCACAGATGAGAACAATGTAGCAAACTGTATAAAATACCCCAAATTCACAAAGAAGAGAGTCTTCAGTCCCATTGTCCCATTGACCCTGTGGTGTTAGAGAATCAGCGTTCTTCAGATATATAAAAATAGATTTCTCCTCATTTAAAATCCCCTTAATATTTGAGAAATGGTGCTGTTCCTCTTGTAAAAGAAGACGGCACTGCTCTCTGATCACCTCTGTCGACCCCTTTAGGCTTTCGTATATATTTTGCATAATTTGTAATATATTTCCTTCTTGAAAATTCTGCAGTTAAAACCATAAATACATACCTTACATCGGACAACAGAAAGAGGGACGAAACAAAACGCAATAGCTTCCAAGCAAAACGATTTCAGTCCATTTCCAAAGAAGGCTGAAAAAACAAAACATCTCAATCAAATGTCCATTTCAAACCTAAAAAAAGAGGAAGGGACAAAACAAAAGCATCAAGCGTTAACAAGTAAAAATAGATGGGGTGATCAAACCGAACATGGAGACAGGAAGACAGCGGTGCTACAAATATAATGCTAACATCTACACGAGACCCTGTATACCTCCATGTGGTGTGACTTTCTATGCTCAGTTCACGCCTATAGGTGCACCACTATTTCGTCCCTCAACGCCGGATCAATGCTCAAAAGACTCACATCCTCAGACACACTTGGCGTGGACAGAACAATCATTCTGATCACAGGAAACCACTAATCCCATTGTGTCCTGTGCTGTATACCAGTTTATATAGTCCACCGTGTGCCAGGCGGCCCAAGCTAGGAAACTGCGTTTCGGATTCTCTGTGTTTACCAGATGACGCTGGAGATGCTCGTCTCTCTGGGCAACAGCGGGAGCATGGCGTTGTTGGCGTGGTGCTCGTCCAGGCTGTGTTGGCGGTGGTTCTTGTTGTTGACAGGCCGCTGGCCGTTCAGGAGGGTGAGGGGCAGGTTGCAATAGGTGTGCTGTGGCGGCAGCGTGCCTCCAGCTGTGAAGGGCAGCTCATAGTCATAGCTACGGTAGTGTGAGTGTTTCTGTCTTGCCAGCGAGTGCGAGCGGTATGAGCTCCGCAGAGACGGGCGCAGCTCGGGGTGAGCCGGCGCCAAGGCGGCGGATGTGGCTGTGGCCATGGAGATGGCTGAGACGGTCTGCAGGTCGGCGAAGGGGCCGGGTTCGCTGGCATCCAGCGCGTGATTGGTGAGGGTTTGCTGGGGGCAGCGGTATGGCATGGTGTAGCGGAGCTGCTTCCAGAAGCGCGAGCCGGGCTTGTTGCTCTGCGGGCCGTTCCAGTGCACCACGCTCAGGCATTTAATGGATTGTTTTAACTCCTCCACGTCCTGGTAGTTAATGACTCCTCGCAGATCGGCACACTCGATTAAGATCACTTTAATGTCCCCTGAAACCAGAGAGTTGCGCAGACGGGATTCCAGCTCAAATATACTCCACCCGCGACGAAGCACGTAGCTCGGAGTCAGCACGATGATCAGGCGTTTACTCATGTCTACGCAGCGGGACACGTCCTCTATGTACGCTACAGGAAATAAACACCACAGACAAAGAAAGAAACTGTAATCCCAAAATAAGAAGTCGCATGAGGACTGAAAATAATGCACAGCTGAAGACAAACACACATTTAAGACAGAACAACCACAGTCATTCATGAAGAACAATCTGCATGCACAATGTATGCGTACTGTGCATACAGTACACGTGTGCACGCGCGTTTTTGCATTCAAACAAAGCTGTACCTCTAAGAAGATGTGTGTCATCCTGGTAATGTTGACTGCTCATACCTGGACATAAACATTCAGCTTTCAGACACAGCACACGAACAGGGCAAAAACACCTGACATATGATGCAAACAAATGCACCGTGTCACAAAGGCACAAACTTGCCAACATTTAGGAATATTATTGATAAAATTATTGTTTTGTTCTACAGAAAGTTTGTAAAATAACTAAATAATTGTTTTCTTTTTTTCACCAAGCTGTTTTCTAGTCAACATAAGGCTTTCTGGTCATATTAATGCTGATGAGGGAGTTTAATTAGATTTAATTACAAATGATTAAATTACTAAGTATTAGGAAGCAAGATAAATCCAGTGCTGCTATCATGTTTATGAGCTGAAAATGTCATACTTCATTATGAATGATCGAGGAGTTTTCATTAGTTCTGTACAATTAGTCCTGCTTGTCAAATCTCTGTCCGTGCAACTTTCTTTTGTGATTGTTGTGGGTTTCTGAAAACACTCCTAAAACTCCACAAAAAAAATAGTACGGCATTTCTGTGAATGTCATGTGCTGATGAAATGTTTTAAACATTTAAGACAACATTTACAAACACACTAACAAAGACATACATTCACACAGAACACTCATTCTGCACGTACTGCTGGTAGGAATGAGATCTCGGTCAGGGATGAAGAGTTTGTATCCGTAATGTTTCTCCAGGACATCAGGGAGAATCTCCAGAGCAAAGCGCTCCTCTTCCTGTAATTCCTGACCCCACTGATCCAGCTCAACCTTACTGTAGGACAGGTACGCATCATACTCTTTGTTTTCTGAGGAGAAATGAAAGAAAGAAAGAACAGGTGAATCAAGGAACAGATGAAATGGAATGCTGAAGAAAAATGGAAGAATGGACAAATGAATAAACAAATAAATGAATGAAAAAATAATAAACAAATTAATTAATGTAAAAGAACAAAAGGAACAACAATGAAACAAACAAAGAAATTAATGGAGTAAATAATAAACAAACAAAAGAGAAGAAAAGAAGAAACAAACAAAAATAACAAAGAAGAAACAAATCATCAAAAAAAGAACAACAGAAGAAAAAACAAAGCAACAAATAAACAAAATAATATATGAATGAAAAACAACAAAAATCAACATGAAAAAGAACAAGAACACATTAAAGAAAAAGAAAGAATGAATGAAAGAAAGAAACAATTTAACAATATTACTTGAAATAAATATGAAATAAAATTATCTTTTATAATATGAAATAAAAGAGTTGTAACTCTAATAATTACATATATTGTAACAGTTAGAAACAAATAAGTAACTGCTGCGATGTTGTGCTCAGTAGCTCCTGTAGGAGGTGTGCATGTGGCCTTTACCTCCATCTGTATCCTCCCCTCCAAAGTGATGCCTGTAGCAGAGAAGCAGCTCGATCCTGTAGCACTTATACACAGATAATAACAAAGCCAATAGCAGAAGAATTGCACCCAGTCCACCAGCCAACTCCACAGTGTACATCAGCTCCACTGAGAGAGATAAACCACATGAGACAAAATGAAAAAAGAGAGAAAACATATTACAAATATAATATTCCCAGAATAACGTGTACTCTTGTGAGGGAAGAACTATAATCCCATGAAGGATTGTGAATGACATCAAATCAAATTAAAAAGAGAAATATAGTAGTACTTTTGACTCTATACATCATTTACATTCACTGCTGTGTGTGTGCACTTTGGATGGGTTGAATGCAGAGCACGAATTCTGAGTAAGGGTCACCATACTTGGCTGTATATCATGTCATTCAAAAATATATTGCATTGGTCAAAATTATCAATTTTTCTTTTATGCCAAAAATCATTTGGATATTAAGTAAAGATCATGTTCCATTAAGATATTTTGTAAATTTCCTACTGTAAATATATCAAAACTTTGGACAACTTTAAAGATGATTTTCTCAATATTTCGATTTTCTCTGATTCCAAATTTTCATGTAGTTCTATCTCTGCCAAATATTGTCTGATCATAATAAACCATACATCAATGAAATGTTCAATCAATGTTAAGCTTTCATATTATGTATAAATCTCAGTTTCAACAAATGTACCCTTATGACTGGTTTTGTGGTCCAGGGTCACATTTCATTAGTTTGGAACCATGGCAGTTTTAGCTGGAGAATTGAATTCTTATCAGATTTTAGTTTAAGACTCTAGAGATTTAGTTATATGGTCCCCTATCTCCAGCATAGGATGCTAGGCATGCTGGCATCTAGCTAAACCGGCAAGACTTCCCTTGTCAATTAGTTTCACTAGCAAATCTACCAGCCATATCAGCACCAAACCAGTCTGGACCAGCATGGAAATTCATGCTGTGCTAAGGACACACACAAGGGGTGAGAAATGCAAAATGTCTTCAGAATGATTAAGTGCTAATGATGCTCATATTGTTCAAAGCTCCTCTGCGCTACAGCTAATGGAGGAAAACACGCAAGATACACTCAAATGCTTTAGAGAAGCTGAAAGATTGAAGGAGAGAGAGGGTGCATATGAGAGATTTGGTTTGTGTGTGTGTTTGTGAGTGTGTGGCTTTGAGATTATCTGCAGAAATATGTGTGTATGGCTAAGACGAGTTGAAAGAGAGAGAGAGAGAGAGAGAGAGAGAGTGTTTATTCACTTGTGTGTGTGTGAGAACAGTTGAATGAGGTTTGAGTTGGGCTGAGAGGGAGAGAATGTGTCTGAACTGCTGAAGCTGTCTCCTCTTCTGAACTGCCATTAAAAGAGAAGATAGGATGCCTTCAAAGCAGCTCTCTCTAAAAGAGAGTGAATTTTAGATACCGATGCATTTCCCGAAAGGAGAGAAAGAAAGAGAGAGACATAGGAACATTCTGTGTTGTGTATGTTAAGAATCCCCAATGCACATTAAAGGGAAAGTTTACCCAAAATATGAAAATTCAGTCATCATATTTTTTTAAAGGAGCACCTTTAAAGAACATCTGAGCTGCTCTTTTTCAAACAGAAAAAGTATATACAGTAGGTGATTAGGGCCGGTCAAAATATTACGCATCACAAATTATTTTTAACATTAAAACTAATAAGAAAAGTTACCTTGAGCTGCAAATCAGCATATTAGAAGGATTTCTGAGGGATCATGTGACATGAAGACTGGAGTAATGACTGCTGAAAATTCAGCTTTGTCATGAATAAATTACATTCTAAAATATATTAAAATAGAAAACAATTATTTCACATTGTAATAATATTTCACAATATTACTGTATTTTTAATTAAATAAATACCTTTCTGAGCATATGGGTCTTAAGAAAAAAAAAATTGTACCGTCCTCAAACTTTTGAGCACTGGAAAGAAAGACTGTCAGTGAATTACTTATATTTCCATCTGTTCTTCATACAAAGACACTGTATGTCTTATAAACTACTATGATATATGAACTCATTTGGTTGCACTTTCATTCATTTCTTATGGTGATTTTTTATTTGACAGCACCTGGTTACTTTCCACTTTCATGAAAAAGAGCAGCCTTAACATTCTTCAAAACATCTTGGTTTTTATGAAAAAAATTCATACAAAAAAATGACAGAATTTTTAATTTTGTGTGAACTGTTCCTTTAAATGAGATGCACCTGGTATGACTCGGTTGGTTGAGTTCATGTATGTTACGGCTGAATGTGTTACCTCGTTTCCCAAGCTGTACATTGGCTTGTCTTCTCCCATTGCCATTTTCCGCATAACAGGAATAATTACCCAGATCTACCTCCTCCAGTGAATCTATGGTCAGAGTAATGGACACTTCCTGTTCACCCAGGTGTTCTCTAATAGTCCTGGTGAAGAGAACAAAACAATGAGCCATTGTTCACCGAAGGCTGTGGAATAAAAGTTTTTTAATTAGACCCTTTTGTTAGAGGATTTCGGGGATGAATTTTAGACTGAGCAGCTTGTAGAGGTTAGAAATTTTAGGAGGAAGGGTTTCGGGTTTGGTCGGCATTCAACAAAATGGGTCTCTTATTTAATTATAACAACACATTCACTCTCTTGTTTGTCCTGGCTGAATCATTTGAAACTGAAATTACATTTAAAAGATGCTGACAATGCTGCTCCTTAACTGCATGTAAATGCAAATATATTTGCTACATTTTGCTGTGTTATTAGGATGTATTCAGCGCCTGCTCAGATCCAGCTCTCCTTCAGACAGGGGAATTAATAATAGTGTGTCATCACAGCGACCACCCCTGCTAGATATAAATAGGCTCATATACCAGCTTGTGATATCAGTAATTGAAAATGTACTGTCAACATCTGAGTGAACATTTAAAGTGTGCTTTTATCGTGCACAATCTATTGTATTGAATAAGTGATTACACAGTGGAAGCTAGTTTTTAAAAGCAACTGTTTCTTGTACACCACTACAGAAACACAGTGGTGGTACAGTGATAGGAATACCATCGAACTTTGATATATTATCATAATATTGAGCTATTAATTTACCATGGTCTTTACACTGAGCTCATAAATAAATCCATCTGTCCATCCATGATGGTGTAATCTATTATTATAAAACTGATGTGTAATTTGCATGCAATTCTTATGTTTGCACATGCTTTTCAGCATGATATCCTTAATTCAGGGGCTGGGGGGGGGGATGTGTTGAGTTTCAGTTATACAACATGTTTACTCTCGCCTCCACCTTGCTCTTGTATTCCTTCTTACTTGATTTCGCTCTCTCGAATGCGACTCTGATCCATGTCTTCAATGAACTTCTCTCCTTTCATCCAGTAAACAAGTGGATTGATGTCCCCACTGTACCCGAAGAAGGCTCTGCATGTCAGGTTCAGCATGCTTCCTGCAAGGGAAAGGGGGTTTGTGATTACACATTGATACAAAACTTCCTTTTGTTTTGATTCAATACTTCCTCTGCCCAGGATTTGTTGCCCTCTGTAAGAATACTGTGTTCATGAAGCCAGAGATACTTTCCCAGCACTGGCCACTGGGGGGTTTCACTGTACTCAATGGCAGCTGACAAGCTTACAATGGTGTCTTGTAGGTTAATGGGACTCGCCAGTGTAGCAGGCGGGCAGGATCATAATAAGGGAGCGTTTTCTTGACAATACAGTATGGTTGAAGACTATTTCCTCCTGAGAGAAAATAAAATGCAGTTTGTTCCCAGTTCTTTGAATTGTATTTCTTTAAGATTTCTCTGAAACTCCCTTAAAGCATTAAAATCAGTTACAGCTATTCTGCTAAAAGCAAGGGTCTTCAACGGGGGAAGAACCCTAAGAGCATGCCCATTATTATTTGATCGAACACAGATTTTTGTTAAAAAACAGGGAACAAAATATGCATTCAACTATATTATTATAAGCCATTAATAAAATACTACACTCACTTAAATACAATATGTAACAGTAGGTTCCTGCTCTCTCTCTCTATCCACCAAGTATGGAAGTCTGTTCTTGCCACAGAATAAGAAATAAAAAAGGTTATTGCAGTTAAAAAAAAATTGAAATGCAAGACAATCTTGCATGTGAGCTGTTAAATCAGAATCTTATGAGTCAGAAAGGGATTGGGTGATTATTATTTGATCTCAGTCTAATTTTTGTGAAAAGGCAAAACTGAGAACTACAATCCCTAACAACAGTGTGTTTATTTTAGTGTATGAACATGTTTATCCTCAGTGGTTTTTGAAGTGCTGCTTCTTTTCTTTCTTTAGTTGCGGTTGAGGTGGTATTTCTGCCTTAATGTTGTGATGTTTGTCAGTTATTTGATGTTAATTAGGCATGTCTTTAGACTACCAACGAATAAGGCCCAGCACCAGGGAAGATCTTGCTCTGGGCCCCCAAACAAACCAGAAATAGCATCTGTTTCTCACCAGGATGTGAAGTACATGTGGAGCATCTGATTAAAGAGATACTGAGACCACAAGTCTGTAAAACAGCACCATACACACATACTGTAAATGACATCAAGTCACAGAAATGTAACTGATACTGGGTTTGATGTATTGTTGACATAATAATAAACACAAATTATGTGATGTTAATGTTCAGACATTCACAGTTTGAGACCTTTAAACGAATTATATTTACATTTAATCATTTAGCAGACGCTTTTATCCAAAGCTACTTTCAAATAAGGCAAAACACAAGCTATTTATTATACAGGAGCCAGCAACATTAGCAGCGCCATAATACTGAATTTCAAGAGTAAACAAAAGCTAGAGTAGAAGTGCAATTGCAGAAGTATAAAAAGAGAGATTTGAATTTGAATTTGATTAGGATATCAATGGAACAAGACTGAGAGGGGTGAAACGGGGGCTATCACCGGTCAGTTAAATACTCATTTCTGCCTCAGACGTCACACCCATGGACTACTGGCTAACGCCTGATGCATATGGGACACAAAAGTGTAAACACTTCAGGAGTGTCTGAGTAATCATCAGATAGGTTGAATTATACAGAATTTCGGGGAGACATATGTGTCACGTTCTTTAACGTTCCACCTGGGAAAAAAAATGCTGTGGCACCAAACCCCCTCATGAAAGAAGAAAGCCATCGTGTTTACAACTGTGATGACGAGCGCTTATCAGAATCAGAATCAGAAATAGCTTTATTGCCAAGTATGTTTGCGCATACAATGATTTTTTTTTTTTTTTTTTTGTGACGTAAGCTTCCATTACACAGAGAGAACAACACACAGACAAAATGTTTTTAAATAAATAATAATAAGTAAATATAAAGACAAATATTGAAAAATAAACTGAAAAATAAATAAACTGTACGAACAGTGCTATAGATGATAGTGGAATAGAATAGGGTGAGATGCAGGGATGTACCAGGATGGAGGTGGTAACAAATAAATATAAGGATATTGCAAATTTTTATTTTATAAGTGGGGAACATTTATCTGTTCATGAGGAAGATTGCCTGGGGGAAGAGACTGTTCTTGTGCCTGGCTGTCCTGGTATTTGCAGCTCTGAAGTGCCGGCCAGATGGCAAAAGTTCAAAAAGGGGATAACTTGGATGTGAGGAATCCAGAATGATTTTCTGAGCCCTTTTCTTTACTCTGGATGTATACAGTTCTTGAAGGGTGGGCAGGGGAGCATCAATAATCCTTTCAGCAGTCTGAACTGTTCTCTGTAGTCTTCTCATGTCTGATTTTGTAACTGAACCAAACCAGATAGTTATTTAAGAGCACAGGACAGACTCAATGATGGCTGAGTAGAACAGTGGCAGGTTAAACTTCTTCAGCTGGCGAAGGAAATATGAACCTTTGTTGTGCCTTTTTAACAGTGGAGTCAATGTGATTGTCTTACTTCAGGTCCTGAGAGATGGTGGTTCCCAAGAATCTAAATGACTCCACTTGTTTTGGATGAGACGAATGACTGTACTGTCGTCTGCAAAATTCAAGGGGCTTGACAGAGGGGTCTTCAGATGTACAGTCGTTGGTGTACAAGGAGAAGAGCAGTAAGGAGAGAACACATCACTGAGGGGCACCATTGTTGGTGGAGTGGCTGTTTGACATGAATTTTCCCAGTCTTACTAGATGCTCCCTATCTGTCAGAAAGCTGGTGATCCACTGAAAGATAAAGCTATGAATAGAGAGCTGGGTCAGTTTGGTCTGGAGACCTGTCAGGCTGATGGTGTTGAAAGCTGAACTAATGTCCTCAAACAGAATGCTCACATAAGTTCCTGCATCATCCACGGACCTGTTTGCTCAGTAATCAAACTGCAGAGGGTCCAGTAAGGGTCCAGTGATGTCTTTCAGATAAGCCATAACCAGTTTTTCAAACGACTTCATGACGACAGACGTAAGAGCCACAGGTCTGTAGTCATTAATAATAGTCCTGTTATCTTGGGCTTCTTTGGAACAAGGATGATGGTGGAGCGTTTGAAGCAGGAAGGGACTTCCCACAACTCCCACAACTTCCCACAACTCTTCTGTTGAAGATCTGTGAAAAGATGAGTCCAGCTTGTCAGCACAGGTTTTTTAGACAGACTGGTGTAACACCATCTGGGCCTGGTGCCCTTTTTTCTTTTGTTCTTCCTGAAGACCTGGTGCTCATCCAGGAGGTGGGGAGAGGGGGACTGGAGGAGGTATTAGTGCTAGCGGGTGTTGGGGGTTTCGAATTTACAATAAAACTCATTCAGATCGCTAGCAAGTTGTTGATTCACCTAAGTGCAGGGGGGTTGTGTCTTGTAGTGATGACTCTCAGACCTTTCCACACTGAACTTGAGTCATTCGAAGTGAACTGATCTTCCAACTTTTTAGTGTAGGTCCTTTTAGCCACTTTAATCTCTTTATTCAGTGTGTTCCTTGCCTGATTGTACAAGACACCATCCCCATTTCTTCTTCATCTTCTTCTTTTCACCCTGAGGGGTCTCCTGGCCATTTAGTTGTGCTGTCGCATCCAGCGGGAAGTGGAGGTGGCAGTTACAGAAGTCTTTCTTGTATATGCTGCCTCAGGTGATGCTCCCCTCACCAGAGGTTTGTAAAATTTGAACTTGCCTCTCCCGTGTGGTTCAGCACCTCTGTGATGCTTAGAAACCTTTAGGTTCACATGCTAAGCTCTGTGCAATTTCTGAAAACCACATGGTGGTTAGTGTGCACGTGAACACTTTGCGCACTTTCTAAAATCCACGTAAGTGGTAAGTGTGCACGCAAGACTCTTGAGTCTTTTCTTGAGATGATTAGACCTAGGTTCCTTGGGCTCTATTCAGCCAGTATGTATTTGTTTAAACACTTCAAGCATCGCTTCCCTCAACATGAGGGGCTATTTGGGCGATTCTCGTGGTAATTTAGCAGCGCTCCCCTTTTCCAAGAAGGGTCACCTATGGGTCACAGACAGCCTTCTAAATGTCCCAGGGGCAACTCCCATGGAAATGGTAGAGTTGGTACTTAGTGTTGGCCATAATTCTGGCCTGCACTCCCCTCAGCATGGCGGCGTGGGTATACTGTTTCCCATATTGCCCCTTAGAGGATACAGTTAGAAATTCCCTTGAAAGGGAACGTCGCAGGTTATGAATGTAACCATGGTTCCCTGTGTAGGGAACGAGACACTGTGTCCTCTAAGGGGCGCTATGGGGAACACCTCGTCATGACCCGTGTCTGAAGCATACATTGACTACGTTTATAAATTAAGAATTATAACGAGTCAATTCAATTATATATTTATAAAGCGTCATGTTCTTTGTTCCTTAATGAATCAGCCATTCGAATGAATCAATTGAGTGAACGATTCAGTGATAAAATCAGTAACTTGCCGCCACCTAGTTTTAGTTTCATTTTAGTTTCAAGTATCATTTCAGTAATTTAAATCACTGAATATTTCTATACTCAACATTTTATATTTCAACGTCCAGTATAGATTTGTAAATGGGAAAGAAAATATTTGTTCTTGTTCATAAAGGTGCTCCTATTTTTTTTTTCTGCTCCTAATTTTTTTTTACATTTTAAATAAGCAGCACAATTGCTCCTAAAAATAAAAGTAAGCATAGAGCACTATTTCGTGAGTGTGGTGGTGCTTATATGGTGCTGCCCTGGGACGGGTGAGTATGAGGCTAGGAGAGAAAAACAATCACAGTATACTCACTACAAAAAAAAAAAAAAACTACACTACACCACTGTACTGTTTTCTTTTCAAGAAATCTAAGAAATAATATTAACAATATTTTATTGACTTACATTCATAGAATGTATTTAAAATGCAATTCTCCTGTCTTTCTCCTGTTTTGCCTATATAATCAGAGCAGTGTTGTATTGCATGTTTATTTTTATGCATAGCTGGCAGAAAATCAGATGTGTGCTGATTGCCATGATGACATCAAGAGGCTCTGATGCAGTATTCCTTATCACAAAACCAATTCAAGCTTAAAACTCAAACACTATAAATTTAGCTGCCTTGAAAGCACTGACAATGCAAATCTAGTTGTTTTCTCTGTTTTCATCACAATCTCGTATTCCTCCTAATCAGAGGATAACGCACTACAGATATGGATTAAATTAGCAATTTCAATACATCATTTAGGAAACAACTAGAAAAAAGCAGATGTTTAATAAGGTCTGCCACCAGAGAGAGCTCTAAGCTTTATCCAGGGCCATTTTGCTGTTTTGAGTGTGTTTTTCGATGCGTTTGAATGAAAAGCAAGTGTACTGAGCTGTTTGCTTGCGGTGATTCGCTTCATTTACCAACAGAGCCGAAACACTGACCAAGCATTCCTGTAAACACACACACACACACACACACACAAACATGCAGGTCTGAAGACATCACACAGCCATGAATAAACGAATAGAGACCTATATGTTAACATTATGACCTTCACTCAGAATTCACTTCACTTAAAGAAAGAATCTCCCAGTGCCAATGCTTTAGCAAACCGAATGTACATATTTCTTTGTATCCATCTTTTTCTCCCCTCCTCCAATTCTTTACCTGATTTGTTCTTCATGCAGTGCAGCCCAATGGGGAAGAGTAAGACTTTAATTATCTATATAGAATAGGGCTTTGTGAACAGGTACTCCTCCGCAGATCCTTTCATACTCCCTGTCCTCCCCTCATCTTTTCTTTCTGATGTCATAATAGAGACCCTGCCTCAGCACCTCTCTCACCGATGTTACAGCTTGTGTGTCTGACACTGAAAGAGTGTGCAAATGAGAGAGAAAAGACAATTAGTACAGTTTAATCCATTTTTTAGAGCGCTGAGCACATTTGAATTGTAAAGGGAGATTCGTGAACAAAGAGAAAGTTTTCTATTATAAAACAGTTTCACACACACATATGATTTCACAGCGAACTATTCTAGATGTATTACAACGGTCTCTAAATACAAAAGCACACATACACATACTGACATATATGTGTCCCCTCCCCCTCACAAAGGCGGCATTTCTCCAGAGATTCTGTTTCAATCACCAAAATAAATCCAGATATATCAGCACCTCATTACATTAGGATGGACTGAAGAGTCAATAGTATAGTCAGTTCAGTTCAGTTGAATGGGAGAACCAGTGCAGTTTTCCTGTCTGGCTGTTTAGCAAATGTATAATGTGTTTTTGTATTCTGTATTGTATGGCAAGCAATATAGAAAATGTATATATTATACATATATTGTCACGGTTTTACGCTGCCTGAAGGAATACGGAGTCGAGGATAAACGGAATAAGGTTTTTAATATATCCAACACAGGGGATATCCAACATGGAGCACAGAGGTAGACACACGTAAGTAGCAAGTGGCAAATGTCACAAGTGAGCTGCAAGTGAGAAGACCCGACAACACAGAACTGAAGGGACACGGCTTATGAACAACAGATAATTGGGGAAACACAGGTGGATGGAATCATTAAATTAACAGGGACGTGGAACACATGAGGAAGATAATGGACACACCTGGGAACTAATCAAACACGGAAAGACAGAAACTGGGTCACGGGCAAAAACACATTAAATGAGTCCAGGTGTGTGACAGTACTCCCCCCTCCCGGTAGGTGCGTCCTCGCACCGTAGAAACAACAGGGGGAGGCGTAGGTGGGAACTTGGGAGGAGGTTCCGGTGGAGGACGGACTTCCAGGAGGGGGCTAGCAGACAGGGACCACAGAAGGAGGAGCCAGGGAGGAGACGACGGAGGAAGGAGCCAGGGAGGAGACAGGAGCAGGAGGAGCCAGATGGTCCACCAGAGACCAGCCAGGACGGAGATCCAAGGTGGGGTCGACGGCGGGAGGAGCCATGGTGAAGGAAGGGTCGACGACACCAGGGGGCCGACAGGCGGAGACTGCACCGGTGGGTGAGGAGCCCAAGATGGAGCAGCACAGCCGCAGAGCCAGGGGGACGTCAAGGTTCCGGAGGGCCTAGGTGGAGCAGAAGGCTCAGGCGACCAAGGCGGAGGCAGGGTCCTGGCAGACTGCTGTGGAGCCGGAGCGACCGAGGATGGAGGTGGAACCGGAGGGAAGGAGGAGCCTGACAAAGCCGGAGGGATGGAGTGACGAGGTGGAACCAGAGGAGAGGAGTCCCGAGGCGGCGGATGGTCGACGACTGACCAAGGTGGAGCCGGAGGGACGAGGGAGCCCGGTGGAGCAGGTGGGATGACAGGCCACGGTGGAGACGAGGGAGCTAAGAGCCAAGGCGGAGCCGCTGGGTCGAAGGACCGAGGAGGAGTCCAGGGCTCGGAGGCTGGAGGCGGAGACAGGGCCTTAACACGCCAAGGCGGAGCTGGAGACTGGCAGTCCAGCGGCGAACCACCGCGCCCCGATGGCGCGGACTGAGGGTGAGCTGCGGGACTGGCTGGCACCAGCAGGGATGACGAGGAACTGGCTGGTCTAGGAGGAGGAGAGAGGAGAAGGATGGGAGGAAGGACAGGAGGATCAGGACTGGACGGAACCAGCGAAAGAGGAGTAGAGGGACCAGCAGGTTTGGGAGGAGGCGGGAGAGGGAGGCTGGGAGGGAATACAGGAAACACAGAAGATTCAGAGCTGGGCGGAACCAGCGGAGACACAGAAGATTTAGAGCTGGGCGGAACCAGCGGAGACACAGAAGATTCAGAGCTGGGCGGAACCAGCGGAGACACAGGAAACTCAGGGCTGGGCGGAACCAGCGGAGACACAGGAAACTCAGGGCTGGGCGGAACCAGCGGAGAAACAGGAAACTCAGGGCTGGGCGGAACCAGCGGAGACACAGGAAACTCAGGGCTGGGCGGAACCAGCGGAGAAACAGGAAACTCAGGGCTGGGCAGAACCAGCGGAGAAACAGAAAATTCAGGGCTGGGCGGAACCAGCAGAGAAACAGAAAACTCAGGGCTGGGCGGAACCAGCGGAGAAACAGAAGATTCAGAGCTGGGCAGAACCAGCGGAGATACAGGAAACTCAGGGCTGGGCGGAACCAGCGGAGAAACAGAAAACTCAGGGCTGGGCGGAACCAGCGGAGAAACAGAAAACTCAGGGCTGGGCGGAACCAGCGGAGAAACAGAAAACTCAGGGCTGGGCGGAACCAGCGGAAATGGAGCAGAGGAAATGACTGGAGGAGGTAGGAGTGGGAGACTGAGAGGGTATACAGGGGAATCAGGGCTGGACGGAACCAGCGGGGAAACAGGAATATTAGGGATTACCTCCGTAGACCAGTCCATCAGATCCAGAACTTGCTCCATATGACTTTCAGAGACTGCATATAGCTCACCCTCAGTCGCAGGAGTGTGGGCAGGGCTTTCCTCCACGCCCTCGATCTCCACGAGGACTCCCACGATGCACAGTGTTGCCGGCTCACACACCTGGTCAGTCGCGCTCTCGAGATCCGGCTCCCTGTCAGTGGATGGCTCGGACTCTGCGGCTGCGGTGGGCTCTGGCTCCGTGCGGCGTGATGGTGGCTGGCTGGTCTCTGGGTCGGGAGTGGGGCTGGCGAGGTCCTCTATGGGGCAGACGGTGAGAGGTGACCCATTTCTCGCCAGAGTCCACTCCACGAATGCGGCGAAATCCTCTCGAGGACCATCTTCGGACGACAACGCTCTGCATTTGGAGTTCAGGCTGGTGTTGTAGAAGGTGCAGAGCGCGCCGTCCGGGTAGCTGGTGGCATTAGCTAATAGGAAAAACTGTCTGGTATGGTCCTCGAGAGAACGTCCTTCCTGCTTCAGCAGGAGGATGAGGAATTCGGGACGATAGAGGGGATCCATAGACACTAAGAAAAGAAAAGACTGTGAAAAAACAAAAGCAAAACGGAGGGAAGAACACGCAGTTTTCTATTTTCTCTTTTGAGGTCGGGTCTTCTGTCACGGTTTTACGCTGCCTGAAGGAATACGGAGTCGAGGATAAACGGAATAAGGTTTTTAATATATCCAACACAGGGGATATCCAACATGGAGCACAGAGGTAGACACACGTAAGTAGCAAGTGGCAAATGTCACAAGTGAGCTGCAAGTGAGAAGACCCGACAACACAGAACTGAAGGGACACGGCTTATGAACAACAGATAATTGGGGAAACACAGGTGGATGGAATCATTAAATTAACAGGGACGTGGAACACATGAGGAAGATAATGGACACACCTGGGAACTAATCAAACACGGAAAGACAGAAACTGGGTCACGGGCAAAAACACATTAAATGAGTCCAGGTGTGTGACATATATACACAGTTAAAAAAATTGGGTAATATTTTTTCATGTTTTTGAAAGAAGTCTCACCAAGGATTCATTTATTTGATAAAAAATACAGTAAAACAGTAATATTTTGAAATAGTATTACATTTTAAAATAACTCTTTTCTTTTTTAATATATTCTATAATGTAATTTTTCCTCTAAAGACAAAGCTGAATTCTTAGCAGTTATTACTCCAGTCTTCAGTAACACATGATCCTTCAGAAATCATTTTAATAAATCTTTTTAATACATAAAAGTGGTATATAATAGGATCCATGTGTTAAAAAGATATACAGGTTTGGAATGACACAAGGGTGAGGGTGAATAGTTGACTGTTCCTTTAAAGGTATCTTTTTTTTATGTTTGAATTTAAGGGACTCACACTCTCTTCAGTTTCCTTCAGCTTCTAAAAGTCATCAATGAGGACTGTGAGTTCAAATCCCCAAAGGAAAGATAATATATGCTGGATATCTGACAAACTGCCAGGATGGACACAAATGAGGTGTTTTTGGGCAGCAAATCTGATTTGATCTGATTATCTGTCGAGCTCAGGCTAGGAAAAGACATAAATGGCAGATTGTTCAAGTATATGTAATTCCCAACAGTTTGTAGATGATTGACTGTGAAATGCTCGGTGTTTGACACATGTGAGTGTGTGTGTTTAATACTCCTCTTTTCTGAATGCAGGTGAGTATGAGTCTGTTAACAGACTGACATGTGGTTTATGTATGGTTTAAGCTATGCCTGAAACTAAACCGCAGCAGAAGGAAGGACGGGTGTTGTGCAATGTCAGATGAAAGGATTTCGTCTTACTAAAGTGAAGGACAGAAAGGACAAAGATCGAACACTTTAGAGAGATGCATTTGTGGGATACACAGTCAAAGGTTAAGCATCAAAGAGCGGTACAAAGACAGTTTCAAGTAGAGAGTGAAATTCCACTTTATTTATTGTGTCTCTATGCAAGAACAGGTAACTGATTACATATGCCATTTATCTCCACATCTACATAAAAAGGCTTATAAAGGATAAATTCGGTGTCCATTTTTCTGTTATTCTGGCCAAGAATAGCCAACTTAAACAGAAAGATATTGTCTGGATGACATATGCAACAAACCAGCATTTATTTTGTTAGTCTGAAGAAATCTGAACCTGGATATTACTCAAAACACAAGGTGAAATATGCAGGATCCAATGCTTCTAGGTTGTAACCACACCTGTCCCTGGTCCCATTACGCTTTAGAAAAATGTAGCTCAGGCATTCTGCTAAATCTCTCTAATCATACGGCTTGGGAACAACATGTGGGTTAGTAAATAATCACAGAATTTTGGGTGAACTTTCCTTTTAAAGAGCATGCCAAAAATTACCAGCACATGAAAGGTCGTGGCAGCTCTAACAGGGTCATATGCATGATTAGAAACTGTGGCCCAAAATGTGGGACAAAGGACTCTGGATTAGAGTGAACACTTCAGAACAGAGATAAAGCGACCTCTCCGTCTAGTCATTCCTCTTTTACACTCTCTCTCTTTCTCAAATAAAGCTGAAAATGTATGTGCTATAAAATATGAAGCGGATAACTAGGTTGCTGTTCACTGGCTGTTACGATCCCTCATTTGTCTACTGCACATTACATACCAATGTTTATTAAACAAAGATTAGATGTGAATTAACAAGAAATGGCATAAAAAATAATAATTTAAGTCATCATTAAATCCACAGCTGTGGCCAGATATTTGAAATGGGCTTGTAAACCACAAATATCTGGTTCCAGGCTATTTAGCCCAACATCCTAAAAGCAGAAACACAGCTTTTGCAGAAATCCACTGCTTTTGTACTGTTCCTTTAAGGATATCAGTGTCCAATCTTACCCAATAATAAATTGAGATGTTTATTTAGAGAAATGCCCTTATCTCGCAATGGTTGCTTAGCAACAACTGTATTATTTTGGGCAAGGGTGATTAATATTAAGAAGTGTTCTCTGAATACCTCTGCACATATCCTCCCCACTTCTGCGTTAACATACGTGTGTGTTTCTGTGTGTGCGTTTTGTGCCATCTGTGAGGAAGCAAAGCAAAGTCACATAGTGAATACATTTCAATTAAGTTTATATTTAGTTAACCCGCATGTTCATTTGATATCGACTTTACTTGTTTTTATGACTCAGAAGCCCCAATGACTCACATAAATTAAAAATAATAGGACATTTATAAGAATAAAACTAAGATCCATTTCAGTACCTTCACTTCTGTTCACAATCAGTATTGTTTAAAGTGCTACAGTATATAAATAAACGTGACCTGTTCAGTGTCGATTGGACCCCTCCAAAAAACATTTCTGAAAAATACAATAAATTTCAAGAAATAAAAATAAACAACTGACAGAACTGAAATGTGCATGTTAAATTTCATTGGATTTATGAACGCTTTGTATCTGGGTTCTCTGAGACTACAAACAAAAGTAATGAAGCAATTTTTCATCAAAGGATGATGCATGTTATCAAACGGAAATGTTGTTTCTAATCAGATCTCAAAAGATTAGAACAAGTAATGTAGTTTCAACCAGACATTTCAATGTTTATTGGTATATTTTCGAGCCCTTGGGGGTTCTAAGAGCCCATACAGAACATGAAGGTTAAAATGAACTCTCATCAGTCCAATTCAATATATATAATACAGATAGATAGTCAAGTCTTTCCTGCATTGTTCCTTTCTCTCTGCTCATCTTGGCTGGGGACTGCATGAAGACACAGGAAGAACGATAACCTTTTCTTCCCCTCTTTCTATGTTGAATGTGTGTCAGCCCAGTTTCTCTCTGTCTCATTTTTTCCCTTGTTTGTCTGTGATACTTGAGTTGTGTTTATGTGTGTGTGTGTAGGCACACACAGGAGTGAGAGAGTGCCCCTGTTGTCATTAATAATGTTAGGATATGATGGGTTCACACACACAGCACACTCTATCTGTCTCTCTCTATCCATCACTCATCATCCCATCATCCCATCCTCTCACATCATCATCTGTTCCGCATCTATTGCAGGGAGCATGAAAAATTATTTCGATAGCTCATCTCACATAATAAGCATGTTTATAAAAAAAGTAATGACCATATACATCATACATATCACAGTACTACACAGTAGCATCAACAAATGCTGGAAATAACTAGTATTAGACCAGCAATATCCTCTTACCTGCTATGTACTTATAAAACTGCATGTGTTTAAGTTTGTATGTGTGTGTGTGTGTCTGTGCGTGTCCAATAAGATTTCTGTAGGAAGTGCTCAGCGAGGAGCGATTCCCTCCTGAAACGTTCTAAAAGCATTAAATATTCTTCCACCAGCTCAGAATTCTGTCTCCATCTCTCAGAACCTCCTTTCATGTTCTTTAATGCTCTTCTTTCCTTTAGAGTCGCTCTCATTTACAATCAATTTCTTTAATTATGTCACCTGCAACCCACACCTGTATACCACACATTTGACCCAGTATAGCTAAAATTTAAATGATTCTTTTATTATTAATTCTATTTATTGCATTTTTATTTTAATTATATTTAATTGATCATTTTTAATGTTATAGGGGAATGAGTTATGTCAAATTTACTGATCCTTTATTTACTCTGTATTGCATTTTTATACTTCATTAATTATATTGAATTCATATTTTAATTTGTTGTAAGTGAAATCAGCATTGTTTTTCTACAAAAGTAGAAGTTTCACAAACAACAAACAAACAAACAAACAAATAAATATCTTTGGAATATTTGAAAAATATGTTTCATCAAACGCATTTGATAGCGGTGGCCTAAAAATATTTATTTTTCTCTGAGCAAGTTGCTTTACTATGTTGAGATCACATGATCAGCAGGAAAATGCTTGTTTTATCCCAATTATCATATACTTTCACTCATAGAACAAGAACAATAGAATAAGAACAATTGACTGAAAACTGAATGCCGGGATGATGCTTCTCCTTGCCACCAGGTGTCATTATATGTATAAGACGCCATACAAATTTACTGAGAAGCGATTTAATATTACTTCTTCACTACAATTGTAACTTCATTTAAATTAAAATACCATTTAGGTTCTCATGAATTTGCAAAGGATTTAAAAATAAGAAAATTTTGGTTTTCAGTTGAACTGAAACTGAATTGAGAAAGAGAGATGAAACTGAACAGTTTCAACAATATTCACAACACAACAAAGTTCGACTCTGGTTGTATTATATTAATTCAGCTAAGCAGCCCACAACGCACGCACGGTCTAAACCTATAAATTACTCATCATGTGGTCAGTGTGTCTCCAGTCGATGAGTGGTGTCCTGCTCTCCCTCTGCTCATTCTGAAGGCATAACATAGTCAGAGCCACCACAATATGCTCCAATCTGCTCCTGTTTCCAACATGCCTGGATCCAGAGTCTCCGCCAAACAAACAGACGCGGCTCCATCCACCACATACAAACACACACACATAGTTCAGTTCAATGCACACACTAACAGACCAGCGCACATGCACGAACAAGCACATCTCTGTCTGTTACATATATTAAAGTGGATGGTACGCGTGTGTTAACATGCACAAGGAGCTCGCATCAACACACACACGCACAGTGAAATCCAAAAGAAGGCCCACTTAATGTTTCGGCACCATATGGAGTGGCTATTGTGGGGAGACAACAGCAGATAATTAGCAGAGAGGATTTGCATTTTTGAAAACGACTTCCATTCAGAGAGTAAACAACATAGCATCACAATGCTGACTATAGCAGCTATCTGTCTAACAGGGGAACTCCTTTCTCAGGCGTTAACACACACACATACACAAATGCTGCTGCTGCTGAGTTAGCGCATAACTGCATGGCATGAGTTTAAACATTCTCGATGAGTCTCTTTTAGTAACAGTTTGACGTCTTTTCAATAAAAAAACAGTTCACACATTTTTGAAACTGTTTTGCTTGTGTTTTTGTGAGTAAATCCATTACAATGACTCCCTTTTACTTGCACAAACATAATTCAAATACATAAACCACACTGGCTGTGTTCAGAATAGAATACTACCATGCTGCTTACTCTGCAGTATAATGCATTCTGCCTATTACAGTATTTCAAAAAGAAAGCACACAGAGTTTCACTATAAACTTCATGGATTAAAAGTGAATTGTGCCTGTTTTTTTGCATGCTCTTCCTATTATTGTTGATTCAGTAACAAAATGTAAGTGCTATGTTGTGGAGAGTGCAGCAGTGTTGGGGAATTTTAGCTGTGATTAGAGCAATTGGCTCTTTAAAATGCCAAATGTACATTTCACTGCACCAAACAACTGGATATGTGCCCGGTTATAACACTTTTCTACATAAATTCATCATTATTGATGCCAACTTTAAATGCATCAGCACTAACATTTAAATATATAATACATGGTGCTATTAAAAAATGTAGGTGAGTAAAAAAAAAATTTTTGTCAAAGAAACAAATACTTTTATCAATGCTGCATTAAATTGCTAAATTGACATTAAAGTGACAGCAAAGACTTTTACATTGTTACAGAAGATTTATATATAACATATTTATATATAACTTGTTTTTTTTCTGAATTCTTTTATAAAAAGAATACCAAAATATATATATATGGTATTTTGCTATTCTTTTTATAAAAGAATTCTAAAAAAAAAAAAAAAAAGTTTCATCAAAAATATCAAGCAGCAAAGCTTTTTTCAACATTGACCGTAATAACACCTCCAGATCAGTACATTTAAATACTGCTGGTTGAAGAAAATTCTTCTTTGTCCCCACAGGAATTAATTACTTTAACATTAGAAAACATATATTTTACATAAAGCAATTATTTCACCATATTTTCCATGTTTTAATTGTATTTTATGATCATTATTGCACATTATAATTAATTATATGCCTTGGCTTGCATAAGAGACTTGTCTTGCCTACAAAAAAAAAAACAACAAGAACAAAAAAAAAAACTTTTAAATGGTAATATACATTGATATAGCTTATAGCACCTGGCAGAAGCACCATTCAACACTAGTGCCCCCCCCCCCCCCCCTGAAAAAAAGGGTGCCCCCTCAAGATGGCCTTGGCATCTTGAAGTGAGTGATTTGGCAAGAAAATGCAGGATTTCATTCAGAAACACTTTAGCTAAAATGGTGCATCTGTTTGAACATTTAATTCAGTGAGCATTCTTTCTATTTCCATTCTTAGTCCAGGTTTGTGCAAACATTTTGGCAGACCCTTCAAAAAATGAGTCAATCAGACAAATCGTGAAAAACCCTGACTGATATCGCCTCCAGGTCTTTTGTCACTCAGGAAATAGAAGGTCAAGTCGAGGGTAGAGCATCATGGGATACAATATTGCATCCACTATACTCTGGCTCTGTGCTGAACATTTTACCAAATAGCAAGTCATCCGGGTAATCCATGCACTTAGAACATTTTCATACTGTGCACAGTTTATTACATATTACCTTCTTTCAAAAATAGTACATGGCATTGTGAACATACACAAGCTGAGGCTGTTCTTACCGAGCTGCACGTCCATGGTGAGAAGCTTGTTTTCAGAGGGATACAGAATCCTGGGGGGCTCTTCAGTCAGAGGAGCTGGAACACACACACAGAGTGTTATTTTTACTAAGTGACATCAAGCACCTCTGATGAAGCACACACTGTCTCCCTCTCTGCCCACACATTCGTGATTGGATGAGTAAACTCCAGCATCTCGCCATCAACATCTCAGCAAGAATTGTCTTGGTCTCCCCAGTGCTCTGGTTTCTGTTCTTCTTGACTTTTGTCCCCCTATCCATCAATCCTGCCAACATCCCTCTCTCTCCAGATCTTCCTCTCCCCACGTGGGCATGAAGCCCCAAATTCCAGCTCATTTCCTTCGAGTCAGAGGTGTGCATGTGTCTCTATCTCTCTGGTGATTATGCTGACTGTGTTTGTTCAGCTGGCTTTTCTCAAGCACAGGACTGCCGTAGGTAATACTACTCGCACCGTGTCACTGTGTCTGCATACGTGTGAGTTTGCATTCAGCTCCATGTAACTCTTACAACTTGAGGATATATATTTGTGTTTGTTTGTCGCGGTTCTAGATTTGTTCTGGGTTGCAAGTGTGTGTGTGTGTGAGTGAGTGTGTGTGCGACAAGGGGGGTGCACTTAATAGACAGCGAGCTGGTGGAAGTTTAAGCCGCGCGATCGCTCATCCAAAATCCAATTTTCACTCGGCTGAGGAAAGCGCACTGGCCCCTCCCGACGGATTATTCCGGGTGACTGACGGATAGCAAACAGCAAATTAATGAATTACGCTTCCGGAATATACACATCTCACTGCTGACCTATGCTGCACATTTCCCTGTTAAAGTTGTAAAGGGAATGTACATATTAGTTCACTGCAAGTGGAAAGTATGTCTAAAATCTTAAGTTACCGTGTAAAAAAAACAATATCACAGTAATGGTAGATATCACAATGTAGCTGTTTGATGGAAATTCAATGATAAATAACATTAGTCATGTGGTAGTCCTTGTTTTTGGAAAAGGATATAAACAATTTTTACACTTATTGTAAAGGAATAACCTATAAGTTTTTATAAGTGTTTTTATCATCTTAAAAGTGTTGCTATCATGTTCTACAGTGACTTACATAAAGCAATTAACATCAAGCATGCAAAACATGCAAAAAATTCGGAATGAAAGATGTACCTGAGCATTTTATTGGTGCATTTTCCATATGCCGGCCCAGTAGTTCAAGTTTAATTTTAAATATTTTTGTTGTGGGTTTAACGTCTATAAGAACTTTACCCAACTTTACAGCAGGAAAAAACATGTTTACAGCCTGGTGCAAAAAATGATTTTGGTCTATATAGCTAATTTTGCCATGACAACTGTGAGGGGGGTGAATTTTTTTATAACTCATCCATTTAAATTATATTAAGACTTAAAGTTCTGCATAATTAAGAGCGTGGCCACTTGGATGACAGGTGGTTTGCCGCTGCTAACTCTGTCGTCGCACAAGGTGGGCGTGGCTTCAGCAACTAGCTCCCGCCTTTTTGCCCATTTTTGATTGTCTGGGAGAGTTGCGCGGTGACGTGCTGCCAAGATGGCGATGGCCTGCTCTGCACACTTTAAGCTTCAAAAACACACATCTGGAGTCTACGGATGATGTCACGGACACTATGTCCATGTTTTTATACAGTCTATGTGTGCTACCTGTTTTTTTTTTTTAATATGATAGTTCAGTGAAAAATTTTGAAAATCATGTTGTTCTAAACACAAAACTCTATTTTTTTTTTAAACTAAAGCTATCAAGCTTCACCAAAGCACCAATTCATGTTCTTTTTTTTTTTTTTTTTGATAGTTTTGTCTAGGAAATAGTTTTGTTTAATGCTGAAATTTAAGTTGAGTTGGATCTTTTGTAATGAATTAGCTGATCCCGTCCACAAACTGGCCCTATTTGAGCCCTAAGTGATGTTAAATACAGCCAAGTATGGTGACCCTTACTCAGAATTCATGCTCTGCATTTAACCCATCCAAAGTGCACACACACACACACACACATCATGTGAACACACACCTGGAGCAGTGGGCAGCCATTAATGTTGTGGTTCAGTGCCTTGCTCAAGGGCACCGAAGCCGTGGTATTGCCATCCCGAGACTTGAACACACAACCCTTGGGTTGTGAGTCAAACTCTCAAACCACTAAGCCATGACTTCACCCTATTGTTTCTCCTTGGTAATAAAACTCATACATTCAGAATAACACATTATAAATGATGGTGGAAATAGTGAGTTTTCTGATTCTACAATTGTGGAAATTAGCTGCTCATGTGGTCAGTCATGTTTATGATTCATTTAAGTATCCTTTTAAAAATTTGGAAAATCTACACGCTATGGTTTAAACTTCTTATTTACATAAGGCAAACATTTGACCCCGCTAGTTGGCAATTAAATTGATTTAAGAAATAAAAGTCTATTTTTAAAATGCATGCACATAGCGTGGCACAACAGTTACTGTTAAGCACATGGCAGTGGTCAAAAAAGCATTTATAAAACTAATTAAAATAAAAAAAATGTATGTGGGAAGCATCATTCTGGATTCTGGAGGCAATAAAAGCACTGACTAGTCCATGCAAATGTTAGAAAATACCATACTTCCATGTGGTAAACAAGAACTGAATAACAAGATTAACTGTGGCCTGATTGTTCTTCACAAAACCATCAATGACTTCACAATAGCTGTATTACAGTGCACCTTTACTGTACTTTTTTTTTCTTGCAACCTTCAGTCTCCATTCACAGTAATTGCATGGGAAATGCAGTCAGTACATGTTAAATACAGTCATGCAGGTTTGAAACAACATGGGGGTGAGCAAATTATAAAAAATAATTAGCAAATTTAGGGTGACCTATTCCTTTAAAATATATATTTTTAAGAATATGAGGGTCTTTAATGAGCCTGTCAAGACTGTAACTATCATAACATGCTTTAAACGCAGCTTGAGGACGTGTGGAGATTGAGAGGATGAGAGAAGAGAGAGAGAGAGAGAGAGAGAGAGAGAGGATGAGTCACCATACAAATTGCTTGCTGTCTGGTAGAACAACTATACAGCTAATATAAGCAATGAGCAATGTAGTTTCACCACGACTCGAACCCACTACCCTGACAAACACCCTCAATATGAAGATGCTACCATCTCTATGTGTAAAAGTAAAAAGAGAAAGAGAGAGAGAGAGAGAAGAGAATTCACTAAGATTGAATTGCACCCATTGACAGCACCATTTATTTGCGAACACTGTCTGCATTGTTTTAGCACCCAGTTCACTAGCATCCACAAAAACTGTGCTGAATTTAGATATAATTGAGGTGTTCGCGCTAAAAAGAATCAAAACGATTCGTTAGAAGCTGTTTTTTTTTGCCTTTAAATACTGGATGCAAAAATGGCATGACTGTTTTGTGAATTTGTCCCTGAGAGAGAGGAATACAGAGAGAGATGAAAAGAGAGAGATAGAGTGTTAATGTGGGTTGGCTCAGAAGCAAGGGATGAGTGTGATGGAAGGATGGCGTGATACAGAAGAGGAGAGAAATAAAAACACTCAGGCCAGCGCAGTGGGGAGACTGGTTACACTCAGCAGGGAGGAAGCTACAACCCAGAAAAAAACTACAAGAATCATTCCGCTTTTAAATTCCTCTGTGCTCTGTGTGTGTTATCTGACACACACTCACACACATGCGTAGAGTAGTTTCTGTGTGTGAGATGAGTTCACGGAGTTTAAGACTGATATATTGACAGACTGCGAGTAGGAGAGGTGTGATAGCACAGGCTCCCTCTGAGGTTCACAACTATTTTTTCTCTAACACACACACGCACACACACACACACATGGCCACAAACACACGTAAACACACATTCAAACACAGGTTTCAGAAATGTATATGGCCTGAAAAACATTCCTGGGCATGCTTAAGCATTGTATAGGATGCATTAGATAACTGTACACATTTCCAACTCAAGTTGGAAGTCTGAATTGGAGTGGTGTTTCTTTTGTACTTTTCCAGGCAGGATTTTCTGAGTTGAACTGAACACAGCACCTGGAGTGAAATTGAGGGGAACTGACTCTACTTCCACTAAAATGATCTTGAAATCAGTTAAAAGTAATGAATAAAAAAATATTTTGCAATTGCTCATTCAATTACATTCATAAATTGTTTTGTGTGTATTATTATTTAAGGTGTATTAAGTGTCCAAATGGTTTTAAATATAATTTTAATAAAGGAGGTAGAGCTTTTTCACATTTGGCTCCCAAACTCTGAAATAGCCTTCATGATCATGTTCGGGATTCAGACACACTCTCTCGGTTTAAATCTAGATTAAAAACACATCTCTTTCTCCAAGCATTCGAATAATGTATCTGTTAAATTGTGACTGCTGTTGCATCTGATCAAATGCGCATTCTTATTCTTTAGCATGATGTCAGGATGATCGCAGACACAGAGGTGCAGCTTTCTCTCTATCGTAGTTCATATTGCATAACTCTTTGTTACCAGTATGCAGTGTAGGGTAAATAATTCACATGGCCCTCTGACTACTGTAACACTATTTTTCCATTACAGATAAACCCAAAACAAGGGAACGACTAATCAAAATCATGCACCTTAAATGGCCTGAGAACCTTATACACAGATGTAATGTACACCTCGCGGCCTTACTTAGCAGCAGCTTAAACTACAAGATAAACCCAGTGTGATCTTTAATCTGCAAAAGTGTCCTATAGCATTAGCCAGAGAGCATGGTTCACTGACGAAACTAGTACAGATTTGATGCTTGGGAGAACATAAGAATATATTTATTGCGATCACTGCAGCACACTGCGCTGGATACAATTCACTTTTGTAGAGCATTCAGAATATCTGACTCTGTTTTCAGTGATGACAGAGATTTTCATGCTGTGCATTATTCCTGTTCAGATGTCCTTGAGAAATAAACTGTGAGATAAAAGGAAGCTCTGAGGGGAGGAACTACTGGAGTGGAATGTAAAAAAGGTGGAATGTGTTTTACTGCCGTGTGTGTGCAGGGCCGGAGCTAATGGGGTGAAAGGTGGAAATGATTCTTGGGAACTAAAAGTCCAGAGGGGCCCAAAACAATTGAGACAGGATTGATGAAGCATCTGGTATAATTATTTAAATATATTTTCACAAAATTTTACTCAGGTATTCAAGTTATTTAATATTTAATAGGTTGCATAAACCTAAATGAGATATATTAACTTTTATATTATAAATTACTAATATAGTTACAATTGATGTGAAATCCATTATAAATAATTCTATGTATTTTACATCAAAACATGTAATAAAATATTTAATGCACAAATCGTGTATTAAATCCATGGTCCCTTCCACTTGAATAACAAATGTTGTTATATATTTTATTATATTATTTATATAATACCAATTAATGTAGAATTCTGTAAAATTAATTCGTATTTTACATCTACATGTGTCACAATAATGAAAACACAAATCAGTTCCCTATACCTAAATTAAAAAAATATAACATCTCATAATATATATTCATATTATTATAACAACGGATTAAGTATAATTAAAGGAATGTATTATAAATGTTTATCAAAATACGTCTTAAAACAATTAATACACAATTTATACATTTCAATCCAATGTCCCTTCAACCTAAATGAATAATATTCAATTTAGTAATTCATTTTAATATTATTAATATATTATAAACTCCAGGGTCCTATATAATTATTAATTAAATGTATTTAACATACAATGTACCAAAATAATAAAAGTATAAATATGTGCCCTGAATCTAAATGAAAATATTACATTTTATATTATATATTAACATTATTATTATTATTATTATAGAAATTGGTTTAAAATCCATTATTATTAATTCTACGTATTAAAATATTTATCAAAATATGTCATCAAATAATTCGTCTACAAATTGTAAATTTCAATCCTTGGTCATGCCACCTTTAAATTTAAATATATATATATAAAATGATGTTTATATTTGTATAAGAAAATAAACTGGATTCTGCTCACCTGGTAGCTATGTCCTTTGTCAACAGAATGTCCCCAACATGACAGAAAATAAACAGTGTTTGTGTGTGTGTTTGTGTGTGGTTGGGGGATTAAGAGAGAGTTAAGTTGTTACACTCTCACTTAACGGCATCTGTAATTAAACCTTAATTAAATATGATTACATAACTGTACTGATTACAGACACATGTGCACACACACACACACTGACACTCACACACACAAAACACACACACACTTATCTTGCCCTGATTAGACTTGACAGATGCAAGGTTTTGGGAGCATTTGTAAAGGATGTGCTATGGCAGCCCCAGTGCACTATAGGGGATTTTAAGACAACAGGGGCTCCAATCAACATGGAGATCAATGGATAAACAAACAAAATGTATCATCTTGTAACCACTTAATACCTACCCTGCCACTCAGCAATGCTTCCCTAGTGGACTGCTGTACCCACAGACCCTTCTATTGTCTATGGGTGACTGGATCGAATCTGGGTGACTGCTCTCATCTGACCGTTTCCATGGAGATTCAGTGGGAAGTGTACAGGTTGGTACAGGTGGGAGAGGTAAAGAAAGGTTGGCACTGTCCCTGAATCACTCCACTGCAAGTCCCTCCCGGGCACACACGCTTACATGCTTACACTGCTCCAAACCTGCCGTTGGCATGGACACCACGCAAGTGTCCTTGGAAACCACATTGTCTGTACTAAAATAGCAATAGGAAATGCAAGCTACTTTTGGAAACTGTTACTTCAACCAGATCGCACTAACACACAGCTCTGCATCCGGAAGCTGGACACCTCTTCTAAAATTCCTTAGCAGAAAAAAAGTGATAAATGATTATAGGGGTCTTTTTTTCTCTGATGCAGGTTAACTTAATTAAATAGTCTCAATTTTCTCACTATTTTAATCGCATTGCTGTCTAGAACAAATCAAAATATAAAAAATTTGTGGTTTCATTTTTTATAGGGGAAAATTACTGTTGTTTCAAGGATTTCTTTTTTACTGAAACATGAAACCAATAAAAGAGCATTTTACAAAGACTGTGGTTACCAAGGCAAGCTCAAAGTAAAGGCCTGAAGTAAAATAAAATAAGAATGAATAACCAGAATAATGAATAATTCAATTATGTGGTAGTTTTAATAAACTGAAGGGCTCTAGAAAATGTGTCAGAAAGTGCCAGAAACTCTAAATTCTTCTTTAGCTGAAACTGTTGTATGCCCAGTGTTAGATTCATTTTTCAGCCTGGTTCTCATAAGACAAATTAGAGATTTGGTTTGTGAAAGATTAAATATAACTATAAAAATAAATGGATAATAGTGATAATATTATTGCACTTTATTTAGTTAGTTAAAAAAAAATAAAAAATAATAATAAACAAAATAAAGTGTGATAATACCATTATATAAAAATAAAATAAAAAGGGAGTATTACATATAAATACGGTTATTTTATAGTAAACTTAAAAATATTTTGGCTGGTTGCAGGCAAGTAAGTATATGCGCTACTGGGTTTAGCATCCACTGAAGCGCCTTAGTAAATGAAATGTTTTACACTGTGCTTTGAAAACGTCTGTGGATAGGCTAGATTTGGGCTTTTTTATCAAAATTTTTTCAAATTTGTATAGAAATCTTATACAGTACAGTTTGTCGATCTAAAATAGTAGCTGTGCATTAACAGCTGACAAGCATGCGGGTCAGAACTTATTTCTACAGGGCATTTATTTTTATTTTGGTCGCACATGCAAACATGCAGACGACTTATGTGCACCCCTGATAATAAATAATATTATTTATTTATTTAATATGTCAAATGAAAACATTATATTAAATTAAATTATATTATACAAAAGTGTAGTGTTACTACATATGTAAATTTATAAATGTTTCTTCCCAAGTCTCTGATTTCAGAGACATTTTCCCCCATATTATTTGGATAGCCTTATATAATGAATATAATAAAGTGATATAAAAAATAATATTTTTTCCCATTAATTGTTATTTATTGCAAAAAAAAAAAAAAAAAAAAAAAAAAACTCTGATTCTATATTAATTACTGAACACCTCAACTATTTCTAATGATTTTATGTTCTCTGTGGCCATTCATCGAAAAAACCAAACAACCAACCAACCCAACAAACAAACAAACAAACAAACAAAAAAACATTCAGCTACTTTTTTTATGTGCCTTTATAATACTATATGTGTTTTCCTTCAAATACAGGCATAGCATGATGAATTACTGGGTAAGAGAGAGGGCAGCAGACTGGCCAAGTCAATGTGCAGGACAATGTCCTCATTTGAAAGCCACTTTTGATAAAAGTGTCTAAATGACTGAATGCAAATGTTCTAATTTACTATTTATCTGTCCCATTATTATAATAATCAACTTCTGTGACTGACATTTAGAGTTTACACCCAACTACACACAAACACGCTCACCCAGGAAGTCATTTCTTCACTGTTTGTGTGTGCGGGTGTGCGCAATGCACATGATTAACTGTTTAAACACACATTTTTGGCCCTCTGCCTCGAGAGAGGATGAACAATAGCAACGATTCTGTGTATTTTTGTAGGTCAGTTTCACGCTTCAAAATTTCAGACATGCACGAGTACAAAAAGGCACAAAAAATCCACCACTCCAATCTTTGTTGTCGAAAACCATGTCCGCAGTAATAGACTGTCTGTAAGCACTCAAAAACAAGAAAATGATTCCATGTTCTTCCGCTAACTTCCTCCCTCAGGCACATGGGCAGCTACACCAGATAACCCGCTGCAGATATGTACCATTGAGGCAAGTTTCTGTATCAATTAAAGAGATGTACTGCTGTAATCAGCTCAAAACAAATTGAGCTATAGTGTTATGATTCTGCTGTAACTGCTATGCGACTCCTGACATCAAAACTGTACCTCCGTGACGAGGGTTAAATTGAGAAATGCACTAAATTTGACTGTTAATGGTGGTTTTTCCGCTGAGAATCATTTGCTATCCTGGACTATAAGTTCCATACAGGAAATCGTCCCTGAGAGTCTAATGCTGTCCTAAAATAGGGTTTAAATGAGTACGGGAAGAGAGCCGGCAAGTGTTTTAATAGGTTTCTACCGAATGAGGGCTTACAAAGGGAGAGAGAATAACGTCTGACCTCTTTTCACCTGTATGTGCCATTTTATTGACCTGCTACAGTCGCAGAAAGGAATGAATTTGCAAGGGCCCAAAAATTATCTGTTTAATCGTAGACCGAGATGTTTAAACGTAAATATAAAGATGAAATTGACCTTTCCACTGCCGGCTTAGTGTTGTGTCTGTATAAATGTCATACTCTATCTTTCTCTCTATCTCTGTTATTGTGTGTGCAGAGCAGTAATAGAGGTCAAATGTGTGTAGTTGGTAGTGCACATGTTCACGACACATATGAGCAGTTGTGCTCACGGGAACACAGGTCTGGCCTTGTGTCATAATTCAGTCTCATACCCCCCATTCTCTCTCTCGACTATCCTAAAGGCCAAAAGCTTATAAATCATATAATAAAATGTCTGTGTTAACATGAACCACTTCATCACCACATTTGTGACCCTGGACCACAAAACCAGTCATAAGGGTCAGTTTTTTTAAATTGAGGTTTAAGCATCATATGAAAGCTGAATAAGCTTTCCATTGATGTATGTTTTTTAGGATAGGACAATATTTGGCAGAGATCCAACTATTTGTAAATCTGGAATCTGAAGGTGCCGACTTTAAAGTTGTCCAAATTAAGTTCTTATGAATATTACTAATAAAAAGTTGTATAATGTTTACAGTAGAACATTTACAAAATATCTTCATGGAACATGATCTTTACTTAAAATTCTAATGATTTTTAGCATAAAAAAATAAATAATTTTGACCCATAAAATGTATTTTTGGCTATTGCTACAAATATACCCCAGCGACTTAAGACCAGGTCCAGGGTCACATTTAACATTAAAATATACAGTTTTAAATCTGCAATGTGTAATTTCTCTGGCACTAAATGCAACTTTTCTGAAAGAAATGTGCATGGTGCAAGACTGGGCAAGTCTTCTTTGCCTATTTTACATTTACACTGTAAAATGTTTGTAATTTTTACAGAAAAATTCTGTATACTGTAAAAGAATATTAAATGGTTAATTGTGGGTTTTTCAGGGGCCGCATCCAAAAACTGAAAAATGCTGCCTTCGGAGGACGTAGTTCAAGGTAAGAAGGCATCAAGGCACATCCGAATTCAATGTTAGCTTCAGTTCCTGTCTCCTGAGATGCTTTCATCTGGACGATTTTTGAAGGCAGCAAAGATGTATTCTTCGCTGCCTTTGATATCCCTCAATCCTATGCATTCCATACCGTGACAGTTAAGCCAAAAAATAAAGATGCCGTCTGAAAGTTGCGGTCGGTGGTCAGTTTGTATTTTAATGTATGCTTTTGATCAACATTTTCCACTTTTTATGTCATTTCAAATTAATATTGCAGTAATTAAATATCCACTTAGTTATCACCAAAAGCTCTCTATATTTTGCTGTAGATCATTAAACCATTACTCTGCCTCAGAAGCCTGTCTGAAATTAGTTTTATGAGGTGCCTTCATGCAAAAATGCTGCCTACAAAGTCATTGCCTAAAGGCGGTCGCACACCGGACGAGAAGCGCCGCGTCGCGTCGCACCACACGTAGGACAACTCAAGGTATCGCACACCGGACGCGCACATTCTATTTGCGTGAGCTCAATTTCGCAGCAAGATGGGAGAGTTTTAACTTCATCTATTATTATTATTTTAAATATATGATTTTAATTGATAAAAGCTGAGTTTTGAACGTTAATTAATGAAAAGAATCTGTGTTATTATAATAAGTCTGTTATTGTTTTGTTGTATCTGTTGTCTAGGCAACTGTGCAGCTGAAAACGTAACCAAACACTTTGTAATGTTTTATTTGAATGAAACAAGTGTACTGTATTTTAATTTCAGTTTCAGTTTATAACATCTGTGTTTTTTAATATAAAACTATGCAGATGGCGCTCTGTGGCACGGCAGAAATTTCGAAATTTCAGAAAAGTCGTAGCTGGGCGCCGCGGACAGACGCCGAATGGCGCCGCCGGTGTGTGTACACTCATAGAGAATAATGTGTTCGAATTTTAAAGACGTGGCGCGATGCGACGTCGCACACACGACCGGTCGTCCGGTGTGCGACCCCCTTAACACGTCACCTGCCTAAGTTTTCGGATGCAGCCAGGGAGTCACAATCACCACAGTCACCATTAACCATGCTCACCAGATCCCAATCGTCTGATTTCTAATCACCTCCACCTGTCACCACTCATCAAGATGGTAAACAAGAATGTTCTGGAAAGTGATTTTAAGCCTATCTGTGATGGTACCAAGAAGGTGTTGCTCACTTGTGGATGTCAGACTTCTGGAGGGGATGCAGATTCGTCGTAGTGAGTGGAAGTAGGCGGGTGCTGAGCCTGTGGCTGTTCTACATGCAAGCATCAATGTCTTGAACTTGATGCGAGCTGTAACCTGAAGCCAATGTAAGGCTCTTTTGGGCTCGTTGAAGACCAGAATGAACACTGAATGAGCACATCATCAAGCTTTCCTATCCACTTCCCTTGGTCCCAGCCGCCCCTTGAGGAACTCCGTGGAGCCTGCATCTTTTCGAAGCTGGACCTGCGAAGTGCTTATAACCTCAGTTGAATCTGGGAAGGTGACGATTGGAAGACGGCATTCATAACCAACTCAGGCCTCTACGAATAACAGGTTATGCCTTGTGGCCTAGCTAACTCGCTGTCCATCTTCCAGGGATTCATGAACAAGGTGTTTCCAATGTTGAATAATATCCTGATATACTCCCAGAACCTGGTCGAACATCAGCTTCACTTCCCGCAGGTCCTTCAGGAGCTCAGAAAGCACCACCTTTACATGAAGCTAGAGAAATGTGAATTCTCTCACTTCCATGCTCCGTAGATCATCCAATTCTTTATCCTGGAACCCCTAAACTCAGGCCACCTTTAAGAAGCTCCAGGAGGCCTTTTGCACTGCTCCCATCCTCACTCACTTACTCACTCACAGAGTTCCATGGAGAGCCTCCCTGACTCCACCCTTGTGCCAACTACTCAAGGAAGCTTTCCCCAGTGGAGCAAAGTTATGATATTGGAAACTGTTAACTGCTCGCCATTAAGCTGGCTTTGGAAGAGTGGTGACACTGGCTGGAGGGAGCTCAAGACCCCTTTACCATGATCACAGATCACTTTCTCTCCTACTGCAAAAAAAGCAGAAAAGTAATGCACTATTTCTTATAATTCCTCCGTTCGCCCAGGATCCCCTGGAAAGGATCAAGGACTCTCAGATAAGAAGCAGTACTCTCGCTATTCCCCATCAACTCACCTGGACCTCTTGCTCTGCTTTCTTCTGCCAGCCTGCCACTAATAAACCTGTTGCTGCACACTTACCTCTGTCTCCCTGTGTGTTAGCTGACATAGGTTACCTTACCACAGTGGTTCTCAAACCTGTCCTGGAGTACCCCCTATTTTGTATGTATCCCTGAATTATCACACCTGACTCAACTCATCAGCTCATTAGTGGAGACTGCAAGAACTGATTTAGGGAGACATACAAAATGTGCAGTTCTGGGGGCACAGTGAAAATTTGTAAATGGACTTAGCATAATCTTATATGCAATTTTACTGCAAAATACAATAAATACCAATACGGTACAGCAAAAACTTTGAATTACCATACTGTATCTATTATGGAAAAAAGACATGCCTGAAATCTTTTGATTATACTTTCTATAAATAATTTAGCTTCTTCTTATTTTTGTTATTAGTAATTTACATTAGGGTGTTTTGTGTTACGTTTTGTTATTTAATAAGTGCTCATTGCAATACTGTAGTATTTTTGTTATCCTGTTGTGTTTTGTATTTTATGACTTGCTGCATAGCTTATGTAGAAGTATTGCCCATATTTTATGGACAGGCCACTTACAATGAACCTGATACATCATGTGATTATTTTTTTTTAATGTATCATGCATACAGTTATGGATTATAGTTATGATATATTATTATTAGGATTTGTGGTTAAGAGCTGATTTCAACATTATATGACAATATATAACAAGGATATGAAATATACAGTTATACAGTAAATTGTAAAAAGTCACTGCATATTTGATGGTGAACTTCTGGCCACCACTAATTAATTATACTAATTAAAACTAATGAAAGAATAAATGAAATAAATCAAAGTAGCAAAACGAAAGAAACAAGCACTCAACAAATGCTCGTTCTAAGCCATATTATCATAATTTTTTAACACAAAAGGATACAAATGAGGGATTGAGGACTCAAAACACGACAGAAACTAGCCCGTATGACTAATGCACTATATTTTGAATATTCTGAATTCATATTATTATGAGGCTTATTATGAGACTTTGAAAGACAGACTGAAAAGTTGCTATTCACTGAAAAACTTGTGCATTAATGACACGCAGTAAAGTCACTGTTAACAAAAGCATGGCACAGTAAATGCAACTGAAATCAAATAAGAAGCAGAACGAATAATACCTCACACACTTCAAAAAACAACCAACCCCTCTAAGCAAGACTATCAGAGCAAGTGCTTTCACACACAGACACACACTGAAGAAATGTCACATGGTACTACCTGTCACGCTCAGATAGGTCGTCCTCCGCACCAGGAAGCCTCCAAAACCCAGCTCACAGGTGTAGTTGCCGATGTCATCCTCCCTCACTTCCTGTATGGAGAGCAAGTCTGCGGTCTGCAGCACACTGCTCCTCCACTGCTGCACGGTACACTCCTGCACACCCGCAGGCAAAGAGAAAGAAAGAAGAACTATGAAACTATGAAACGAAGAGATGAAACTGCTACCTGTACATTTGTATATACTGTCATCAGGATAATTCTCAAAGGGGAATTCAGTAAGAATAGATTGCACTTGGTGACAGCATGCAAATTGAACAATGGCACAAATATGGCCTAAAAAAATCACTAAACACACTAAACACAATTTGCAGGCTGGAGTTCATGATCTAGACACCTGAATGGGCTTTTTAAAATGCAGAAAGTGCTCTCAACTTTATTTTAGAACACTTTTTAATCATAATTTGATAAATGACAGCTGCCACGATCAACTGAAAATGTACATAAACAAATAATTTTCTGTTTACGTTTTGCATGTGCAGTTAAATCACAATGTTATTGCCCCAGGCAAATAGCACTGACTTACTGGCATAAAGTATAAGAACCCTAATTTACATAAAAAGGATGCGAAAAGTACGACAATGCCCTCATTTAAATTCTCAGGGGGCAGGTGCTGTGATACTGGATCGCAGGTGGTTTGTGAATGAGACACTGGTTTGTGCGCTGAAGAGTGCGACTGCTTAGTAAAATCGCCTCATAGTGTTTCCCACTGTACCTTGTACCACGTTATCTGTGGTTTTTCTCCAGGCTGAACGTAATCCTGGATGTCAGGGCAGGAGATGTCTTTACTCTTGCCCAGTTCTCCTTTTTCAGTGTAGCGCAGTTTTGAGTTATAACATCCTGCTGTGTCATTATCAGCAACCAACAGAGTCATAGACACCTTCATACAAAATGTGGAATTCCTGTAACACACACAGAGTATATAAACTATCCATTATCAGATTAACACATACTCACGAGAGACATCACTGATCGTGAATTTGTTATTATCTCACAGAGCCTATACACTAAATAAATTATATGAGAATAAAACATGACTTTATTTGTAATTCAACCATGATAGATGTAATCTGACCATGATGGAACAGAATTTGTCTGCAATTTTCGTGTAGGGCTTCAAATAATTAGTGTCTTACTGATCGAATATGAATAGCAAATTAATTGAATGAAATGCTCTCTCAAATGTTTTAAACGGTCATTTGATACATTTTTTATCACTTTCCATTTTCCCTGAGGTCCACTTATAATGTAAGTTAATGATTTTCAGCAGAATAAAAAAAGGTGTCAGATTTAGTATCCTACACTCTCTATGACCCTTAATTAAATGTGAAATAATATTTATTTTTTTGCTGTTGTGCCTATAAGACTATGAAAGATGTGAAAGTACAGAATAAAATGTTATTGCAGTTCTGAGTTCTGAAAACTGTATGTTTTAATATTATTATGAGCATTTATTTATTTACTTAAGAACATAATTTCTCATTATATGACCCTGCTTGTTGCTTGCATTAAAGTCAGTCAAACAAAATTACACAGCCTCAAACGCATATTCACACAGTTCTATACATTGATGAGTATCTCCATTTAAAGTGCATTAGTGTTTGTTTTATCCAAGGGCTTTGAGTTTAATAGCTACTGATAAGATTTGTTCAAATTTGACCTTTTCAGTGTAATGACCTCACACCTCCTACCGGGTTACCGTGGTTACAGAGTGCTTGGGGTGGCAACCTGCAATGCACTTGTCTCTTGTAAAATGCATAAACAAAAAAATAATAAAGAAATAAAGAAATAAACGATATGCTGTATTTCTCTCTGCCCTATTAACTGTATAGCAAACACAATTTTTACACTGTTTTCAGACACCTGCATATGTCGGCACAGTCTTTTTTTTATCACCTTATAAACCTTAAAAGAAAACAAAAATATTGTCTCCCTTCTGCTGATGTGCTGCTGAAAACTATTGTTTATGGTTTAATCAGGTCAAAGCCAGTCTCAGAGGAAACAGAACAACAACAACTCCAATTTCCTGTTGCTAACTGTGTTCTTAATAAAAAACATGCAATTTAGCTCTGTTTTAAATCTAGTAAGCTGTCTACATAGCTGTCTTCCTTCTTAGGCAGCATCCTAACTGGAACTGGAATCTTATAAGTGACTGATTTTACAACTAGCGGTTTAACATTAATTGGTTCCAGGGGATCTGTGTTTGGCCAGTTATTTTAGACTTTAATCCACTGCTGGTAAAAATTCATTTGCCAGCTATTCAAAATGAGTTAAGCATATGACTAAATCATATTACTTTTGCAAGTAACATATAAATCATCAGAACTTCATTATTTTACACTGACTTTTTAAAAGTCAAAATTACGAGCTAAGTCAGGTCAACATTTTAAATATAAGCTAAGAATGCAATACTCTTTAGGGATGTTCAATGGTGAATGTAAGGCCCTTTCACACATACAGTCTTTCCTGGTAAATTACATTAAAGAGATAATGTGTAAACAGGACCTAAATACTGTTAAATTCCTTCTGGCAGTTTACCGGTATGAGGAGTTGTAACAATACCAGCAAATTAATGGTAATGTGTTCTGTGTGAATGCAGAACGATATTACCGGTATAAGCATGTATGAGTTTAGAATGTGCTGATAAAAATATATATATATATATATATATATATATATATTTAAAAAAACATTTTTTTTTTTTTTTTTACCAATTCCATTAAGTATTTAATTAAATTAATTTATTTAAAGGCAATATTCTTCACAATATTCTTCACAATTTCTTTTGTGTTCTGCAGAAGAAAAAAAATTCACAGAAGTTTAGAAGAACTATCCCTTTAAAATGTCTCACAACTTGTTGGCCATCTTGGATGATTATTCACAGAGATGCATTCTGATGCTAATCTTTTTTTTTTTGCAGTTGATACATTTGATGTTGCCTTAGAAATAAGGTGACTTTTAAAACCACTTTCACATTGGAAGCATGTGTATAATTCCTTCAAATATTCTCCAAAAGGTCTCTCATGTGTACAACACATGAAAAAAGAAATACTGTACTCTGAAATATTAGATTTTTCCTACAGTACATGAATGCTAGAAATAAACACACACACACACACACACACACAGTGTGACATTCTGTGATGCAAAAGTGAATATGATGAGTAGATTATGTGCTTTGACCTCAAGTAAGTCGGAACCTGAGCAAATGAGGACCCTGGAGAGTTGCCTGACTGTTTAATATGTGTGACAGTGGCCTGCGGCATTATGGGAGAGTGCTGGAGTGTCAGTGTTTGATTGATGGATGACAGAACGTCTCACTGTCCTCTGCCGTCACTCATTTATTTCACATCCAGTTTTACTGTCCATGAGAAGCTTTGGATACAGACACACACAACAGAGCTTTGGAAACTCTCTCACACACAACACAGGCAGACAATAATACACACACACACACACACACTAATTTTCTCAGCATGGCGGTTTTCTTGAAGGCTTTGAAAGACAATGAAAATACATCAAAGGAAAAAGTTAAGCATGTTCCCCAATCCAGCTAATGTCCGAAAGGCAGTGTGTGTGTGTATGTGTGAGTGTGTGTGTGTGTGTGTCTCTTTGTGGATTAGCATATCTAAGTGTATGAGTGTTCACACATGTGCATTCTTCTCTCTATCTCTCACCTCAGAACACAGGAGTACAGGCCGGCGTCCTGCAGCTCGGCAGGCCGAAACCAGATGGCGTCTTCCTCTTTGCTCATGCGTACCCCATCAAAGGACATGGGTTCCTCAAAGTCACCATGTCCCAACCCAGAACTCCGGTACCACATCAGACTTAGTCCAATACTCTGTGCCTGGGTGTAGTTGGCTCTGATATAACCGTAAAAAAGAGCACACTTTATCCTCACGGGCTCTCCATGCAACACCTGGTACTTCAGATAGTCCACGGACCAATCAGTGCAGCCGTCCACTGCAGAGACACAGGACAGAGGACAGAAATATTAGTCCCCACACCTTTAGAAATTTTCTTCATTCATTGACTATTTAGCCAAACTGCAAAACATTAAACATTTAAAATAAGCAAATAATTACAGAATTGACTTTTTCAGGTGCAATATCTATTTTAGTTTTATTAAAACTAAACTATTTTTCATTGCGGCAAATAGTTGAATCCATAAACACACATCAAACACTGTAGGTAAAAAAAAAAAAGAAGAAAAAACTCATTAATTTTTGCAGATAAAGCTTCAGATACAAACACAAAGACAAATTTTGAGCTATTGAAATGCAGATTTAGTTATTTTTTTCCCTCAGAATAAATCTCATAATTGAGATGTTAAGTCAATATGAGTCAGAGTTCATTTTCAAGCTTAGTTGCTATAAAGAAGTTAACCCGTGCAACTAATTATACACTAACTAATTTTGTTTCATTGTTGTAATTAAGTGCTGTGTTTTATAATGTTTGCATATGCAAGTACGTGTGTGCGCTGGGGGATCGCTGTGCACATGTGTGTGTGTACACGGGAGATGGCATGAGCTTGTAATAAAAGCAGTTAATTGCTTTTTGAAACTCTGGAGCTGAAGAATATAGAGCTATTAGAATCTGATAGGACAGTCAAATAATCTACTGTACCCTTTATATCCTATATATTTTACATAATTTGAATTAGCCCCCAACAAAATCTGAGGTACTGGTGGCCTTGAACAGTCATGGTTGATTTACTGATTTTATTTCTAAGTACAAAGTTAAAAATAAAAAGATCAAACTGTGACAATTGCTATAGCAATTTAGAAGCAATACACGTTTTATATATCGAGTGCACCAGTATTAAATATTTCAGACAGTATATTGATTTTGAGATTAATTCATAATTCAGCAGTAAAACATACAGGGGAATCACTCAACTGTATTGGAAACATACCTTGCCTGACAAAGCCTTTTCTACCAAACCAGATCCTTAAAAATAACTTTTATTGTTGTAACAATAAAATAATCTATAATCTATTGCAAATATACATAGAGTTTGTAAGTTTTTTTCACATGAATCGAGGAAACAGGTTTGCACGTGATTATATCTTATAAATGAATGTGCTTCCACTGAACATATGGTTGAGTGTTTATATGTATAGTGGTCAGAGTATTTATGCTTCATTTTTTTATATGACCATGCATAATCGCCTTTGCACGTATGCATGAAGATCACATTAGGTTAAAGGGATTGAGTTTGCACTAATGCATATGCATTAAGTTTACACTTAGTTTCAAAATAATATACAATAAAAATATAAAAAGCTACACTGTAAAAAATAAGTGTAATTTTAACTGTAAAATTTGGTAAAAACGCTACGGAAAAAAACTGATAATAGGTTAACAGTAAGTTCCCGTACTATATACAGGGAAAAACTGTAAAAGAGCTAACAAAGCATTTAATGTAAATTTACAGTAAAATTCTGTTAATTATACAGCTTTTAGAAGTAAAAAAAGAACAAATCAATGTATAATTTACAGTCTAAAACTGTAAACTGATATTCCCAGAATTCCCTGCGTGACACTCCACGTTTGAAAGTATTTTGTTTAAATAATCATGTTTTTAAATAGTTCTTGTTATCAGTTATGTACATTTGAGCTTTATGTTACATCTTCTGTTGCTTAATGAAAGTTTTTTGCATTATTTAAGTATCACGTGTGTTACCATGATGGTGTTTTGTGTTTCCATAAATGTGCACCTTCTATATGTTAATATATACTTCTGCTTGTGGTGAAGCTACTTGAGATGAGCTTTGATACTTCATGTGGCTTTCTCTTATACAGTACCATCTTTATTATTATGGTGGTTGTCAGTATTTTCAAGGTACAAAACAGATTTAATTTTGTGTGTTGTTGAATTTACTGGTTTATATTCACATTTTCTTGTTTGTAAATTACAGCTTTATATTGTAAAATTAACAGTTTTTGACGTAAATGTGTTTACAGTTTTCTGTATTTTTACAAAATTATTCTGGCAACCACAGCTGCCAAAAAGTTTTTGTAAAAACAACAAGAATTTTTTTACAGTGTAACCTAATCAGTTATGTAATGTTGTTTAATACTTTTGTTTTTCCCTCAACTCATCTTTCCAGTGTGACCAGTTATGGTGCAACAATCTAGATCTTGTTAGTACAAAAACATTGGCTGTAACAATTTGTGTTAATTTCACATTTGACAATTAATTGTTTTAGACAAATTGTGTCTTTAAGGATAGTCGCAGTAACCTTAAGGAACTGGAATCATGGATAAACTTTTAGAGACAAGAACTTCTTTTTGTCACATTTTCTCAGCAGCACTATATTCATAATATTTGGTTCTAGACTATTTTAGTTGTTTTTGTTTGTTTGTTTCAGAGTAGTATGCAATCGCTGTCAAGAAACAAAATGCTTTATTTTTGTATAATTTTCTGAAATCCTTTTGTTAAAATGCAGCCTCTGTCCAAAGTAAAATGCTTTATTTTGAGCTCATTGTGTGTTTTGTGTTTATATTAAGACTTTATTCAAGAGCAGACAGACCAGTTTAATTCAATAGCTCATGATAAAAAGAATGTTAAATTAACACAAGTTGCAATTAATTTGCTTATACTTTTAAGTAAAGAATGTTGAGTGAACTATTTATATACATTAATAAAGGTTTGCTTGTTAGCTTTACATAAAATTGTATAAACTTGGATTTACTTGTGTGTAGATGCATAAATGACTTCATAATTCAAATGATTTAGCATTAAAGTTATAGTTGGAGCACAATGCTAAAAGTCTTAATAGTCTATTATTTTTTTAGTCGTTATGTTTTTAATAAACTATGTTTATTTTAATTTTTTTTTTTTTTTTTTTTACTTTTGACATTGAGTAAAAAAATGACCAGGGTATTATTTGACAGTTTTCATGAGAATCATATATCACAGGCTCTTCACAAAACACTCATTTTACTTCTTGTGAGAGCATTAAAAACACAAAGGCTTATTATACAATCTAACATCCCCTAAATTATGATTATATTCCAGAAAAGAAAAGCTCTTGTCATTGAGCACAGTCCTCTGTGTTCCTGGTTGACTGCATTGCCCTTGACCAAATTCACAAATGGCTAAATCCGTCTCTGTAATAACTTCCGAATTGTGTTCAAATTAAGTGAAACCCATTACAGAACATTTTCTCCCCAGTGTGGAGAACAGAACATCCACTCATTATTGCGCTTTCTGTCGATGCTAAATGGTATGAAAATAAACAACATAAACTGTGCGGAAACGCTTTGTGACATATAGCTCATGTACAATATGCACCACTCAAGACGTTTTCCTTCATGCTGAATCCAGACGCTCATCACTTGTGAAAATGCTGAGGCAATAGATGGCAGTTTGAATCTTTTAAATGAATATGATATTGAATAAAAATTATTTGATGACATGTGCATTCTGCCAAATCAATTACATTTAATATGACAATTACATCACCCATCTCTCCCACTCCACTCTCCTTTTTTCTACATCTCTCATCGTTTTCTTTCTGTTTTGTCTTACAACTGTCTTGCATCAGTATGCTGTAACTGTACAGTGTGAAATGACTCTACTAAACCCTGTTAACCTCTTCAGGTGTCATCATACCCTGCTCTCCATTAGTCCCTGTTCTCCAGCTCTGCCACTGTCCCTGGTGCTGATGTCCAGCTGTTTCATTTTATTTTCATGTCCTATTGAGATCAACTTTACTTTTTTATGTTTGTGGTCACAGAAACTTGAATGATGTTCACTTGAAATAAGAAAATCTATTTTGATATTAACATCTTATTTTTTATTTGAATTTGATTAAATCAGTTCATCAGATCTTAACTAAATCCCAACAGAAACATATTACTGAAGCTTAATCTCTCTGTTTTGCTACAATGCAGACATGCACTTTTCTATTTTAGTATCTATTTTAGTAACATTATTTAGGTTTATTAATAAGTTTCCTGCAGAAACACCTGCAATTGTATTAGAACAGTTTGCATCTAATCATACAAAAATGTTTTCATTCCTTTATATGTAATTCTTTATTTATTCCTATTATATATATATATATATGTATATATATATATATATATATATATATATATATATATATATATATATATATATATATATATATATATATATATATATATATTCCTATAACTTTTATACTGTTTATGCACTTAACAATCCACAGTACTGGTACAGTGTGTAAACCAATCAATCTCATCATCTAATCATGCATATCCAAGTATTACAAAAGTAGGAATGCTTGAACTGATCAAATGTGACATTTATAATGTTACAAAAGCTGTTTTCTATTTAAAATAAATGCTTATCTTTTGAACTTTCTATGCATTAAAGAATAAAAATTTGTTTTATCATGTTTCCACAAAAAAATGAAGCGGCACAACCATTTTAACATTTATAATGATAAGAAATGTTCCTTGAGCACCAAATCAGCAGGCCATGAAAAGTGGGCATTGCATACCAGAATGGGACCGGACAGAATATTGGTAAAATAAGTATTTGGGTATTGGTTAACAATACTCAATAAAACATGCAGCGTAAGTGATACGAGAAGATAAATTAGGAAAAAATTACAAAGAACAAAAAGCAGATTCTTTCTTTGAAATACCATGCACTGATGAATTGTTCACAATAAGACGCAGAACTTAGATTCAAAAAGTAAACAGGCTCCATCTTCCTTTCATGTTGAATTAAAGTGTATTTTTTTAAGCTATTAAAATATTATTATAGTATATTTTTCATGGTCTTAAGGTCTCTGGGACTCCAAACAGAACATGAGTGTCAAATCTAAAAGGAGCTGTAAGTAACACCACGCTAATAACACAGTCAAAGAGAGATGAGGCAATTACATAGGCATATTAAACCTGAATGCATTGACCCAATAAACTACCGGTACATGCCTATACACTACAGGCCTGTGGCTTTCAAATGCACACATGCAAACACACAGTTAGCTTTCGTTGTTTGGACATTAATGATTTCCAGATATATGAGGGCTGAGGAATGTAGACACAAGCTTCCACTCTAATGTCAGGTGTGCTTTAAATGGCTTCCCAACGCTATAGGAAACTCTGACCTTTTTATATAAGCAAAAGGGGGAAAGCAACAGAAGGAAGGAGAAAGTGAGATGTTTCATCTATACCTCCAGCTAAGAACCTTACATTTCTTTTGCTGTATCCCAATTAGCCTACTTTCCTTCTTAAATAGTATTCAAAATAAGAATAAGTAAGTCCAAAGTAGTATGTGGAAATAAGTATTCCAATAGTACCCTGATGGTTTACTGCTATCGGTAGAAAGTGCAGATCCGTGCATAATCTAATGGCTAATATTGCCCAAAACACATTGCGCTGTGGGCGAGGATTCGATTAGAAATACAAACACGCATGAAAAGTGTTCAAAAACTACAAGCATGCTGGATATGTGAGATCAACGGTCAGGTAGAGAAAGGGGACTGAGTAGTAAATAATCAATATCTAACAAGTTGAAAAATATTTATTTAATGTTATCCGCATTTTATTTCATGCGCAAAAACACTGTGAACTTTATTATGTTATGTTTGGTCATTAACTTTTAAATCCATCATTATGCAAAAATATGAGCAGAGTTCTCAATAGGGGTGGGCGGTATGGAAAAAATATAATATCACGAGAAATATCACGATTTAATCACATTTTTGATCATGTTGGTTTTATTATTTTGCAAGTTGTCTGAGCATCATAGCCAAACTAATTTTCCTATTATAAAGACAAAGCCTTTCAAACAGTGCTTTATTTTCAGGTACAATAGGTGTAATTAGCAGGAGCATTCAAGAAATTGAATGAACAAATATGAAAATAAAATATTATGTGAACTGATTCCTAAAGCAACTGTATTAAATTTCTTCAGTCAAAAGCAGTGAGTGATTTTTGTCTTTGTGCTTTGTTGTTTTATTAATGTTAAATAGTACACCCCCCAAAAAAAAAAAATTATGTCAGCTGTCTGTCAATTCTGTGATAGTGCTTTGTTTTTATACCACCATTTACTCTGAATGACTTTCTTTCTTCTTCTGAACAATGCTATTCTGAAGAACGAAGAAAACCAAGCAGTTGCTGGTTCACAGTGACTTCCAGAGTATTTTTTGCTACTATCAAATTCAGTGTGGACCAGCAACTTTGCCCAAATTCTTCAAAATATCTTCTTATTCAGGATAAGAAAGAAATTAATACAGGTTTGGGACAACTTGACAGTGAGTAAATAATGACAGAAATGTCATTTTAGGGTGATCTATCCCTTGACAGCAATGACAGTAGCCTGCATGTTTAACCCTTTAACACGTATGATCACACCGGTGTGATGATTCTTGGCTGGCCCCTGAAGCGTACGATCACATGTGATTAGAACTTTCAGTGCGTCACGCATCAACTGCTGAATTTAAAAGTGTACAAGCTACCAAATATATTCACTTGCAAATGTTTCAGAATCGGAATATCAGATATTTAATAATATAGTTAGCATGTTTGGGAAGATTTTGAATAAAACAGGAAAAACTAAATAAAAGCGATCCATGCGTCATACAGATCTATTTTGGCTGTGTTGTGTCACATGACAAGCATGGCGCGTCTCCATGGAAACAATAAGGCGATACATTCTAAAATAACGGTCATCTGTGTCAGCTAGAATATGTTAAACTCACGTGTGAAAGGGTTAATAGGGTTACTGTCCCTTTTAGACCTGTACACATCTAATATACAGGCACGTATAACTTTTCTCTCAACTGTTTACTTTCATTTTAGACATAACCAACTTGAGTCTACATGTAAACCTTGTGTGTTTTGACAGTATTATTGCAAAAGTTAATTTAGTTCAATAATCAGGCGCTGTTTGACAGGTTCTTAGAGAGCATGCTTCAGGTGTATGTGGCACTCAGAAAAAGCAAAGGTCAGACCAGCGTGCGAATGAAACATTTAAAAGCACGTGCAAATATTGAGAGAGCAACTTTACCGCTGAGTTTACACTGCTGTGAATTCATGTGGTGTTGTACAGTATATGACGGAGGCCCCAGAACTGCAGCTGATAAAATGTGTGCTGTAACATTATACTATGGTATTTCTTCAAAAGTAGATGGTGGAGACATTTTTATCATCTTCGATCAAAAATCGTCATATCGCACACCCCTAGTTCTCTGCATGATCAACGTGCCTCTTCATTTCTCTCCAGTACAGTAGAAAATGTAATTAAACGAAATATGGATAATGTTAAATTTGACAAGATGATTGACACAGCAGTTTAAAGTGTTACAGGATGCATGTAACTGAGCAACAGAGCAGTCCGTTAAAGACGCAGTTATGACGAAGTAGTATGTCCCAAAGCTTGTCTACTATTCTGCTATATATTCAAAAGTATGTACTTTTTCTTCACAAAAAAGAGTATTTACTTTTAGGGCATAGTTTAAGTAGGCGAATTGGGACGAAACATTTGCCCGGGCGATGCTAACAAGCCAAGCTTCCCTGAGGCACTCGGGATAACATATAAAAGAAACAAAATGGAATCAAACTTCCACCCTTTCTCTCTCTTGGAACACTTGGATCACTTGCACACCTGGATCCTGCTTCTTTCCCTCAATGTCTCTTTCTCCTACATTCCCTTTACAAATACATCCCATCATGCTCGATTCCTCTGCATGTACATGCTTTTCTCTCCCCTCTCCCTCTGCATTCCCCATTCTCTTTTCATCCTCTCATCTACCCCCACCCCATCTATCTATCTTGTTTTTCACTGCTAAATGAACGATAACGAGGTCGGTTGTCTCTGGGGTGAGGTCCCTTATGTAAGCCTATAAAACATTCACATGTTCTCAATCCTGCACAACCTACTGCACTAAAATAGTCAGAAAAACAGGAGGTTGAGAAAACGAACAAGAAGTTGATTGAACACTGCCCCTCTTTCCCTCTCTGCACTCCCCTTCCTTCCCATTGTGTAAGATAAAACAACCAGCTTGCAAATCATTAAGATTTTGGATGCATTTCATGCAAATTACATCTGAATCCCTCCACGCACATGCACACAATCATATCTCAGGTCTCTGTAGCTGTGCACTTTCATCTCTCCGAAGCTCCGTGTGACAGGGCTGTGTTCACATTGCAGCTGAATGTGGCCTATTTTTCCCTTCATATTTGACACAGTTTTTACATCTGTTTTGTTTTCTTGATGACACTGTAAACCAAAACCTGAAAATTACATTTTCGTGGGATACATGCTGTACATCTGTTATACATACATACATCATGTGCATCTCATCATTAAAGCCGTTTCTGTGATTAGCAGCAAATCTCCATCACGTGCTTCAGTGAGAAACTACACCTACAGCTTTCATTAGCGGATGCGATACATCATGAATAATGAACGCAATATTGCGTAACTTGTCAGTGAGCTAAGGCTCTGTGTAGTAAATGTTGCTCCATCTGAAAGTATGTGCTGGAGATTTACTACTAGTCACAGAACTGGGTTTAATGACGAGATGCACATGATAAATTAATCTGATTCATAGTGCAGCCTTAATACCGTACATACATAACATTTAAATATAATTATCTAGGTTTGATTATCTTTTATTAGATATACAATTATACAAATTTCTGAAGTATCATGTGAGACTGGAGTACTGACTGCTGTAAATTCAGCTTTGCCATCAAAGGAATAAATTACATTTGATTATTTTTTTAGTTTTTACAGCCTTGGTTGTACCTTGGAAGACTTAAATACTACTACTACTATATTTTAGATAGATTAACAATATATTTTCATCATAATATTAATAACCAAATGATATTGTTTGCGGGGGAGTTTCTATCTAATACCACCTGTCACACACTAGCTATGACTAATAGTAAATCCTGGTTTTGCCAGGCTGTGATGTACTACTTAAAAGCAGTTGGTTATTTGAAAAAGCATAAGCCTTTCGATTTGTTCTGCCCCAGCTACCCGTTTCAATAGGAAATGTGTCAAAACAAGAAAGAAAATAGTGTTTCTTAAACCATTTCATGCAGTCTTTAATGGCAGTAAAAGTAAAGCGCTGCTTTGAAACCGTGAAAACATTTAAGGGAGGTTGAATCACAGCTCTGGCCTTGAGACAGATATTAGATTTTTAGTCCAGTTGAGATTTTGCTCCTCTGAAGGGTCATTAGTAAAAATGGGCCATTTGTGATGAGGAATTTTCATATTAAAATGCATGGTTTATTAAAATGAAACTGAATACAAAGAGATTAGTGTTCTCTAACTGCAAGAGGTTTTTATTTGTTTGTGTGTGTCCCCTAAGTAAGATACTAATGATCACTTGACTGTTTAAGATGCCAACTCTCTTGAGCAAGTCCATGTCTGTGTGAACGCAAATGGGAGTCAATCACCCAAACCTCAATGAGTTTAAGCTTGTAGTTGCTGGAAAAAGGTAGTTTGGCTTCTTTCTGTGTGAGATGTATTCAGCAGAAAGACTGAGAGGCTGTGTGCTTAGTGATCCGACCACTGGGGAGTGTCACTGGCCAAGATTACTGCTAATCCACCATGATCCAACGCCTCAACACACACACCAACAATAACCTCTCTATGCATAACCTCTCAGTGCATACACATCAACAACAATCACCTCGCTTTGCAAAAGACTGATGAAAACATACACATTGGCAAATGTAGAGGTTTTCACACACAGGGCATTACGGCATGTGCAAACAACGAGCTATTAATGGAGGTCTACGATTCAAGTCATTTCACCAGAAAAAATTCAAAAAAAGCATTAAAGAGCAGTAGAATAATTAAACATTACACACGTTAGGATACATCCAACGATACAAGAAAGAGACTGTTTGCATATATGTATAAAAAATCCACCCAAAGCTCTTATATCAGCAGGACTTAACCGGAAATTCATTCTCTGAAACAGGGTGAAAAGACTGATTTAAAGAATTTTAAAGCAAAAACAACAAAAATTATGGCTCAGAAAAAAGAAAAAGAAAAATGAAATGGACATTTTTAATTCTGATCTGAGTCACTTTCATGAAGCAACCTGCATTACATTACATATACACACAATTATTAATTAATTAAGTACAGTTAATTAATTATATGATTCTACCATTTTAGGATTAATTTTAAAATATTTTAAAATAATTTTTTTTGATATGAGCACATATATTCATGCTGTATATTCAATCTTGATTCCTATTATAATTATATTAATACATATGATCTGATGTTGTTTTTCATAGAAATGCATTTTAACTGCACTGCACACTTTTTTTTTTGTTGTTGAATAAATTAGCTTCAAATTAAATTTTATCCAACTGCTTATCCAAATGCTGACATTTCAATAAATTAAATCATGATGACACACAGTAAGTACAATGCAAACATCTTATACCATTGTCAATTTAAACTGCAGTTATAGGGCTGACGCATGTATGTTTATGTGTGTGTGTGTGTGTGTGTGTGTGTGTGTTTGTGTGTGTGTGTGTGTGTGCGCGTGTGTCCGAAGGCAAGGGAGAGATTTTAAAGGAAGAGGAGGATTTGGAAATGTGTGGCTTGCAGACTCGTGTGTAATTCAGCGCAGTATCGATCATGCTACAGGACTGTCAGGTCAAGGAATTCCGCCTCCACACACACCGCAAATGGACAGCACACAAACAAAGCACCGGCCTCTAGTGAGATGTGTGTGGTTTAATGTTTTAAATGCTGCCCAGATGCTCTGCGCATAAAGGAAGGATATTAAATAAATAAAAGGGAAAGAGGATGAATAATCCTGTTAAAGATCAAACAACTCCTTCTCCTTCTCTCCTCTCTACATCGCTCATGGGAAATATAATGCACACACACACACACACACACAAATGAAAGCGCATACTGTATAGAACCAAATGACTAGTCACAACAATACATGACTGCATTTACCTGTGAGGAAAGATTAAAGAGAGAAGAGGATGACAATGTGAATGTGTAGAAAATACAAACAAACAAACAAACAAACAAACAAAACATGTTGATGTTGCCATTGCTGAAAATGCTGACTAGTTTTTTTTTAATGATGGCCCTGTTCTAAATGATTAAACTTTGTTAAACAAAGTATTGAACTTAAATTGTGCAGATTATTGAGTAGAGGTGTGTTATTACAGTATGTATGTAGCATATTTTCTAAGTGACATTTTATAATTACACATAAATGTGGAAAAAAAAATCCCAGAATAAAAATGAAGGAGGGCACTGAGTCATATCTAAAGACCAGAATATTATAAAGACTTTTTTTTACTTACCCGGAAGCCCCTAACTACACCATGGTAACCACTAGGAACCCCCCAGCAACTGCATCACAACAGGCAAAAGAACACTTAAAACACCTTAGCAATAGTGTAGCCCTGGCAAATGCTCACAACATGGATGGAAAAATCAAGGTTAAATGCTCTTATTGCTATTATTATTATTTTTTTGAATTGTTGCTGAGCAAGTGAATGAAATGCATAAAAAATAAAGGTGTAGATAAAAAGAGAGATAATCTTGATAATCATGCAATCTTCTCTCTGTGTTTTTGTTTCTTATAGTTTGAGGGAATCACTCATCTTCAAGGGAGCTCTGTGTGTGTGTGTTTGTGTGTGGTTGGGTGAATGGAGGTGGAGAATTAGTTTAAGTGGGTTTCTGTTCCTTAGATAAGAACCTTGTTAAAATGCTTCAGCGTTTCCATAACTACATATTCACACATTTTCAAGCAGTGAGGTCATGATTAGGAAATCAGATTGGTGTTTCACCCTAGAATAAAATGGCCATATGTAGAAAAAAACGAACAAAATTTATTCTTAAATACAGTGGCAGTTTCTCCATTAGCGACGCCCCACCAAAGGAAAGGGAGGGATTTTTATTTTATTTTACATTCAACCACAGTGTTACGCTAGCTTTCACTATTGTAGACTGTTTTTGCTGCCTCTAAATAGTCAAATCAGCGTCGAGTCGCGTTCTGTGTAGTACCGCCCCTTTTTGGGAAAACTGGAAAACTGAGAATCGCCCAGAGGGCTATCATAGACTTCCATTCAAAAATTGTTTTTTCCGAACTGCAGCCACTACAATGCAAGTTCTGGGAGGGCTAAACCCTGACATGCTTTCATCATCGTGTGTACCTTAACTTGTGCAATGACTGGTGGGAACAGTGACATCTAATAATATTTAAAAACAATTTTTAATTTTAACAACAAGGAAAAAATGTCAAACTACTTTAATACCTTTATCAAATGTGAAAAGAAAAACAAAACAAAAAAACAGAGAGATGGGGACAGCTATGCAAATTCAGTTGTCAGCATTACCTCAGCATAGATTAATTATATTGTGTCACTTAAAGAAGCGCGAGAGCATGACGGACATTGCTTGGACAACTACAGGTGTCCCCGAAATGCATCATCTCTCGGAGAAGGTGAAAAAACACGAAAGAGCAAAGATGCATATGGATATTAGGGAGCAGTGTAATGTAAGTGAGCAATGTGATATAAATGAGCAGTAATATAAGCGAGTTGTATAAACAGTGATTTATGTGACTTCAATTATTTCTTATTAAACTGAAATTGAAGTAAAAAGTTTTTTGGAAAACCACGTCCTGGCATCAGTCTTCACTTGCTGCTGCTGTTAACATGCATATAAAAATATAAGGAGAGCAAGAGATTGATTCCTAATGTCAGTTTTTTTTATTAATACTATAGTAGTTAAGTTACCTTTACATCTTTAACTAGCTGTTAATTTATCAATTGAATGGGTGAACTATCCTCATTAATAGAGAAAACATTTGCCCCCCCTGAGAGAACTGTCAGGAGTTCTGTCATCATTTATACACCATCATGTTGTGACGAACATGATTGATTGTTGTTGTTTTTTTAACAGGTTAGGAACCATATTAACAAATAATTGTATCTATTGTGAGAACTATTCCTTTAATAGAATAGAATTTACACAAATTATCTGAAATTCCAGAATCATAGGGTAACTAAAAGAGAGAGAAAAAGGGTTTTTTTTCTTTCTTTTTTTTAACCAGTAAAGAATAAGAACACTGGCTGGACTGAAGAGATCTCCATCATGGTCACATGGGATGAATATTTGTTATGAAACTTGTTTTCCTCTGCAGTCATCAACCTTGATTTTACATAATTGCGTATTTCATCATCTAATGGAAAAGGGAAGAAAAAGAAAGCACAGGTCTCATCTTAAGCCTCGTTTCCTCATTAATTCGCCCTAAAATTGGCCCTAACTAGGTCTGAATAAATATTCGTCCTCCGAAGATATTCTGTAATCAATTATGAAATATGCTAATGGACTGCTGTTGGCCTTGAGTTATCATGTTACTGTCACTAATTGTAGGTCACCTCATCCCTCGAGGTCTCCTAACATTCACTCTCTGTCTTTGTCACTCTTACTCTCTCCTCCCGTCTCTATCGCCCTCTTTCAACCAAAAGGCAGTCCTCTGTGATATTACCGTGGAGTGCCCAACCACTGGAGTCAATTACAGTAATATTAAATTAACCGTTGTATCTCATTTAATTCAAATGTTCTGCTTAACAAAGAGTCATTTAAGGATATAGAGTATACCTCGCACTTACTTAAACTGGAACATCTTAATAAGACTTGGAAAAGTCCTCTGATCAAACGCAATAAAGCAGAAGCACGCCACATGCTGTCATCCTGCCACAGGTGGGCTAGACAGACTCGAGCAGGTTTCCAGAGGCTTTTACACACAATGAAAAGAAACCTGAAATGTGTCTAAAGCCAATTTGAAGTGTTGCAGTGAAACGTAAAGTGAGCACTTCTGAACACAAGAGAGTAAAAATGGCTTTTCAGCCGTAATTATGATCAATTCACTGCATTCAGAAATAAATACAAGAGTTTGGACAGAAAAACCACGAGGATTGAGCACACTGCAAGTCCTATTTCCCATTAAATGAGAGAATGAGAGTTTCAAAGATGAAACAGTTCCTTGCAATTGAGAGAAATTGTATATAATCATGCTTGGAGGAATTTAAAATTCATTTTGACAATCTCGATTGGCTCTTTTGACGCACACGAGCATCAACGGCCCTGCTTGAATTTGCACCGGTAATTTCTCTCTCTGATATTGAGGCAAATGCTAGTCTGTTTAGTGCAACAGTAAATGGCTGTTTGCTTTAGACACTGAGAGCAACTGCACCTCTGTAAAACTGTCATGTTGACTTTGAGTTACCACTGCTCTCTCAGACACTTTGTGTCTTAGTGTATGTGTGTGTGTGTGTATTTGCGTGTGTGTGTTTGTGCTGGCTTGATGCCATGCAAATCCAATCACCCAGACCCATAAAGTGTGCATTTCCATTTCCTACAGCTCTCTGTAGAGATAGAAAGAGAGAGAGCGAGAAGAAGAGGTGGAATGGGGCTCCTCTGCTTCTCCATTCTTTGTTGTTATTTCGAGTAGGTATATTCATATAAACTCATTATGTACCCCATATTTCTTAGCTGATGTGTTTTTGGTCAAATAAGTGATTTTAATCTCCAAAACAAACCACTGCGGCTCTTATTTACTGTTCCCATGGAGTCTCTCGGATCAGCGATCGCAAAAATCACTTTGTCTGCCACTAATTTGTCTTAGTTAGAATGCATCAGGCAAATTGAGGACATTTCCATGACGACATGCCGTGCCGCCTGAGTGTCTTCCTACCCACCCCTTGTTTTGACCCTTCCTAGACCTCACACAGACCTTTCAGAGTTTCCGCTAACCTCAAGCAGGTCTCTGTCGGACAATAGTGCAACTGTTCCTCCCTGATCTTTTCCCATACCTCTTATCCGCTCACCTCCGCCTCTGGCTCGCCATGGCGACGGAGGTCAAGCAGGTTCGCTGGGCAAGCAGGTGGCCTGTTAACCAATGAGAACGATTTTCTCACAGCTCACAAGGGAATAATGGGAAAATTCCTTTAGTTGACTAAGATGGAGAAAAGAGGGATTGAAGTCTTTTCTGTCGTTGGAGGCCTTTCATTGGGTCTCATAAATAGAGAGGGTCTGCGGCCACAATTACATGACAGCGAGAGAAAAGAGAAAAGACCAGAGAGAGAGAACTGAAACAAACATTGGAATAAAGAGATAAAATCCTGAGGCCAGCGCACGGGCTAATCCATCATTAGCATTTAAAAAAACAGACATAGATTGCGAGTGAGCAAGAGGAACTATAGTGTGTTTAATGAGACAGGATGAACTGACACTTTGAGCGTGCATGTGTTTGTGTGTGTCAGAATTTTATTTTTTGTTTTAATTGTACTTTCTTTAATTTATACCATCACACTTTAACATTCACTGTATAAACACATAGATTTCCATCATTAGATAAAAAACATTTCTTGCTCAAACATGCTGTATCACCCCTTAAAGTTTCCCTCATTAAAATGTTTTATATGTAAAGAAATAGTACTTTTGACATATACTTCTTGCATATCTAGTCATATTAGTGGTTGAATAAAAGCAGTTTAATTTTATACGACACATGTTGCCTCATAGGGGCTGTCATAATGAGATCACATGACCAGCTGAATGCTACTAACTTAGTCTAGGTTTTTTCTATAATACTTAACATTTTTGATTGCTGAAAAAATTAATCAAAGCTAATTCTGAATGCATTTATATGCTCACATTAGTAACTAACAACATTTACATTTTGCCTGATTGCTCCGTCCACACCACTAGGTAGGGCTAGCAAATCGATTAGGAAATTGTGCGCACAATTTATAAGTCGAGTGAAAGAAATAGTAAACTGAGGGAACGCAATAGTATGCACATTTTATCGTGTGCACGTTTTAGTACATTGAGGGAACGGATTAGTAAATCGTGCACACGATTTAGCCTAATATTTTTCATGCATGTCATCTGCGGGGCTCCGTATTAAAGGGTTAGTTTGAGAATGAGTTTGTTTTAACTCAGAGGGAGTGTCAGCCACGTTAAAAAAGTTAACAGCTTACGTCATTTGTGGATTAATGCTTACTGTAGACGCAAACCGTTTCAAACGATTCAGTTCGATTTGGTGAATTGGTTCAAGAAGATCCAGTTACATCGAGTGATTCGTTCCCGAACCAGATATCCCTAAACTGCAGGGAATGCGCTCACAACAGACCCGGAAGAGGAGAAAATGCTGAATAAAGTTGTCGTTTTTGTTATTTTTGGACCAAAATGTATTTTCGATGCTTCAACAAATTCCAACTGACCCTCTGATGTCACCTGGACTACTTTGATGATGTTTTTCTTACCTTTCTGGACATGGACAGTATACCGTACACACAGCTTCAATGGAGGGACAGAAAGCTCTCGGACTAAATCTAAAATATCTTAAACTGTGTTCAAAAGATAAACGGAGGTCATACGAGTTTGGAACAGCATGAGGGTGAGTTATTAATGACATCATTTTCCTTTTTGGGTGAACTAACTCTTTAAGACTGTATAAACCATTAAAAATACTGCACTTCCACTTCTCACCGCCTTGGTTTCATTCACATCAAAGTAAACATGGTATCTACTGTACCTTGATTAGAGTCCATTTGCAAGGTCAATTTTGTTTTATAAGGTCTTGCCCTTAGTTGAAATCACCAAATGTTCTTTTTACGAATATTTTCAGCAAAATTCTTGTAGATTGCATCAACAAACCAGCTTCAAATCAACTTAAATAATTTCTTTAGAACATAAACATTTAATTTCTTCTGACATTTAAGCCCTTGTTTCTCAAATCTCTTTTCATGAATCTGCATTAAAAATTTCAACATCTTCATAATCCATAATGCAAAAGACAATTACAGCTTTATATTTTATAACCAATCAGAGCATGGCCCTGTTCAATTACAGCTGTGAAGTCCTTTACAACACATCAAGAGGAATGCATGCTGTGCTGATGAGATTTGTGTCTGCGTCACTCAGTCATGAATATGCACACATTTATATACACATGCTGATGTTTGGGCCATGCCTTGGGCCTCTGCTGAGATGATCAGATGGAAAGGGAAAGAGTTATTATTTCATCTTCAGCATGGAGAGTGATGTTGATGGGTCTGACATTTAATAGTGTCTTTGAAGCTTTGATTCTGCTGCAATACATTCAGAAGCGTCACTGAGCTGAATAGTGCAGAACGCACCAGTAGTCCAATAAAACTCTCTTGCTGGTTTTCAACACACTTTCCCATTTCATATTACTTTAATATTACTTGTTACCACTTTCAGTCTTGGAGAACACCTTGTCAATAAGAATTTGGAAAATTTGAAGCTCGTGTTTTACTAAAACTCCTCTATGAGTTTTGAATTACATGAGTTGTGGTGTTCCTTTTGTCTTTCTTTCTTTTGTTTTGTTCCTTTTTTTCTTATTTTTTACAGATGGAGGACTGCAGTAAAAATATTGTTTGTGGAAGTCCACAGCAAGCCACAGATGGTATCCTCAGACATTACTATAAGAGGAAAGACGGCATGTACAAATTTGAGTACATCTTTATAGTAGACATTACTTCTGGCTTGCTTCCCTCACACAGGTGGCAGTCCTGCATAACTTTAGTTTTAGAGTGCCTTGAAAAAAACCTTTAAATTACTGTACCTTCAACAACCCCATGGTCAAAAGTCTCTGTAAGGCTGTGCTTTAAGTGATCTCAAATGTGCGGATTTTGAGTGTCTTTTCAAGGCTGCATTGAAGTGCGCACTCATAACGTGACTGTGCTCTGAAACATGCTTTTTAAAATCACCATGAATTTAAAATGGACTGTATTTGCACTCTGTAATCTTGTGCTCATTAGAAACGTTTCACCCCTGCAGATATGAATAGTACTTATTTAGATAATAATTTAAAATCATGGAAACTAACTTGAGATATCATTCGCCTGATAAAAGCTGTTTTATTCTACATCTGGTGGTCAGAGCACACGACCAACTTAAAACAACTCATTATCTGTGTAACCATTTTGTTATCTGATAAACTTTGTCTATGCAATATATCAATCATGGCTGGCTGTGATTAGCACATTTCAACAATGGAATCAATACCTAAAACTTGCATGATGGTACAGTACATCTATGCCACTATGAGCCAATTCTAGGACAAATAGTGCAAAATAAATTAGCGCTAAAAAAATCTGGATGGGGATTTGGTTCTATGCACTGGTAGTTGACACTATGGAGGCAGATTGAAATGTGAGCTTGCAGCTGATTGCAAAAATGGATAGAGGTTTAAGTGGACTAAATGACTGACTGAATACAACATACTGTACCAGGAAAAACAAAACAAAAAATGATTACATGTGTTATTACTTGCACTGTCTGTTCACCCAGAATACTAAATGATCCATTTGCACACTGGAATATTTTTCTATGCACTTTTTTTTTTATGTCTATAGCACTAGTGTAAATAATGTTCATATGTTTATAGTTTCTGCTTATAGTGTACATACTGTACACATATTACATAATCCATCTTTATAGTATGTTCATAGTGATGTGTGGTCAGATTTTTTTCCAACGCGCGGGTCCCGCTTTACTGAAATTATTTGGCCTGCTCCAGCTCGTCTCGCAAATAAAGTAACATTTCTTTACCCGCCCTGACCCGCAAGGACATCACGCAAGTTACGTTGCTGCCTAGACCTTTATTGTAACCTTATCAAAGAACCTTATAAAATATGAAAATATATGGCGTTATTTTACTGACAAATGTCGAGAGCGCATTATTGTAGCACGAAAGCACATTAATACAATGTGTGAGCGCAAATCTCTCTGGGCTCATGCGTCAAAAGTTGTCAACCAATCAGATTTCAAAGATAGAGCTTTAATTACTTTACAATTTAATTGTATTAGAAATGAATCAGGTGTTTGGATGATTTTTAAATAACCTAGTTTAACAGTTTGGTCAAACCTTTCTCAACAATTTATCTAAACAAACAAAAAAGCATATGATTTTTTTAATTAACCAGCCTCAACTCGTCCCGCAAATAAAGGGCCAATTTCTTTACCCGCCCGAACTGACCCACTGGGCCCGCGGGTTATGAGATGAACCGTCTGTATATCATGCTGATAATATTTTCAAAATCTGTAAATTATGTCCAAAGTACATGGACATACACCTTACATACACCATATCTGTATATTTATTGGACATTTGTAACATATTGTAGCCACTGTATATCCTGTACTTACTGCTTATTGCACTTTTGGTTGGATGCTAACTGCATTTCGTTGCCTTGGACCTTACATGTGCAATGACAATAAAGTTGATTCTTATCTAATCTAAAAGATCAAGTTACAACATTTTTATTACAAAATGACGATGGTCCAAAAAAAAAAGAAGCATGGATTAACTGTTCACAATAAGATCATTAACATGCATTTAGAAAATATAGGATGTATTTCCATTTTATGCCAGCTTTGAATACAGGGTGCGTGTTCAAGTTTCATCAGTATGTCAATCGAAAAAATATCATCATCTTTTGTCATAATTTCACCTCTGAATCGACTTTTCTTGTTGCTTGATTTTGAATTGAAGTGGATAATCAAAAATCAAATAGCTGTTTTAGTAAACACCCATGCAGATCTGGCTATAGTCTGGTACATAACATGACATATGGCTACTTACAAAAGAAAAATGGGTTGCGAATGTCATTTCATACTGACTTTAAGGCAAGATACTGAAGTTTACCTCAAAAAGCTCCTGACAGTTTCCATCAGACTGTACATAATAACTGCTCCTTAAGTCAACGCTAAGATAGGGTTCATATTTTGAGATAATTTTCAGGGAATGCCTTATGTTTCAATAATTGAGTAACTCTTTTTTTGTCATTATGCTACAGGAAAACAACTGGGGTATAAGGAAATAAAACTACAGCTAAACTCATAACACCTCATAACACCTCCCTGCACCTAATTATCTAGAGTGCATGGTGGTCTTGGCTCACATTTTGTGCTCTTTTTCCCTGTCATATAATTCTCTCTCTCTCTCTCTCTCTCTCTCTCTCACACACACACACGCACACACACACACATTTTATTGCTCCCTTAAACCCCCCCCCCCCACACACACATTCCAGTATCACATCTGACAGATGGGCTGGCACTGCTCTCTTCTCAACCTGTTCTCTGTTGCAAAATGCATGTGTGTATTTACACATATTCCCATGTGTGTGTGCAGTTTGGTGATTATGCACATGCCTACTGTACTTCTGCATAAGGAAAGCACACATACACGCTCACTGTCTCAGGACACTAGAATGACCTTCACAATCCATTCTGCATTAAATTAAGTCTAAATATGTACAGTCACATGGAGTACGAGAGCATTTTAGCATAGCAGTTTTCATTACGCCGTGAAATAATATTTGATGTTACACTTTACTGTCAGTAAAGAGCAAGCCCTCTGTGAGTAATGGGAGAAAGATAGAGAGATAAGAGAGAGAGAGAGTTTTCAACACACTTTATTCAGTGATTAAAGTCATTAAAACAACAAAAAAAAATTCCTAAACTCAAAGAAGGGTTTGCAAAAGACAAATGGTTATTATAACCAGTGATGGGTAAGTTACTTTCAAAAAGTAATTCATTACTATTACTAATTACATCATCAATATTGTATGCAAATTACTTTACAAATTACTCTGTCTGAAAAGTAACTTAGTTACTCAATAAGTAACTTAATTATTCAAATCGCTAATTAGGCTACATCTTAAAATCCCTACAAACCTTAAAAGAAATCAAACTCTTTATTCTTTCAATTTGAGTCAAACATAGAATAGTTTAGTCTTTTAGCTTTAAACTACACTTAAACATTACTTAACAATGTTTAACAATACCTAAACATTTTTATAAAAAATTTAGCCTTCTTTGGTTAACAAATAGAAATACTCCGAATAACAACATATCATGAATGAACATATCCTTACCCTGGAGTTGGTTCACCCTCCGCCTATGACCTCGCTTTAGTTTCATACAGATTACATAATCAGATAATATTCGTTTTCAATTTGAATTCGTTCTTTTAAAATTAGACAAAAGATTTCTATATACATATTCTTCATGTCTCTGTGTCAAATATTCGCTGAGTTTGTGACGTGTAGAAAATTGCACACGGAGACCTAGACGGCAGAAAGTGCACCCTGAATGTTTTATTTATATTCAAAAGCACAATGTTTTGTTGTTATTGCCAGTGTACACAAATAAATGTTGTCCCTTTTTAGATTAGATTGATTAAGTCTGAGTATTTAAGGTTTCTCTGTGAATAAGGAAGAACTGAAAGTGCGCTGGTATGCCGGAGGTTAAAAACGCTGCTTTAAATTTTATCTTTAGATGGTAAATTTAGATTTCAAATTCAATATTGATAAATGAAATAATCGAAATAATTTACTGTATGTAATGCAAGTACTTTATTACTAACTGTAAATTACCTAAAAAAGAGCAGTAATCCTACTTTTTCAGTGGATAAGTAATTTAATTACAGTAACGCGTTATACCCAATACTGATTGTAATATAGTAGAAAAGATCAACATTTCTTCTACAACTGTAGTAATAGCTTCTTTACAACACCATTTATACAGAAAAACGTTCTAAATAATTCATCTTTATATAGACCTTAAAACCCTTCATTTCACAAGATTTTTTAAAACAATTACCACATGTTGTCCTTCTTTACCTTCTATTTTGTTTTTCCTGCTTATATAAAAAGAAAGTATAGCTGGACCAATAAAAATAATAAACAACTGACATTGTATTCTTTGCGCCACACTATACTTAGAGCCAAGAACAAAAATCTCAGAAGAAATGAAATCCCCAAACTTCATGAATAGAACATCAAGAAAACAAATCATACAACCTTGAGCATTCTAAAAAAAACATTGAAAAATTGCCTCCCTCATTTAAAAAAAATGGAAAATCACTTGTTACATAAAAACACTCACAAATGCATTTACAGTAATTGTGCAATGTAAAACTCTCACTAAATATCACCTGTGCATTTTATAATTAGTAGTCATAAAACTCTCCAAACAAGATTAATTTCTCACTCCACACTTTATCACTACATTCTTTTAGAGTGGCTTTATTTAAAACTTTTACAATATATTTATATAAAAATTTACTTTGAACATCTTGCAAACTTAACTCTTCTAGCCCCCTCAGGTCCAGAAATGGTCCAGAAAGTCCTTTGAGATTCGCTCTGAGGAATCGAATGAAAATTACCCCAAAAGAAGTAAACTAGAATGACTTGAATTTTACTCAAAAGTCCATTTGGAGGATCAACACAGGCCAAACAATACCACAAAACTGAATTATTATAATAAAAGACATTTTTGGCAAAAGCAATTTCCATTTTTGTAGCCACCCTTTTACTTTTTCTAGAACACCTTCCCAATTTTTACTTAACATTAAATCATTGCCAACATATACTACTAAATATTTTGGCCCATTCCTTTTCCAGGAAAAGCCCCTGGTAGTTTAGGTAGACCATGAGACCATATACCACTTGCAAAAGCTTCACTTTTTGACCAAGTAATCTTGGAAGAGGAAATTATACCAATATTGTTACAAATTTCTTTAAGAAGACCACTTCTTCTAAGAAGATCACTTTGCCCTTTAACCAGAACAATAATAAAATTTGCTCCAGAGCACCTTATGGTCCAACCTTCATTGCATTCTCTGATCTTAACCAATAAAGGTTCAATGACAAGAGCATACAACATTCCAGAAAGAGCACAACCTTGTCTAATACCTTGGGGAAGTCGTGGCCTAATGGTTAGAGGGTTGGACTCCCAATCGAAGGGTTGTGAGTTCTAGTCTCGGGCTGGACGGAATTGTGGGTGGGGGTAGTGCATGAACAGCTCTCTCTCCACCTTCAATACCACGACTTAGGTGCCCTTGAGCAAGGCATTGAACCCCCAACTGCTCCCCGGGCGCCGCAGCATAAATGGCTGCCCACTGCTCCGGGTGTGTGCTCACAGTGTGTGTGTGTGTGTTCATTGCTCTGTGTGTGTGCATTTCGGATGGGTTAAATGCAGAGCACAAATTCTGAGTATGGTCACCATACTTGGCTGAATGTCACTTCACTTCCTCACTTCACTTCACTAATACCTCGATTTTGAAAGGAGCAGTCAGACCAGCATTTATTTTCAGTACCCTCTCAACATCCTGGTACAAAAGTAATCATGGCAATAAAACCAGAGCTGACACCAAACTCCTCCTTAGCTGTGCTTAATCCGGTCAAATGCCTTTTCCTGGTCCAAAAAATGAGACCAATATCTATATCCAATAGCCTAGAGATCTCAAATTTGATAAATGTTATAAAAAAATAGACACACAGTAAGTTTGATCTTGATGAATAACCTGCCCAACCACCTCCCTCAACCTAATGGCCAAAGCTTTAGAGATGAGCTTTAAATCTGAGCACAAGAGTGAGACTGGGCACCAGTTCTTTATTTCTTTTAAGTCAACTTTTTTGGGTAACAGGGTAATGACTGCTCTCCTGCAGCTCAAAGGTAACAGGTGTTGGTCTCATCTGACTCACATAAAAAGAGCTGGCCTGCTCATCTGCATCTGTATTTTCATTCTTGTAAAACTCAGAATAAAAGAGTACAGCTCTTTTTCTAATTTCTTTAGGCTCCATAATTTCTGTGCCATCCGATTACTATAAAGAATGTATAAGTCTGCTTTGACTATTCTTTTTTTCCAAACCAAAGAAGAATTTAGTCGAGCCATCCATCTCTACTGCACTCTAAAATCATGAGCGGATCAAAGCTCCCTGTGCTCTGATTTCTAAAACAGGTTATCCAGATCCCTTCTTTTAACTTTGAGGAGCTCAATATGTCCCCTTCACTCTTAAAAATAAAGGTGCTCCAAAAGGTTCTTCACAGCAATGCCATAAAATAACCATTTTTGGTTCCACAAAGAACCATTTTAGTCAAACCATCTCTTTCTTACCTTTTTATAATCTGAAGATCCTTCTTTCTCAGCAAAGAACCTTTTGTGAACCAGAGAGGTTCTTCAGATGTTAAAGGTTCTTTATGGAACCATTTAGACAAAAAGGTTCTTCTATGGCATCGAGTGTATTTCCTGTGGACTTCCAAATTCTGGAGTTTCTCTAGGGTTCTCATTGACTGGGAGATGTCCTTGGATACGTTAAGAGTGTACTGACAGAACAGTTGCTGTATCTCTTTTTTTCCCATGAGCCCACCATTGCTGTAAGGAACTAAAATCTTTTTTTTCCTAGAACTACACTGCTTCCAAAAAAAAGAAAAAGAAAAAGAAAAACATCCTTAGAAAAATTATATTGTAGCAACAAAGTATTATAATACCATTAAGCACTCTTAGACTTTATGTTAGCAATAAAAACACTACAGATTTCTAGAATGTGATCAGAAAAACCACTATGCAATTATTATTATTTTTTTACAACATTAAAATGGCATTTAAAACAATAAAACCGATCCAAATCAAGCAATGGAAATAAAGTTCTCTCTTGTTTGAGCCCACATGTGCCTTTGTTCTTTATATGAAGTCCTCCATATATCACACAAATCGTGTTCTGCTATGAGCTTTCTTATAGCCTATTGAGAAGCTAGATGTGGCTCTTTATGTTTCCTATCCATTGTCTCATTTGCTGTACAATTAAAATCTCCTCCAATGAACATGAATTCCTCCTCCTTACAATTTGACAGAATATTGCTTAGTTTATCCAAAAACAACAACAACAACAACAACAACAAATTTTCAGGACCAAGAACAGGAGCTTACACATTTATAAAAACTAAAATCATATTTTCAAACTTTGCACACAAACACAAACTCTCGACATGTGGGATTGCTGTGAATGATTCTCTTACTCCAGTCATTCCTTTAGTACAACCTGCAAAAACGTTAAACCTTCCAAATTTGCATGCTGAGACGCTGCCATAGTGATCAGTGCACACTGACTGAAAATGCTCCTCACAAGCAACCATAACTAGTGATGTTCATTTCTTGAACAAATTGTTCTTTTGAGGCAGTTTTCAGGAAGTAACCTAATGCAGATTAACACGGGTACTTAAAACTCCTAAAGCGAGTAGTATCAAACTTAAGACCATGAAAATATTTAAATATGTTAAATAGTATAAGAAATGTCTTAATTATAATTTCAAGAAGTCTTACAGTTAGGGACGGAAAGACAAGAGTCACGATTAAAGTTCAAAGGACAATGATGTCATTGAATAAATATGAGTGTGAAACATTTCAATTCAAAACACAGCGCGTGTGTCTTTAAGTGAATGTATCTGAAGGGAACTGACTCTCCTCAAAAACGTTTCATTGGCATTTTTATTTCATTTCACCTATGAGCGTGGAGCTGCTTTTTGTACAGCCGATACTAGGGAAATCGCAATATTTTAGTGCTCCTCAAGTGAATTAGCATTTCCAACAAGACTTTCTTGCTGTTTATTGGCAGATCAATGCAAATATCAATTCATGTTTTTATGCAGCAAACACATAGAGTTGTAAATGAGAAAGAAGTTAATGTGCCTCCTAAAAATCTAAACAAATAAGACTATATACATATATTTATATGTTTTAAATTGACATAGTTTATATGCTTGATTTATCCCTTTTCATAAAAATGGTCTAAATGCTGAAATGCTGTTGTATAAGATTTTTGTTTTTGTGAAATCCTGTTTCTGAACTGTAAATCATTTAATTTTATGGCTCACTACTGTATGTTACCATAGACATTGTCCAACGACACTCATACAGTGTTCATTTTACTTGTGTGGCTCTTAAAATTGACTTAATTTTTTATTTCTTCTGTAGATACCCTATAAATAGTTAAATACAATTCCTTGCTTCATATTTGCTGATATTTGTGTTCTAACCATATTTTTGATTGACATTTACACTCCTATCTTGAATAAATCACGGCTAAAGGGAGTTGTTAGGTATGACATGAAGTGCCTGCAACCCCTTTAAAGGTGGAATATGTAATTTTTCTGCTTTACAAATAGCAGAAATCACTATATCTATGTTATATATATTTTTTAGTTGTGTACTTACATCATCCTGACAGTTTCCACGAACTTTCAAATCCGGAGAAAATTATAGTTTAATTCGAAGACACGGCACGTTTCTTTATTTCCGTTTTGTCGCCCATCTATGACGTCATATAAACTTTGACCCCTCTAGTTTATCTAACTTCCTGCGGAACCGCCAAATACAAAGGTGAACAGAAACAAAGACGAGACGAAGAAGAAAAAGTAGTAGCCTTTATCGAGACTATTGTATTTTATATTTATATTGTTTATATTCGTATTTAAACCTCAATCAATAATTTAGTTATGGATCATGATTATGCTTTGCCTGCACGTTCTGTGAAGCGTAAACGCACATGTGAAATAAATGACCCGAGATGGTTTTGGGACAAGAGAAGCAACAAGACACGGGTAAATATTGGAGTTGCATTTCCAAGATAGAGAGAGCTTCGTGACAAGCTGAAACTACAGAGAGATGTCGAACTCGCTTGCATTCTAATAAACAGGTATGCATCCATTCAGCTAACTGTATATATCCGTATATTTTGTGAAACGAGGATGTCTTGTGTAAAACGCAGACAGACTAGCTCTCATGTAAATCTACATTTGTTCTATATCTAGCTGAATAAAGTAGCTTCAAATGCAGTTCTCTAACTTGTTCGATATCATAGTATAACGTAATTATAATTATTAACGAAATTATTAATTATTATAATTTTAACATATATTACTACTAGCTAGATGGAATATTGATTTGATAGTGGTCTCATAATTCATATCGATGGTTTCATTGGGCGCACGGTCGTGTATATAGGTCTGGCTGTGGTGCCTTCTACAAATGCAGTTAAAGGCAAGGTTATGAGTAGACTGAAGTTGGGCTCAGGTGGATGTGCTGCAGGATGTGTTTCCCATACATTTATTTATTTTTTGAGACTCGCCACAATTTTAAAACTGATCTTTTTTCAAAAAGACTTCATTGAGTAACGTTGCATACCGCACGTTTAATAATAATAATAATTCCTTACATTTATGTTTAAATATCAAAACGAGGCAAAGGTGTTTTATATCGCTGTGTTTCTGAAGGAAGACTTGCATGTTACATGCCTGATAGCAGCATATGAGCGTACCAGCTCTGCTTCGTTTACAGCTGTTACTGGGGAAACCTCTATTTCTGGCGCTTTATGTCTATGCTTTAAAACATCTCCCGTTGGCAAATAATGAATTTGCATTTTCATTAAGTCTGCCTGATCCACGCAGCAAACATTTTGTTTGTTATCAAAAAATATCTACTCTAGAGGGACTTGGCTGTTGTTATTGATTATATTTGGAAGTCTACCGGAAGTTAAGTTAGGTCCACAAAAGCGCTTATGCGCAGTAACGTTTGTTTATGTTGTTGCCGTTGAAACCGTCTATATCTCTCCGTTCGAAAAGACGTGACTGTCAAAATACTAAGTTAGAATCAGTGAGGAATGATAGGGAGCGACATGGCACGTGTTCCAATGAACAACAACTCCCATGAGCCTTACGCTCTTTCCCGACGTCATCAAAGTACGTCTTATGTTATTATTTTGATTGAGTGACCCCTGGTGGCCAAAAATTCCATACTAAAAGTTTAACCATGATTAATTCATGATACAGCATGGCCTGGAGCACCTTATTGCTTTTATAAAATGGTTACCACACAATCAAAAATATCAAAACCAAAAATGTATGTATTGAAATGTTACTTTTTTTTTTTAAAGCAAGTTAGTTAAATGCTGTCCTTCTGTTAAAAAAACATTTCCTTACAGCAACAGTAAACGGCAAGAGAAGGTTCCGAGCATGCCTCATCTAATGGAGCTCAAATAAAAACAGAGAATAGGAGCTCTCATCATATGCTGTGTCATTTATTTTTTTTAACACCATATATGATATTTTCTCAAACAAATACATCTGCTTATCTCTCAGCATGAGAAAACATCTGTTTTCCATCTTTTAGTTTTAAAACAGACCGATTCGCGGCACAATGCAAGTTTGCAAGCATCATTAGAGTATGAAATAATGGACATACAGAATCATACCTGAAATAGAAAACGAATAAATATAGTAATGTTCCCTCCTCAGTTCGGAAACTGTAGGCTACCACACAGATGCCCACACACACATCAACAACACATCTCCGCATGAGAAGTGTTTATTAGAAGGGGAAAGGGTGGGGTCTCAAAATTAAAGATGAAAGAAGCAACATAACAACAGCAGGGATCATTAGTTTATTCTGCTGAAATACATATTAAATGAATAAGTTTTTATGCTATATTATTGATTGCTTATGTTGCTAAGGGTATTGCTAAGTGATAAACAGAACCATGCTGTATCCTGAATAAACCACAGCTGTTGACCAATCAGAATTGAGGAGGGGAACTAACCTTTTATAAATGGTAATAATCAGCAATATGCTTTCACACAAATAACTTTATTTATTTTTTTATGTTTCATATGTGTTGACACAAATTACTTATTTGAATGTGAGTTGTCAGAAAAGAAATGCGTAGAGACATTATTGCTTGATGACATCAGGAACCGATGAATCAGCTTTTTGAACCAGTTCAATGAGCCGATCTGTCCGAAAAGAACCGGGTTCCCGGAAATGAATCAGACTTTGCATCATTACCCACAACCTTTCTTTTATTTGCTTAACAACAAAGCCACAAAATATAGGTAAAAATATAGAAAACTTACTCGAACCGTGGAACTCACTCCAACACACACACACCAACTCCACCCACTAACTCCCACCATGCACTTAGAAAGAAAGAGAGAGAGGGAGAGAGAGAGAAAGAGAGAGAGAGAAATACCTGAGCCTCTCTTTGACACCACCTTCAGAGTCATAGACATGGAGACACCGCAGAGCAGGAACAGCACTGGGTTGAGAGCTGTCATCTTCCTCTCCAGCCTGACAGAGACACAGAAAAAAACAACTTGCGTCATACAGGCAACATACAACCACAAGCTACCTATGTCCTGAAGCAGGTAAACACAGGAACAATGGAACAATAGGAGAGCATGTTTGAGTAATCTATTTGAAAAATTCCTTAGTTTTACATTACCATTCTGGTATATTATAATTTTTTTTAAATGTCTGGACAATTTTGGAGAGATAAAACTGGTGAAAAAAGCCATATACATTAAACAATACTATAGAAAATTGCAGGGTTATTTTTTCTTGGACAAGCAAACAATGCTTAGCACCCACCAAGAACACCAGAGCCACAAGCAAAAAACACTATACCTTAGCATCCGATTATCATGATAGTTTTTAAAATTAAATGGATAATTCCGATCCTTGATGAGGTATGATAGGCTGAGCCGCGTTTGAAGATATTGTAAAATACTCTATAAACACACATAAACACCTGTGATTCCATTTGTATTTACATCTGTGCCGCTGCGTCAGTGTGCATTCTACTAAATAATACTTGGTGGAAGAATGGTTATTTGTTATACCAATAAATGTAAAAAAAATTTGCTTTGTGTTTATTTTCTGAAATCTCACCAGGTATAAGTATTAACATATTCAGCTCCACCTTGTACCTAACAGCATTCCTTAAGTTGGGCTCAGACTACAGGAATTTTAGGCCAATTTAACCCAGATTTTCCCCTCCCGAAAAACACAAATCTTGCTGAGGACCTCGGTCGGTTCCAATGTTCGCACAGATTATCAGGTAATGTGAGACATTTCCAGATTGAATCTTGCACATCCCGATCTGCTTGCACACAAATTGGGGCCGCCCTGATCATATCAAACATTTTTGATATTTAGGATTATAAATAATGATCACGGCACATTACTTTAAGAATAGCCAATATGTGAAAGCAAAACAAGCTGCTGTACATGTCGGTTGTATAGTGAAGACTGTAGGAAACTGCTTGTGGAAGTTTTACAATAACACGAATGGTGGTGACGACTTGTGGTGTTGTAAGGACAACAGAATCGCTGGGGTGAAATTGCCTCAGTTTTGAATGTACTGGGTGAGTGTAGAAAGCTGCTAGCATGCTAACTAACATATGTAAATATAAGTTGCTGAAACCATAGATATGCATATATTAGTGGTGGGCCATTATCGGTGTTAATGTGCTGCGTTAACGTGAGACTCTTATCGGGCGATTAAAAAAAATATCGCTGTTAGTCTATTCTCAAAGTTGGGTTGGGAGCTGGGTCTATACTAGGCGAGCTATGATGACATGATGACCTTGATATTATAGCGCGGATGTATGCCTAGCCGAATCTGTAGGGGGCGAGAACGAGTCTTTAAACCTGTGTGTATAAGAAGCTTATACAAGAAGCTTCTCAATGGAAACCTCGACAAGACACACACCTGTTTCACACATAATCCATCTGCAGTGCGTATGCAGTCCGTGTGCTTTACGTATGTGGTGCAGAAGCAGCACGGACTCATATTCATTGTGCTTTCACACAGGACGTGTTTGCAATCCGCTACTCGGTACATAAACGATCGCTGCACTGCTGCAGACGCAACGCTCCTGGAACGCACTGACGGACCGCAACTGCGTGAACGCTGGAATCCGTTAACGTGTGTGTAAAAAAATACGCACCGCATACGCACTGCAGACGGATTATGTGTGAAACAGCCGTAAGGTTGTTTGCTCCTTGTGCAATGTGGAATTCGTTTACAGCTTTCTCAAGCAGTTTGTGATGCATTTTGGAAACAGGAGATGAGCCCCTGGTCTAATGCCCCACCTGTCTTGAGAAACCCATTCTCAAAGACTTTTAGTCATTATTTAATTTGGGTAGCACACTTTTTCTGAATGACTTTGGCAGAATTCAAATGAGCCATTTTAATCTAGATTAATCTATATTAATTCCAAGATTACAGTGAGATTAATCTAAAAAAAAAAACAAAAAAAAAAAAAAAAAACAATCTATACCCACCACTAGTATATATATACATATCTATGGCTGAAACGATCTGCTGTGTAAGATCACGAGGTGCTCCCTCTGGCATGATATTCTTAATAATATCTTGTAGTGTGTGATGTGCCACAGTTTTCAAATCTTGATTTGAGGGAAGAAAGTTTGTAAAGCTTCTCTCTGTGCATGCTGCAATCAGATTTCATAATCGATTAGAAATTTAAAACTCCTGTAGTCTAAGCCTGGATTTTGCCATTCAATAAACCATGGCTTCTTGGGCTTTATTGGGATAAAACACCCCTCAGAATACCCTAGAAACCACATAGCAGAAAAAAAAAAAAACTCTCAGATTAGCAACCTCACATTTTTTTAATGTACAAATCTAGTTGTTCATATAGTGACCACAGCAACACTCGGAATACTTTAGCCGCTACACAGCAACCTTTAATAATATGATTGAAATGATTAATATTAGTATTAACAGTAAAATCACTCAGAATACCTTAACAACCTATAAAAATCTACTGTAGTTCTTCATACTGACTAGTGTTGTCACATTGCTAAAATTGCTAACTTTGTTACACAGGTCTCCAGACTGCGACTAATGTTTTATAAGCGGTCACATTGTTGTGAACACCATGTTGCCCAACTCATGAGCTCTGCCATTTCTGTTGCATTTGAGAAACTTAAAATGGCAAATGAAATGAAAGTGAAAATAAACCACGCTACGTTTCTGCTGCACGGCGCGGAATGGTTATCAGCTCGCAACGTGACACAAAAAAACTTGAGCTCAGAATACTTTGTAGCCAAAGTTGATTTAGCGACACTGTTACTGCACAGATGCAACAGTGCTGCGAGATCCAGTGAGAAGCATTTAGATTCGGCACAGGAATCTCCGTTATAAACAGCACTGACATACGTCAGGAAACCAGAAGTGGTAACACTAACTGTAACCATGGTTTTGTGGTAGAATTAGTTGAATGATTACATTCATTCAGGGTTTGTACAACCTTTTGAGAGAGAAATTCAAGCACTTTTAAATGACTTTCAAGCATTTCACACAACTATTTCCAGCACTTTAAAGCTCTAAAATAATCCAGTTTGAATGTTATTTTTAATGGGATGCACAAAATATAGCCTACTTTGTGGTAAATGTACTTATGTAACATTTAAAAAATACATAAAATCACAATTATACTGGAACTCTGAGGGGGATTAAATAATAATAATGATAATAAAATCAGTATATTCCCTCTATATTCAAAATTCCAGCAAAATGTGTCTGCAAAATTAAATTTCAGTTTTTTGTCCTCCATACATATGTATATGTGTGATACAACGCTAAGAGAGATACAATCTTTAAGCATTTCTTTCTTGGTCAAATCATATTAAAGTATGACTTCTTCATATTTGATCTGATTTCTATGCCTTCCCACGAAGCCACTCAATCACCTGAGTTCTGTGTTCATATTTGAAATCTATTTTAATCTTTGTTTGCTGTCTGTGCACAACGTCCACACAATTCTCCCATCTCAGAGGTTATAGAAGCCTGTTTTCAGCTAGAATCCAAATCATTTCCATAACAGAGTATGCACACACTTATTTCTTTGTTCTTTCTCCTTTCAAGGGTGTTTCTAGAGTAATGTAGGACATGCACGATTATTAAAAAGAACTCTGGGTGTGTAATATTTTAAGAGAATGAATTACCAAAATCATTAACAAAGAGGTCAAAAAAAAAAAAAGATATGCAGTAACGATTTAGTGTATTCATCTATCTTTAAAGTCTAAGAACAAATGATAAGAGTCATAGGCCAACTAGACATCTGAATGCTATGTGCAGGCATCTATAGTCTATTAAACCAAAATTTGACTGAAACATTCATTAAAGGGATGGTTTACTGTGTTTTTTATAGGTTTGATGGGGTGCAGTCTAACATGTGTTCATTGTTCATTTTAAAAAACATTATTTTGCTTTTAGAAATAGATAATAACAAGCAACAACAAGATTTCAGGTAAATAATGCATTAAGGCAAAGGTATATTTTAATTGCTGTAACAGTTTTCCACCATTTTTAACAAACATCTAGCTGCTTGAAATTAATATAAATCAATGACTTAATATAAATAAGTGACTCCCTAATGATGCACTGCTTCTGTCACTTTAACGCAGACTTCTAAATTACTCCCTGCAGCTATACATTATTCTTGGAATTCCCTCCAAGACTTCTTAATCAAATAATACCTATAGGCCCTACTTCCCATGTTTTTTTTTGAGAAAAATTGAGATTTTCAAATAATTAATGTAAACTTAATATGTGTGTGCAAACCCTTCCTCTTCATCCGTAATTATCTTACAATAAAATTCTATTGATGATGAATTGCATGTCAAATTCAGAGACTGGAAGGCCTAAATCCCATCAGGAACAGTAGCATTTGAGAGGTTAATAGACTTTATTTTGTGTGTGTGTGGGAGTGTTTGTGTGTCCATGTGTGTGTGCATTAAAAAGGCAAAGGGGTGAAAGAGAGAGAGTGCTCTTGTGATCTCTTTAAAGGGCTTATCATCCCTCTCCCACACATAATCTCAGGGTTCTGAAAGAGGAGAGAGAGAGACAGAGAAAAAAAATGAGAAAAGGTAAAATATAAATATTTCACATTCACAGCCACCAGTTAATGCATATGAGATCACACATTGAGGCTTTAATTAAAGGAATAGTTCACCCAAAATGAAAATTCTTTCAACATTTGAGCTGAATTACTTTCTTTCCTATGTGAAACACAAAAGGTACATTTTATAGGACTATTCTGGAACAGACCCAGGAAATTACTCACTGAAGATCTTTACATCCGTCCTTGGATGTTTTCATCCAGGAACCGGCAATGTCTAAATTGTGAATTAATCATTCTATCAAGTTGGATCTCTTTAATGGATTGGTTAATCCAGTTCACAAAAATGATTTGGGGTGCCTTTCCCAAAGGCAAATATGGTTACAAGTTCTGGTCGTTAACCAAAATACTTCAATGGAACTTGCCACCATAGTTAGCTAACAATGCTTTTTGGAAACACACACCTGAATGACTGCTCACAAATCTGACTGATATGGTCAATTCATCTCACTCAGTGAATCACAACAAATAACTTGTTTATCAATGAACAACAACTTCAATCTGTTCCTCACACAAACGTATTGTTTTTGAATATGGCATATCATATGGGCTATATTTTATGGGACATTTCTGATACTTTATCATCCATTTTAAAGCTTAAAAGTGTCGGTCCACATTCATTATAATTGAATGGAAAACCGCAAGTAAGTCATAAAAGCTTGGTATGTCTTAAGAGTAAGTAAATAACTCCTTTTTCCGTAAATGCTACATAAAATGAATACATATTTGAAAACATACCATTTTTGAGAAAAAAAGCTTTGAAAGTCCACTCTTAAACTGTAACTAACTGTAAGCAGATTGTACAAAAGCATAAGGACAAGACCATAACAATTCAAAATGTAAAATAGTTATGAACTGCCATGAGATTTTGTTCATTATGACAATGCTAAACATCAGTCCAAAAATATTTAGTCTTTCATTTTCAGAAGAAAAGGTAAGTAATGCTTTCCAAATGACTTGCTCAAATGACACCAGACTGTTGTGGGTGGTTGCCAGGGTGTTGCAGTGTGGTTGCTATGGTTCTCTGAGTGTAATATGTGTTGACTACCCCATAATCTAAGTAATTATCTTCAACAAGACTTTCCCACTCATTTTAACACCAAAAATAAATAAACAAATAAGAAAAATTATAATTATACATTATTTACTCTCTCTTTCTCTCTCTCTCTCTCTATATATATATATTTATATATATAAATATTCTCAAGTTCAGTTGCTTAGAAAGTAACAACACCTCCCCTCAACAAGCTACATGATTCAGTGTGGTACAAAACAAACAGTGTGGGATGAGTTATGTACTATATTTAAGCCTTAGGGTTAACACTTTATTTTAAAGTGATGCTAGAGATGCTTGGCTTAGCAAATAACACTAATCATCCCAAATCATTCAATCATACAGTCACCTCATCTGCCAGACAGAACACTTTTAAGAACAAATCTGTCTGTTTGAGCACTGATTTTTTTTCCCACTCACAATTGCCAATTCAATCACTGTCCAGTTAGAGGCGTACACAGAAGGTCTTCTAATATCCTCAAACACATGTTCGGTCTCTCCCATACATGCACACAGACAGCCGTGTGGTGGAGGGCCCTGCTCTGAATGATTGATGTGGTGATTTTATGATTTAATCCAATTTAAACTCTCCACATCTCCAGGCCTGACAGTCAACACATTTACCATGCGGTAAATATAACAGTGCCCCTGGAGGAAGAGTGCTGCGTTATGAACAGAGATACACACAACGTTAACCCCCCCACACACACACACTTACGAGACAGCAGAACGAATGACTCAAGGACAACCTGAGCTGCATCTATATTCAGACATTACATGTATGACGGTTCAAAAGAGAGACAAATAGACGTGTACGCATGTGTGTATTCATGTTATTGTAGGTTTGGGCTAGTGTTTGTAAAAGAAAAAGGGGGGAAAAGACAAAGACCACACTGGTCTTTGTGGACTCGTTATTTATTGTGGCAGTTCCAGATTACTTGTGCCAGCTAAATATCAGAGCAGAAGTCGAACATGCTCGGGGGCATAAAGTGTGTGTGTTTAGCATGTGTGTGACTGAATGTGAAAGCAGGAAATGAGAAACAATAAATATAGAAACAAATATGGACTCCTGAATGCTTTTTAATGACATCATCTTGTTAGGGCACATGTAACCTTGAATACAGGTGCTCTACCCTCACAATACATCACAGCCATGAAAAAGTCAGAAAACGTATCAGTCTTTCTGTGTCCTTAACATGAAATGAAATTCAGAATATTGATCAGGTTTGTATACATGTATGTGGTTTAAGAGGCCTGCAGACTGTTCACACTTCACTGATCGGCCCCAGCTAACAAGGGACCCCTGAGTACTCTTCCATGCTCTGCGCTGCTGATGGTGATTAATTATTGAGTATTACTGCTCTCCAACACCACCTCCAGACACAGCACCACTAATCCCCTCACCAGACACACTCACTCTCAGTCAGGAGTCAAAAAAAAAGAAAAAAGAAAAAGACAAGGTAATAGGTGGTCAAAGGGCTAGCAAAGATAATGGATCGCAATAGTGGAGAAGAAAAGAGCTTTGTGCAGGAAACTTAAGGTTTTCCATTTAAATTACATCTGACATGACTTTACAATGATGAAAGGTTTATATATCTGCAGGGTTTCTACTCTTACTGACTACTGCAGTTGTTGTTGAAGCTTGAAACACATTGCTGATTCTGCGTATTCTCGTAAAAGAGCTGTGAGATTTGAAGGCCATTACTCTCACATTGGCTAGAGAAGAATATAATGACATTTATAGAATGATTTTTATGCTCACTATAGAACTCTCAATGATTTTTGAGATTTAACTGACTTCCAGAACTTTCACGGGCTTGGAAACCACCAATTTCTAATTCTCTGGTTTTCCATGAGTGAGAAACCTGCCACTGGCACATTATGAATGGATAAATTAGTCAAATTAGCTATTTATGCAAGAACCAAACTATCCTCCAATGCATGAAAAAATTACAGATATATCCCCTTGGAATTACAAGGTTCTATCTGAATTCTGAGTAGTTGTGAGATATTGAGCTTCAAAGTTTTTGCACTCCATTCGACTGTGTAGATAGAACCTTTTTTTTTTTTTTTTTTTTTTATAAAAATCCCATAATGTATACAACATAAAAGAAATCTAAAACATTATGTAAATAAGTTGTCATAGAATAACAATATGGGAATAACTCAATTTTGACAAAAATGTCCTTATAATAGAACCTTATAATAGAACCTTATAATTCCAAGGGGACGATATATGAAATTATACTAGTTCAATACATCAATGACACTAGAAAAAATATATCTACATGCTAGGGATTAGTAAAATAATGTTTTTAATTTCTGAGTAGTATTTTTATATTCTGACTTCAGTTATCTACAGTCTTGTTTAGATTGAGTTAACTTGTTAGAATGATATAAAAGAATGATACCATTTGTGTAGAGTAGGCTCTGCTATTAAGCTTTTAAATTAAATTATAATTATCAATAATAAATGAATGATGGCTGAATTTATCCAGAAACAGATGCTGTTGTGACCTAAACATTTTTTTGCGTGTATTCAATTATGTCAGTCTACTTTTGACAAATTTGCAATAATTATGACTGATGTCTCAGAGATAAAGCCCATTTGTTTTCACTTGAATTCCTTGGACTATTTCTAATAACTGGTGCACATATAAAAAAGGGCTGAGACAAGTTGTATCACAAAAACATGACATGAAGTTTTCTAACTGAAATGTTCTTTCAAGCACAGCTGCTTAAGAAGTCAGCCATGGGGCCATAGCAATTTGTATGTTAATTATCAGTTTCAATCAATACATTCTAGTTTACTGTTTGAGTTAATATACAATTGAGAATACTATTGTTGGCTGATCCGTTTCAGTCTCCTGATTCTCAAGCTTGTCTGCTGAAAAAGACCCCAGTAATCTCACAAGTATTCCCTCTTGAGTTTCAGAAGAGGCACTCAACGACTTCACAAATAGTACGATTTGCTAAGTTACTGCAATGAGACGACAGAGATTTTAATATGGACTTAAACTTTCTCATCTAACTCTTGGCAAATTATCTGAGCCATGCCATTCATATTAATACTATAGCTTTGAACTATTATTGCATATTAATAATTGTCTTCCTTGCCTGGTTCTAATTTCCATAACAAATTTTAGGGGAAAATCTGAGATGAAGTTTAATTTTAAAATCAAAAAACCTGCTTCTGAGCAGTAACATTTTATAATATAGTGATGCTTGAAAGCCTATTTTAATTTATCTCATGTGAATACAATGAAATTGAAGAGCGAGAAAGAGACACAATAACTTCTGTAAACATGGGTATCATTAACATAAAAACCTCACAAAGGCAAAAGAATACAATAATGTCTAGCAGTACAGAGCATTATCAACGTCATTACTCAGCAAATGATACTCCAGTGTCTCAACCAATCCAATTCCAAAAATAACAATAACAGTATATTACATTTTTAACATATCCAACCACCGCTCCAAATCATACCTTATGCCCATGTTTTGACTTGAAAGTATTGCAATGATTTCAGTTGCAAAAGGACATAGTAGAATCTCAACTGGTAAAAGGTGTGACATGTTCGTAAGGAAGTTCCAAATGTTTAGGAGGAGCCTAATCGTTCAGTCCTGTCAATCATCATTATGAGCCTATATAAGCAGCACTCATTGCGTCGTCCCACCATCAATTCTTCTGGCATCCTGGCCACCACCCCATCTCCTCTGTTTCTGTTAGTACCACAATGAGGGGGATTTAACTTGGAGCTCAAATTCGCTTACCATTAACCACCAGGACTGGATGGGCAGGCAAACTCGTGAAATATATTTTGGCTAATTTTAATGAACACTGTGATTGAGTTTTATGTGTTACTGTACATATGAGACTTCAAACAATTGCTTTATTCAAAAGTTCAAAAATCACTGCAATTACAGCCTATCATTATTTAAAGAGTGTAACTGATTAATTAAATATGAATATATACTGCGGGGTTTGAGTCCACACTGGAAATCTTTTTGATACAAAAAATGAATAATAAATATTCAAGAGGTCCAGGTCACTACTGAGCAAATTTGTCAAATTGACCATGTGAATTCCTTTGTACAAAGGTAAAATTGTTCATTGAAGCATAAGATGTTCTTCAGAACATTCTCAAATCATGCTGATTATCAGGTTTTTCTTGTGGAGTTCATGTCAGCTCAAGTGCTGCTTTCATTAAAGGATAACAAACCAAATACTAAGACATTCTGCATGTCATTGATTTTCCAATTAAATTCCCCCCTCAAAATGCTATAATTTGAAACGAAAAGCATTGCATTAATTTTCACTAGGTCTGACTACAGAACCCCACTGTACAGTGTGTTTAAATATGTGTTTCCCCCTGTGTTTTCCTCTGGGAAATTAGTATTCTAGCTCATTCCAAATCTTCATCCTGACCAATGCTTTTAGAATTACTGTGATTGTCATTATGGAACTACTTCTCTAACTGATGTCTAGGTTTCTGATGCAGTTTCACCAATGTAAATGACTGCACCATCTCATTTACAAGGAGAGGACTGAAGATTGAGGCAGATTTCCAATTCCTTCAAAGGTTGTCCACCAAAGAATCCATTAAGTTTGTCATGAGCTTATACTTCAAGGTTATATGTTGAGAGAGAATCAAAATGAGGCTTCTCTCAAACTGCGGCGACTGTAAGCCACAAAATTAAAATTACATTTTGAGGGTATAAACAGAGATCAAGTGTCGAATTTCACCATCTCTCAGAAATCAGTAATGAATAAATAAACAAGCACTGATGTTTCAGTAACATTCAGAGCTATTTTATGAGTAAAGTCAGTGTAGGAAGTGCTATACCATCCTTACATATGAGAATAAATTGGGTCTACACAAACACATACTCATATGGATTCACACACTGCAGGTTTCAGTACTATTCGGTGAGAATCAGTGAGGATTCTAACAGTTTGACAGTTTTAAGGGAGAGAGAAAGTGACAGTAATAGAGAGGGAGAGAGCTAGAGGGAAAAAAAACAAGGAAAGATTACATGTCAGACTTCATCAGCAACAGGAAAACCAGCAGAAATTAGTTTGTGTGCATTCCCCAATGGGACTTGACTTGAATATTCTGTGCACACAAACATATAAATAAATGAACTCATTGCATTTATTTATTTGCGTGTATGTGTCATTTGTATGTCCTTCAAATTTAAATTCCCTACATGAGTTAGGAAAATATGGGATACAAGATCTCTGATGCATGACGCCTCACCTCCACAGGTTCACTCCAAATAAAGCACACTATCAAGGTCAGGAAACCACAGTGGACTTTCCCAAAAGACCAACTTCACCAACCTAAATAGATGCTTTCTCTTTTCTTACTACTAATCGATGACTATTCTTTTGAGACCCAATCAATCAGCATGAACTAAAGGTCACAAACATCACCAGAACGAGAGCTGACAAGTGCCCTCAGCCCAGTGGATTCCAATAGTAGCCATTACTGATCATCTAACAATCCACCTGAGTATCCTGTACTTGCTTCCTGACTCGCTGTACTTGACTTTAATGGCCTGAGAGCTCAAACTGTTTTATAATGAGGGCTTTCCCAAAGCATACTCTCCTTATTATGCACACAAACACACACATACACACAGATAGCGACAAGCTTATTATTGATATTGTGCCCAGTAAAGTGGTCCCTAAGAAACTGGGAGGAGTCTCATGAGTATGTTTTATTCGCTGGGAAAACAATACAACTATATTTCATACACTCAGGACACCTATGAACTGCCACAGTTAACCCCATCCAAGATTTTGTGCCTTTTAACAGCAACGAATGGCTCTACAACAGCCAGCAGCACCAATTCCACTCAAATTCAAAAGCAAAACAGACTCAGAACTCAACTGCAATATGGAGTTCAATTTGAGTTTTCGAGATTTTGTGATACAGACTTTAAATTACACATGCATTCTTTTATCAGAATGCCATAGACATGACTTTTAGCTTTCCACAGAGCAGGGGCATCAGTCATAGTGGTTTTGTCATCTTAGTGATACGTAAGTCGACCTGCTGATATATCAAGGCAGAGAAGGTTCTGACAGATGTGTTGTAGTTCACTGAAAAGGGGAGCTGTTCTTTCAGCACCACTCACAGTCAAATGGCCATATCACATCAAAGTGCATTTTAACGCATATTGGTTCTTTGCAGATTCTACTTCACAGATTTTATCGACAACTGGCTAACCAATGCCCCTGGCCATTTAGTATATGCCCATGACAGAACATGCCTTTTTTATTAATAGGCCATCCAAACGCCGCCGGTGATGGCATGCGCTATAGCCAGACCTCTTTGGAAACTTAAGTAGGGAAGTGTGTGTGGGTTCATCTATAAACTCACCCTAGGCAATAGGAGCCCCACCATGGGACTCGATGCATTCTTTATAACTGCACACACAATGACAACCGGGCAAACAAACCCGGGCTGTGCCCCATACCACATTCAAACCAGAGTGACAGTTCCTTTAAGAGGAGTCAATGGCACTGTCAAAGACCATTTACGCCAACATTTAATCGGTGTATTCTAGGCACACATTTGAAGAATAAGCTAAAGTAATCATTAGCATTAGGAGATTGGCTTATTTATAATCCATCAAATGGAGGATGTCTATACGTTAGGTTGAGAATTTTTGCAGGTGGCACGAGTTAAAAGAGGGCAATGTGATTTTATGAATATGCATCCATAACAAGTATAATCCTCATGCCTTGGGTGTGTTCTCACATGAATCTTGAATAGTAACAGCAACACTAGGCCAGTCAAAAGGATTTTCACACTAAACTTAACTGGGTTAAGGCCACTTTTAACCCTGGGTTAAGCAACTTTCAAAGAGATTTCAAAAGAGAGTTTGTAAGGCTTTTAACCCTGGGTTATGAAGTCCTTCTTTAGACTTTTGCAATGCTAACTCTTTATACAATGGTATAAAGCGAGAAACGATGTGTTGCTGAAATATTACAGTAAGTTGTTTAGCAACAAAGAACCAATTATAAACAAACAATGCTTACCTCGTTAAGTATTCATGAGATTTGTATGTTGCATAAACTTTCACTTAATATTTAGTCTCCATGGTGAGGGGAAAATGTGGAACAGTGACACAAATCCATTAACCAGTGACAATAAGAAAGTATTTAAGTATTGCTTTTGCTATAGGCCTGTGTTTGTAGGCGCAAGACCAGAGCGAATCTAATTGGCCACATTTACACAGATGGACAAGCATTTATTAATACAGGGTACGCTATTTGTCCAATCAATGTTACACATAAATATGTAAAGAAGAACGATAACCTGCTGTTCACAAATGTGAAGAGTGAAATTTTGTAACCTGACTACCCAGGATTAATTACTAACCCAGAACGGTGAAGGAGCAGTGCGAAACAGTGAACCAGATAACCCAGAATGGATTCTGTTGTTAACCTAGGAATAAAAATGACCCTGGGTTTACAATTTCAAGTGTGAAAAGCCCACGAGGGGTTTAATGTGCACCAGCTAGTGTAAGCACAGGTTCTCATGCGCACTCTTTCCCTCGCTCACTCTCTTGCAGACTGTGATCAGACGCCACTGCAGTGTGTGTGAGAGAGAGTGTGTTCGTTCGTTTGTGTGTGTGTGCGCGCGCTCCTGTCTTCTGTCCGTACCATCGCAGGAGGGTGCAATACTCCCGCAAACACCGCCTTTAAACAAGCCATCTCAGACGCTGCCGCACATCACGTCGCGTTTACTAAATTTGTTTAGAGTCAAACAAAACCAAAACGAGATTATGCATAACAGTCGTTTGCCAACAGACTGCACAACTGGAACAAAACGTTAAACCTTCGTTTTATCAGTAATGAAAACATCACGATTAAAACCTTGTCTTATTTTTGCGCCTATGAAAAGTCCGCGACTCTCATTGAGATCTCGACTGATTCCCACCTAAAATGCTGCCTTGGGTGTGGATAAATCCGAAGAAAAGATGTTTAAAAGGTTATATTTTGGCATAAAATACAAAAAGGAAAAATAAAAATAAATAAATAAACGTATACATATATTTGCGTACTTGTAGAACCATTAAGACGTTTCTTGTGTCATTATTGACCTTATATTTATGTCAGTGAAGCATATGTCAGCCCTCAATTCGAATGTATTACTTATTAGTGTATAATTTTCATTAATGTGAGTAAAGAGTCGCGTTAATGCAATTCAGTAGCCTAAAAAGAAACATCCTGTCCAGACACACTGATTTGGAAAAATAAGCAGTATAAAACACACTTTACTTTAATGTAATTACAGCCATACACTATGGGGATGGGGGTTAATGCTAAATAGACGTGAAATAGTCATGAAAATTATGTCACAATACAGTCAGATCCAAATTATATATCATCTATCACAAAACATAATTTCCTATTTATTTAATTTAATTTAGGTGAAATATGAGCAGGACATATTGTTGACAGTTCTCACTCTACAATTCAGCCTTGATGAAAATTAGTCATTATTTAAGCATCAAACTCCACGTTTACATGATTTCGATATTCTGCATCTTCAAGAGCCGAAGCAAATGAACTCGCCACCCCCGCATCACCATGAAACCTCTCCAAAAACACACACTTCAAACTTTGCATGGGTAACTAAAACAGAGCGCGAGCTTACCTTCAGCCCACGTCCAAAAATTGATCCGCGGTCAGTCAATAAGACACTTTGAAACGGAAGGAACGCGCATCACGATGAATGAGGAATCTGACCAGATCATCCATCCGAACAGAGAAATTCACCAGCTGATAGTTTATTCCAATACAGACGCTGCCTTAATGAGAATTCAAATGATTTCCAGGGATCTCTATGACTTTAGAACGTCATAATGCATTAAGAACTCAAAGGTGCTGAAGAAGGACCCATGGCTTGACCGCGCGCCCTCGTCCAGCGGACAGTCGGTCGGTCCTGCGCATTCCGTGGCGCGCCGTGCGCTCGTCGGTCAGAAGGATGATTTGAGATGTCTCAGGTATCCGGCAGCTAGAGCTCCTGTGGGGGTTTCCTCTTCAAGACGGACTGTGTGCGCTCGCTGCTGTGGGAGAACTCTCCATGGTCCTAAAGACCGCCCCAAAAAAAAAAACAAGCCTGCGTGCACAACGACTGGTGGGCTGCATTCAGGACCATCTTCATTTAAAGGAATAGCTCATCTCCCAAAATAAACATTTTGTCATGATTTACTCACCATCACGTCGTTCCCTAACTTAATGACTTTCTTCTGCAAAAGGCAGAATGTTTATTGCTTTTCCCCCACAGTTAAAGTATGTGGCTTTATCATGTGACCAATGGATTTCAGGAGCCAAAAAGGACAAAAAGCACCTGAAGTCGTATTATAGTTATGTGTGATGGAGGTTTATGCAGTAATTGACTGAAAATATTACTCTTTATAATGTCATTAAAAGAATAGTTAAACCCAATTGTGAAACGTTGTTGAAAATGTACAGATCCTCAAGCCATCCGAGTAATCAAAGTAATCAACATGAATCCAATCCATCGATTAACATCTTGTGGAGTGAAAAGCTGTGTGTTTGTAATAAAGAAATCCATCCAGATATTTTTTACTTCAAACCATTGCTTCTGGCTAAAACGCCAGTCCTCTATAGCTGCACTATACTGCTTTCCCAAATCATCCTGTCTGAATCAGGAGGGAAATGTATCAAGCACTGTTTACAAGCAGATATGTTGATGGATTTTGATGTGAAAGCACAACAGGGGATGGACTTTTTTACTGGAGGAAGCATTATTATGAATTACTGACTCATAATTTGGCCAGACAGTTGTAAGTTTATGATGAATTTATTACAAACATGCAGCTTGTCACTATTCATTCAATATTTTAACTGATGGACTAGTCGTGTGGATTATTGTGCATTTTTATCAGCTGTTTGGACTATCATTCTGATGGTACTCATTCACTGCAAAGGATCCATTGGCAAACAAGCGATACAATACTAAATTTATCCAGATCTGTTCTGATCAAGAAACAAACTTGTCTACATCTTGGATGGCCTGAGGGTGAGTACATTTTTAGCACATTTTCATTGAGTATTCCTTTAAAGTAATACTGTGGTTAAGTTGGACCTCATGGGAACAGAATACTCTAATTATGCTAATGTGGTTATGTTTATAATTAGAGTAACCCTAATCACAGTAAAATGTGCAGTACACAAGCATGTTTATGCTTTAATTGCATTCATTCCACTCCGACCAAAGTGTGCATGTACTAGTGTTGCCGTGTTACACTCATGAACAGGTCTGAAATCATAGCAGAATAGAAAAAGACTACTGAGAATGCTGTCCTGGGTCATGTGATCAGGGGGCCCCACTTGGTTCCTTTATGGTATAGCTTACTCATCTGAAGCAAGAAAAAGGGGCCCACTAATAAAAATGTTGCCTAAAGCCCCGTGAATTTAAGTGACAGCCATGAGAAACCACTCTTAGGGGGGCAACGATAAAAAGTTTTTACAGCATTATGTGACGTGGACACATTTTACTGATGGACAGGGACACCAAAATGAAGACAGGCTATGTGTAAGGCAAAATAACAACAAAAATAAAATTATCCTTTCCAAATAACAAGCATTTTGGATTTAAATCTTTTGATTTAACATTTTGAGTTTTCGGTTTGGGCATAAGTGAATAATGTCTCAAGTAATGAAAAATGTAAATGGCACTGAAGATGTTGTGATGTAAAGAAAATATAAATATATATATATACAGTATATATTGGCAATAATCAGACTATTGGTGTACATGTAAACATAGCCACTGGTCATATCTGAATGCACATGAATACAAATGAGATTTGACAGGTACTGCAGAAGGAAAGCTGCTGTTCAGTGAAGAGCAAATTCAATTTCAGTCTGTTCTGCACAAAGTTACATGACTTCAGAAAACATAATATAGCCAGAAGTCATATGTAATGCACATAAAGTGCTTTTTGCTTTTTTTAGGGAAGCCTGATCAAGCAATGAAAAGAACAATAATGAAAACAATTCCATATATATATATATATATATATATATATATATATATATATATATATATATATATATATATATATAATCACATTAACAATAAACATATATGGCATGATCTGTCAAAGAAAAGAGAGAAAAATTAGAAGAGAAAATTAGACAACAATAAATCTTTACAACGAGCTAAAAACTGCATCATAAATAGTAAGAATATACATTCACTGCATGTTAAATAGCAACCAGGACATTATGCAACAACTATTTGTATGTTACAAGAAGAATGAATGTCAGGTTTGGAACAATATGAAGGTGAGTAAATTATAACAAAATCATTTTCAGGTGTAATATTCCTTTAATCTCATAGTGTGTGTGTGTGTGTGTGTTTGTGCATTTTATATGTGAGTTGTTCTGAAAAGAGAAAGCCTTGAGACCCAGTTGTGTGCACTGGTGTGTGTGTGTGTGTGTGTGTGTATGTGTGTTTGTGTGTGTCTGAGAGAGAGAGAGAGAGAGAGAGAGAGGGAGTCTTTTCCAAAACACTTTGCTGTCCTGTCCAGGGTGAGTCTCTCGCTCTGTGAGTTGCATAACAATGAGGAGGTTCACAGCAAAAGAAAAGCCCACTCATAACACAAACACACACAAACACACACTCTTTTTCTGGTTTTGCCTGTTTCTTTACCTCTCTCTCCCTCTCTCATCCATAAAACCACACACATTTTTCTCTGTATATTCCTTCTGCCCAAGGGAGAGTGTTCTCTCCTGCAGTTACTGTCCACGTGTTTTTATAACTTCCAGTATCTGCTGCCCACTCTGCTGATGTCATACAGCTCAATCTCTTGTAAGGCTGAATCTGAACTGTACATTTACAGTAATCTCACTCCACACACTGCACTAAAAAACCACTGGAAACTCTGGTCAACCACAAAAAAACAATGTGAAAGGTTTCAATAAATTCACCCCAAAAATATTCAAATAATATTAATTTAATAACTAATTAATTTGCTGAAAGTTTCCAAAAACTTGGCAGACTCTTTGCAAAACTAGCAAAACTTGCTACATTCGGAATGCTGCAATACCCCAAACAATCTTAAGAAGATAATTTACTTTGAATGGCCTGAGATATTGCAACATTTATGGAATGAGTTTTAAATTTAGTTTGGTTAAACTATTTATTCCTATTATTCTAAAAACCCTAGCTACAAAATCCTATACAGTAGCCTGAAAAACTATTTTAAACTATATTTAACATACTGCTTAAAAATATTTTAATCTGCAAACAGTTAATGATAGATATTATCTCATTTATTTTTTTCTGAGGGAGTTTTACAATTACTTTTATCCAGCTGGTCTCAAAACCATTTTTGAAAACCTGAGATTTAATGTCTCTCTAAATGATGTTTTAAGCATAAACTGTAGCATACTCTAGAATAAACAACTGTTGAGTGTCTCTAGTCTGTCAGTCCGGTTATCCGTCTGCCTCTCCGTGTTTCCATCTGTCTGTCATAGTGTCTGGGTCTACTATAATTTAACGGAAATTAGAACGGAAAGGAAAATGTCACAAGATGTTTTAGCAGCTATTTTAAGCATTCCCCCAACAGACAGTATTCATTTTTCATACAGTAGGTGATTTTTTCAGGATTCTTAAAAGGTCTTTTGTCATTTTATCAGGTTTGTAGTTGAATTAAATGCAGGAAGTGAGGAGGTAAAGACAGCCACAATATCAAACATGTTCAAATAGCGTAAATGAAAACATGTCTGCAATGCCCTCAATGTTTTTAGTGGAAGATTTAATTGTTTATTTATTTATTTTTTGTGAAATAATAAAAAAAAGGCATTACAAATTTAAGATAATACAAAAATCCAGGACAACAAACAAATATTAAAGCTGAATAGTAACATTTTTGTGCAACTAGTACCGCCAATTGGAATTCCATAAATAATGTCTGGTTTCTAAACATTCAGGGAAATCAACTGATTACTTATCTTTCCTCCTGCATAATAAGTTGGGTTAAAAGATGCACATGTTGGATAGACATTAGAATAAAAATAAAACATTTTAAACTAAGTGTGATGAGTGAGGCGGGAAATGAGCGACACCTGCACCACTCACCAGTCTCGAGCTCCAGAAGGATAAAAGGTGTAATGGCATTGAAGGACAAGAGGGGACCAGGACTGGGTTTTATTTTGTTTCTGTTTGTGCGCGACAGTCGTGCTATTTTGTGATTATTTTATTATTATATGTTCACCGCTTCCCACAGCTCTCGGACCCCCCAACTCATCACACTAAGACAAAACACTAACTGTATTAAGAATAAATCCTAAATCTGCATAAAAGGTGATTTTATGACTTTTATGACTTTATGAGTTTGACCTTTAAGCTGACAGTTGCACAACCTAACATATCAATTTCATTGATATACTATTCAATAATAAAATTGTGTGTGTGTATATATATATATATATATATATATATATATATATATATATATATATATATATATACACACACTTTTCATTAATATTTTCAATTAGATTTAGTTTTTTCTCAGTTTTTTTATTATTTAACTTTAAGTTTTAGTAATTAAGTATTTTTGTAATTTTGTTCCAATATGCGATGAACGTGACAATTTTCATATATTGTTTTTGTTAACGATGCAAACCCTGTGCCAAATCTCGAGACAGAGGAAGAATTGTGTATTGTTTGTTACCCTTTCAAATGCTGTCCCATATCCGAAAGAATAAAGTGATTAAAGGTCTAATGAAGGTACAGTATAGTGACAGATTTCAGCACTAAAGTACACTCTCAGAAAAAAGGTACAAAAGTTGTCACTGGGGTGGTACCCTTTTAAAAGCCCCCTAAGGGATGCTTATTAGCTCTTTAAATGTACATATTAATACCTAAATGGTACATATTAGTATCTTCTGAAAGGGTAAAACACCAGTGACATATATATTCATGTTCTGACATGATAATGTTTGATAGCTGGCAATCATCTAAATGCAGTTGAGATTATGTTTGTCCATGGGGATAAGATACAGTGAACACTGTAACGAAATTTGAGATTTAAATGTGATTTCAAACCTGATGATCAGCACATAAGTTACACCCAAGGAGGTCTAAATACCTGGAGAGAATGTTAGCTTTCCCATTCATCTCAATAGCAGATGCTCAGCTATTGTATTCAGACCCTGAAACACATAACCTGCAACCTGCCATCTTTGCTCTCAGGCACTCTTCTATGCTACAATTATGTGACATTTTTACTCAAACCTGGATTAAAAGTACAAAATAACCTAATTTATTTCTGAGATAAATAGACGGCACTAGCTAAATTAAAGGAATAGTTAAAGGAAATTTGCAAAAATGCAGTCACCCTCAGGCCATCCAAGTTCTATGTGTTTCTTCGTCAGAACAGATTTAGAGAAATCTAACACTGCAGCACTTGCTCACCAGTAGATTCTCTGCAGTGAATGAGTGCCATAAGAATGATAGTTTAAACAATTGATAAAAACATCAGAATAATCCACAAGTAATCCATACAATTCCAGTCAGTCCATCAATTAACATCTTTTGAAAGCTGCATGGTTGTAATGAACAAACTCATCATGACATTCACTTCAAACTGTTTTTCAGAGGATCCATTGGTGAGCAAGTGATGTAATGGTAAATTTCTGAAAATCTGATGAAGAAACAAACTCATCTACATCTTGGATGGCCTGAGGGTGAGTACATATTTAGCAAATTTTGGGTGAACTATATGTAACATAGAGTAGCAAATTGCATGCGGCCATTTGAAACGTTTATCACTGCATATTTCATACAGTTTCACACACTAAAAAAAAAAAAAAACGTAGTCGGTTTACATTTATATACTGCATAATATGCAGCAAGCAGCAGCTTTAGTATTTCATTCTAAACAGCTATTCTCTTTCTCTGGCCTATTTACCTGCAACAGTGTTTGTGTTTGCAGTGATCAAAGTCACTTTGATGTGTGTTACATGTTCACACGTGGCTCCCAAAGTGGAATACATGTCATCGTTTAAGTCCATCCCTTCACTGCTGTAATCTGCATTGATTGGCTGAGCCTTAGCGCTCCCTACTTTGCATTTCATGAACACCAAGCTTAATACAGACACACACACACACATATATATATATATATATATATATATATATATATATATATACACATACAAATGTATAACTTCTTTGTATTCCTCACATGCAGCTTGCAGATGAACTGCTTCTCATGCATATTGTGACTATATTATGTTTTTGCTGATGTGACACCCCACTGGCTTAAAAAAGAAAAAGAAACAACACTTCCTAGGCATCTGCAATATTAAAATGTCACAAAAATGATGTCTTAATTAAGAGATAATAACGTATTAATAATTCATAGATTACAGTACCCCTCCTATACATATGCACGCACACATGCACACACACGCACATAAACGCACACACACACACACACACGCACACGCACACGCACGCACACACACACACACACACACACACACGCACGCACACGCACACACACGCACGCACACACACACACACACACACCCGAGAATTAAACAGAAGAGGAGTAACAAAGGTAATTATCTTTTTCTGGTTATGTGGGCTAATAAGGCCTTTTTTTCAGAAGGCCACAAGATTAATGTGAGTCTATATAAAACCCCTCAGCTCTTGCCAAACTTGAGTTGAGTGTCTGTTAGATTCCAGAACTTTCAGTGTGCCAGGGATAGAACGTCACAGTGATAATGTAATTATGTGTGTGTCAAATAAAGGCCTTTTAAAGGAACAGCTTACTTAGTATAGTAAACTTTTTTTTTTTTTTTAAAGGACAAATTTGTTTAAAAAGTATAAAACCTTTTTTTTTTTATTAACACAATTAATCATTATATATATATATATATATATATATATATATATATATATATATATACACACAATTGCAACATTTCTCAATGCATTAAAAAATTATAAACAATTTACAGATTCTTTCTACAGGTCTGTTAATTTAACAGGTTTAGCATGATTAGCATAAAAAGATAAAAGTATAACAAGATTCAAAAAGCAAAGATTATAAAACAATTAATTATAATTGATTATAATCAAATTAACACAATTATAATTTCCACATTCATAAATTCCTTATGAAATTTTCCTACCATCGGAGCAATTCAAGCTGTATGTTATAATATCACTATATTTTTGCTTGTCTCACAAAACTACTCTTAATGAGAGCAGACGGCACAGAAACAGAGAAGCTGCTCACATTTTTGTGTTATAAAAAAAAAATAGCTGGAGCAGAACGGAATGGGACTAAACACAGGGGCCTTGAGACATGCTTTTTAAAATTGAACTTGACACTGCAACTTAAAAACACGGCATGAAATGCTGAAAAATATAAAATGCAATACAACGACCAAAACAGCATGTATACAAAATCTGTGTCTATACACAGACGAAAACGTACACAGAGATTATATGTTATGTGCGAATAGATCCTAAATCTACCTCAGACTGACTGACACCTTGATTGAAATATGGGCTGCTCTCAACTTATGCGTAAATAAAACTATATATTGAGCCTCTAGTTAATGGCTAATCATTGATTTACTCATCTTTACTTGTCTTACACAATAATGTGCTTGAATCAGCTTCTTTTTGGGCATTCTCTTAACAAGTATTGATATAATGTGATTAATTGTAATTAATGTGGTTCAATAACGGGAATAATTTAAATTCAGTCAACGAGCATATTTTTTTTCCATTGTAGAGTTTCAGTCCCTTTTCACTTTCACTTTATAGAAAAGATTAGCATGCCCATTCTGCCAAACATCTGCTTTTGTGTCCCATAGAAAAAAAAATTACAACAAGAAAGGATTGATAATCTAAATAATGGTAAATGACGACAAAATTATTATTACTGGGAGAAATATTATTATTACTAGGCGAGCTACTCCTTTAACAACCCATTTCTGTCTTTAAAAGTAAAACCGACAGTACAGACAAGGCTGATGACTTTTTGTAGTAATGCAAATATTTAAGCCTATTCACTATATTTTTTTCACATGCATTGGGTTCTCAAATTCAAAATTCAGCAGTTCATAAGTTTCCAAATGTTTAAACATTGGCTGCCTGTATTTGTCTGTATTTTGCCTGTATTTGTTCTGGGTTATTTCTGCATTTCTGCAGTATTTCAGACTTCTCTGAACATCGCAGATGGTGTTTAGACAGCCGAATGTATAACTACTACTGCATAGAAAAATGCATGCCGGGTGTTTTAATATTGGCCGCTTAAAGGTGTGCATTTAGAAGTTCAGCCGCAAGCTGTGAGATGAGTTTCAGGATGAGCACTCAGCCTATTGACATCCCCGGTAGTTTATTGATTCAAGTCACATTAGTGGACAAAGGATTCAATTTTTCGACATTTTGGCTTGATGAGTAAATTGACTATGTTTCTTTGCTTTTTCTCCAAGTACAAACACACACACAAACACGCACACACTGATCATCTGGTGCAGACTCGCTTGGCTACACTCGCAGTCTGTTTTTCTTCCAGATGAGTCTTTACCATCGATGCCCAGTGTGTGCGCCGGTTTTGGCATGTACTTTAGTTTAACAGCACTCCTGTGCACAAACCACAGGCTTGGCTCAGTTAGATCATGGCAGTGGTATATGACAAGGTTTAACCTCAGTAACTGTATCTGGTTAACAGCAGGGTGACACCAAATGAACAAGCCCTCCTTTTACACCGACACACACTCGCTGACCCAGAACGGAGAGCAGGGACACGGCAAGGTAAAATCCTGGGGAAAAGCCAAGAAAACAGCAGAAGCACAAATCGAATGTGCAGAATATCACATTAATCCAAGCTAGAACACTCTGACAGTGGCATTTTGCGTGAAGCATGGGTTACCTAACACGGGATGTAAGCAGTGAAAGGCCTCCAGGTTTGTGATGAAATATGGACCGGTTCATCACAGGGATCTCATTCCGATTGTCACATCCTCAAGGTACTAATGAATGCCGACTCTGTCGTTGCTCTGTTATGAGCGCTGTCATAGCAATCCATAAAAACCATACATTATGCGTTTCAGTCGGGGAAGATAAGTGTAACACTCGACTGCTGCATCTTCAGAATTGGCATAAAAAGCCAACAGGGAAAGGTGAGCTATTTTAAAATCTGCATTACGAGAAATCTCTCGGGAAGAGAGTGGAATCAATCACTCAACAATCCATAATATTACCTGCCCTGATGACACACGGCATTAAAACCTAGATACAAATAAGTACTGCTGACAAGAAATATAAAGAGATACAGAGGGAAGCCAACCACAAATTGTTAAACATACTGTATGTGGACAATCGCTGCTGATTAACTAAACAGTTAAGCAACAAATCCAGTGAGGACAAATCTCAATGCAGTGACATCTGAAGAGGAAAATGGCAGAAGGCCTTTTGTGTAATATAATCCTTTTTTTGCATATTAACATGAGAAGATTATACGTTTAAAGTATAACCCCAATCCTCACTAACTAACTAAATAACCAACTAAATAAATAAATAAATATAGATATATATTGTTGATACCATTACGCAGTGTTTTATTACATAATAACCCTAAAATGTGATCTGGGATTTTTAAAGTTTTGCTAATTATTATTTGCAAGATATTAAATTAAACTAAATAAAACATTTTTTTAACAAAAAAAAAACAATATATATATATATATATATATATATATATATATATATATATATATATATATTTTATATATAAAAAACTTACACCAGTTTCATAAGAGCTGTATTTTCATTATGACCATTCTGATCAATTGAAAACCAGGTGCAATATTGTCTAAACACAGCAAAGTGCCTCTCAAACCAACTAAAACAGCTTGTAGAGTATTTGATTAATGGCTATGCAGGAGATAATATATATATATAATATGTGTGTGTATGTGTTGGGGTGGGGATTGTAGTCCTGAGGGAGTGTATTTGTAAGCGGGGATAGTTGATTATATTAACATCTATCTTCACTTGAGCTCAACTCTAATGTAGAACATATGGAACATTCATAATAAGCACTTCACACAGAACGAGAGGAGAGAGGGAGGAGGAGAGACTCTTAATGGTGTCCTCTTTCCCACCACTTAATAGAAATAGGCAGATGCTCGTTAGGTTTTATAAATAAATTCATTTAAATTCTCATATAGTCCGAAAACTCACATTCATTCGGCTGAACAGACCTCTTCCTGTGGAGTTTTTCTAGTAATAAACAAGCCAAGCCACATGTGGGGAAATCTGGAAAGAATTTTGCAAATATGCATGTCAAATATAACTTACATAAATGAGACCCAGCTGTGAAAAGTTGTAATTTAATGTTCCTCAAAAAAAAAAAAAAATAAGAAAAATAAAATAAATGTAGTCATATTAATTAATCATTTTGTCTTTAATAAAACTTCATATTACTACATTGCAGTTAAATACTGTTAGATTGCTTCTTATTTTGTCTCTGAGTTTGAGGTTTAGACAATGCCATCCAATGAATTTCTCTATGTATTCTATAAGGGGAGCTTATAAAGTTTTTCAGGGACTACTGGTAGTATCCACAGCGTCTGATAATATACAGGCTATAATAAACACTCCTGAAGCAAGGGCCTGTCCGTCTCAGAAAACTGGTACCGGAGATAGATGACCTCTCTGATCCATGCCCTTGGTTACGGCTCCATAACTCCTTCCCCGAGCCCGGATTTGGCTCATAACTGGCATCCAGACTTATTCAGGAATTTCATTGGCCACATTTCATTCAGAAACATTAAAACCGTCACTCTGTCAATAAAGCAATGGGGGAAGGTTGCTATAGTTACTCCTTTGTCAAAGTATGGCACTCGTCCTGCTATTAAAGATGGACGTGTATTGTTATTTAACACAAATAAATCTCTAAACACACACCCAAATACATGTAAACAGATAAACACACACCTACTGATTTACGGTGCAGCCTGTCTTTATTTTTTAACCAAACTCAAGGTTCACAGCTGCCTATATCATTCCTCAAACAGACTTTTTGCAGTACAAATAAGGCCATTATTAGCCTTTCTGGATTTCAAAGCATACAAATGGCTTTCTAGCAGGAGCACTTCTCTCGTATATAGTCAATATATGCAGCGAGATGGATGTTGAAATTTCCCATGTCGTTTCACTCTTTGGGTGGCTGCATTTGTGTCTGGGCCATTGTAAAGACCAGAGACCTTGAACGGCAGACCAGATAAGAGGAGGTGAACAGGTGAAAAATGTGCCTGTCCACACACACTCAATCCTGCCTACACTCTTGGCATTGCGGAGCATAAATGCACTCTGAAAGCAATCAACCTTCACTTTAAACAACCATAACAACAGCATGACTAATAACAGTGCTAATGATAAGATGAAAAAGAAAGAGAGAGGGCAAGTAAAGAATTTTTGTGTGCTTTTCTCTATCTTTATCTATCGCTCCAGTCCTGGCACAGTGATTCGCCACCATATGGCCTGGCTCCTGTACTCGAATATGTGAATGCTAAAACAATGAATTCAACAGCTGCTTCAAAGAAAAACAGATCCTGAAAGAGGAAAACAACAGGAAGATAACTGCACAAGCACCGCACATCGCAGACTTAAATCCAGCAAATAAAGCCTATGTTCAAAATGAAATACTTAAGTACTTATTAATACGCATTGTGCATTGTGCCAGCATAAACATTTCAGACATTAATTTGCAACATTGTTGTCACATGTCATTGTAATGTGGGTTATTTCATTCACCAAAAAATAAATACAGTATGTGCCATTACACTGTTTAAAAATACTTTTAAACATAACAATTCAATCAACTTTAATCATCCTTACTGGTTTGTGCTGTTTGTCCTGATCCTGAGAGCAACAGCTCATCTTGGTTTGTTTTAATTGCTCCAGAATACATTGCTTGTTTGGACATTTTATTTATTTTGTTGGATTGGAATGGAAAGTGTGAAGACGGAGAAGGAAGGTGGAGCACACTACACTGTGTACACTACCATGTATTTTTGTATCTGAGTATTCCATGCATACATAAAGTGTGCAGTATAATTAATAATAATTCCTTACATTTATATAGCGCTTTTCTAAGCACTCAAAGCGCTTTACATAGGCAGGGGGTATACATACTGTATTCTGCAATATAGTTTAAAAAGTATGGTAAATAAAAAAATGTATTTAAAAATACTAGCTAGTGCAGGCTCTCTGGATAACTTGCCTATGGTGACATTTCTGTAACAATTACATTTTTTTACCAATACACTATTTCCTGCAGTTTTCAGCTAAAATGTCCATTATGGTGACAAATGCAGATGACTGATTAACAAAGATTTATCTTTGTGTGGTTGCTTGTTCAATATGTTGTTATGACCTAAAAACACTTTTACCACAGTGCATGATTTGTAAACTAATACATACAGACATATTGACAAATTGTATCACATAACCACACTTGCTTAGTAGCTCAGCTGGTAGAGTCCAGTGAAACATGAATCACAATAAAACAACTCAACAACTTGTATCAGTGAGCCAAAATGGCATGGTTACTTCAACTAATGTGTTTTTATTTTGTTTTTGTCTAAAGTTTGCTAATGTTAACACTATCAGTGTATTACATATTATATTTCATTTACAAACTGCCACAACACTTACAACAACCAACAAAATAAAATGTTGTCAGATTCACATTTATCAATTTTTGATTAATCTGAACACACTTTTAGTGCCACTCGACAGACATTTCACTTTGATTATGTCGCAAAACACGCAAGAAGCAATATATTATCATTTTAGAGAAATGTTAACACAGGTACTCTTTTCCAACAAGTCTGGGTTAAAAAAAAAAAGAAGAAGAAAATTACTAGTGCTGTCAAATGATTATAATAAAAACTAATTAATTGCACATTTTTCTGAAATAATTATGATTAATCCCATCTAACATTAAAGTTTTTTAATATATGTTTATATTGCAATTCAATCTTCGAATAAATGTAGAAACAATATAAAGACAGTATAATATTTTTTAATATTTGTTTAGTGGCATGTAGTGGAAGTGAATATCACTGATAGCAATACTACCATTTTTTGACTACATTGACTATAGCCAATGTAATGTTACATTGACCATAGCCTTGTACATTACAGTATAATTGAGAGCTATCAGTTTTAACATTTATTAGACTTTCAAAAATAACAACATGGAGTCAATTTGACATTAACTAAAGTTCGGGAGCAGGGCCACGCCTCAAACAATCACCTGACTTCTAAAACCTCCATATATACCGGGCCAACTAATACCGCTCTGCTAGTCTCATTCTCTCGAACCCACCCTTCCCTCCCTTTCTCATCCATTCAGCCAACCTTATGCCACATTACATTTCTATCAGGTTGTATCAAGGGGTCCTCATTGTCTGGCCTAAATATAGACGGAATAAATATAGAATATACTTACATGCACGCACAGTTTTAAGGTAGCTTCAATCGCAACCTTTTTGGTAACTTCATGACTTTACTGATGACAGTAACTACGGCTCGCATGCTCGTACTTTCTATTGTGCTTTAATGAAATGATATACAGTGCATGCCACTGCATTTGTGTGCCAACTGAAGAGCACGTGCTACAAGCACAGTGTAACGGCTAATTGTGTTAAATGGCTTAGTAAAGCTATACAAATTACATCTGACCATATGCACCCATTGTATGATGAGTTTGAGCTGTTGCCTTCAGGTTGAAAATTTAGGATGCCAGTGTTTCTTAAAAATAGGTGTAAAAAAACATTTATTTTCATTTTTTTTACCACAAGCTGTGAAATGTCTTAATAAAAGATAGTTTGTATTTTTTTAATGTCTGTGATCTTGTAGTTATGTTGTATTGTTTTCTATGCGAAATGCCTGTTGAAACCCACTGAAACAGAATTTCCCAGAGGGGATAATAAATTAACTAACTGTGACAGCACTAAATATTGCTTATCAAAAATGTGGTATAAATGACAGGCATTACTGAGACATTCATTATATTTGCTGATGTTTGCCATTAGATTAGACATGATACACGCCTGATGTTCGCTATTAGGTAACTCAGAGGGTTTGAATAATTGCGCACCTACTTCTCTTGAAATGAGTTTCAATATGAAACAGGTAATGTGTTGCAGGCTCTAAGCACTGGCCCAGCTGCCCGTTGTTGTCATGGTGATCTTAATCACCACACAAACACCTACAGAAGAACAGGAACTATAACAATCACCCAACCAGTGCCTCATAAAGAGTGTGATTATGGAGAACTAGAATCTTAAGATACAATCTTCTGCAGACAAACCTCTCTGTTATTTCTTTCATTTCTTGTTCTCTGGTTTTCAAATGGCTGATTAAAGACCGATATGTGCGTCGATTCTCTCCGATAAGGGAATGCTGGTGTTATTGCAACTGACAAACAAGATGACATATGCAAAGTAATGCATATCATACTGATATTTAACACAATACATAGAAAATCTATACCATGTGGGTGTGGGTATGTGTGTGCGTGGTAATTAACTACGGAATGATCTCCGGTGCTTAGCGTTTCCAACTCTCTCGTGTAGAGGCTGCTAATTAAAAAATAATTAAGAGGTGGGGGAAAAAAATCAAACATTGTTTGCGATCAAGCGCCGCATGCCGGGGGTGGACATAATTATGGTATGCCATCGAGAGGGTCATGTCATCACCACGGCTACCTCTCAACATCGATTAAACACATGCCAATGACAAAATCCGAGCAATCCACTTCACAATCAAAGAAAGACAAGGGACAGACATGCAGTGGAAGGGCCGTCTCAGTGGACAGCCAATTACGTGCAAATTACTCTGAAAGAGTGTGAAAGAGAGAGTGGAGTGCAGGAGGGGTGGTTACATTAACTCCAGTAGCTACACTCGCTCCAACGTACAGTCACCGTAGTTACCGGTCTATTCTGGGATGTGAGCCCAGCTGACTGCACATTTATCTCGACTCTCATCTGTGAGCCATACAGGCTTGTGTAGGTGGGCTCAGAGAAGTTCGCAAGCTTGGAAACAGAACTGGCGAAAAGTTTGCACAGGATCTAAACAGGAAGTAGCGGTAAGGTTACACGCGCTGCGTTTCAGCAGAGATCCCCGGTGGTCAGAAAGGCTTCGTAAACGCATCATGTATTGTGTAATATTCTTTTATCCCCAAATTACATCAGGCTAGTTTGATTCCAGAAGACTCAGAGAGCGAGTGAATAAAACGCCGTAAGAGTGAGGGAGGACACCGAGATTAATGACACGTATCTGCATTGAAATTATGTCTGATTCCTCATTAACTCGCCAAGTTCACGTCGCCTCCCTCCACCCCATCAAACATAGCCTACCCTTTGGAGGAGTGGTGTGGTTTTACAGAGAATACATCAGCCCCAATGATAACATGACCCTATGATATGGGCACAGAGCAAATGACAGCTAATTAGGAGGAAGTTCACCATGAACACACACACACACACACACACACACACACACACACACACACTCACACTCAGCCAGCAGGTGTCCCCTTATGAAACAAAAATATATTGCAATATATTAGAAAATATGATGTAATATATTAGGCATATATTCTTAAATATATTTATTTTTTCCAATATATTGCAATATATTGAAAGCGGCAATCATTTGTATATTTTGCAATATATTATATAATATATGTATCATCAATATATTATTAAATGTATTCAAATATATAAAATATTAGAAAATAAAAAGGGAAAATAATATATTACAATATATCACAATATATTTTAAGAAATATATTGGTAAATATATTTTCCTTTCGTATGGGTCTGACTGCTCGAAGCCAACTGATGGGAGTCTCGTTAAGATGTACAGTAGAAGAGATTTGAGCCCAGAGAACAGGACATTTGTCCCCCAGTATACCACCATATATAACGTTGTGCATCAGAATGCTAGCACATATTTAGCTTAAACTAGAGCCTGTAATTACATTGAAATAATAATTAATCTCCTGATTTTCAAACTGAAAAATAAAAAATTAAGCAGTATTAATATCAAATTTGATCGATTTATTTCAAAAATCACTTTGTTAAACACATATTTAACCTTACACATTAGATTTGACTGGATTGTGAAAATGTGAAAAATAAGTTAAACAATATAAATTCTCTCACTTTTTTCACAGACCCTCTAGCACCCTCTTGAAACTCCCTGCAAGTCTTTAGGCTCCAGTTTGACAACCCTCAACTCAGGAGACTTTAAAAATTTAAAATTAAACATTAAATTCAACATTATATTAAAAACCTCTATTGATTGTTCAGCACCATTGGGAGAGAGCTAAACTGGATGATGACATCACTGAATCATCAATGAACTGACTTTATTGATCTTAGTGTGAATAATTCATCTGTGCATGTGGTTTTTTTTTATTTTCTAAATTTATGTTTATTTTTTTCCTTTTTTTGATCTTGTCATTTTTAATCAAAATGTCATAACTGGGTATTCCAGTGGCTCTGATATCTGATCACGTGCACCTTCTACCGAGGGACCATCGAGAGCATCCTGACTACCTGCATCACTGTGTGGTATGGGGCCTGCAACGCGTCCTGTTGTAAAACACAGGGCAGCTGAGAAGATCGCTGATGTCTCTCTCCCCTCTCTCCGGAACATTTATGGAACCTGTCTCACCCTTAATGTCCTTTGCATCGCAGGTGATCCCACCCACCCAACACAATCCACCCTGATGGCAGCAGACTGTGGAGTCTCCAGGCCAGGACCAGCAGACTGAAAGACAGCTTCATCCATCAGGCTGTCTGGAAGCTGAACTCCCTCCCGACCTTGCCTCCCCTCCTCTCTTTTTCCCCAGTCACCACTGAATTCTGAACCCCTTCCCCTCTTTTTGATCCCCTCCCCCCAGCTCCCACATCCCCAGGTCCTTCCACCCCCTCGCACCCAACTAACAAACTCAGACCTGCACCAGTCACTGAAGCATTGGTATGTTCACTTCCTCATTCAACTACCTCTTCAGTCAGTTTAAATAAAATAACTGCTCTCTGAGCTTTTTGTCACTTTAATCAAACTAAATAAGCTCTTTTGCACAATAATCATTTTATCTGCATTGTTTGTTTACTTCACTGGTTTGCACTCTATCTGTCATGTACCTTATGCTGCTTTATTTAACTGTATTTTTTTTTTTTTAACATGCCCATATTTGTATAGCTGTATTTTGTATGTAAAATGATTTATTCTGTATCTATCTGTATTTGTATGCTCTACTGTTAGTGTTATCTGTATGCACCAAACGCAATTTCAGTTCTCTGTATGTATGTGCTGTACATGTGGAAGATTTGACAATAAAGCAGACTTGACTTGACTTGACTTCACAATATGGAACCCTATTTCTATTTCAGCATGACTTGAATGAAACCGAGATACTCCTTCTAAAGGTCCTTTGAAATATTGACAAAGAGCATCCAGGTATAAAATAATTGGGACTATTTAAAATTTAAGGATTGCATCATACCAGCAAATCATAATCAGAAGATCTTGCAAAAACCCTAAACCCTAAAGACTGTTAATGGCAGTACTTCATCATAAGATAAGACCCTTTTAACTGGGGGACAAGCCTCAGTCAAATACTGCTGTTCTCCTGTAAATTACTACTGATAAATCCCAAATTAACCCAATATTCCAGTTTTCATGTCATGTTTATTTTTCTGTCAGCTTTTAGATGTTTACAGTGGTTTCTCACATCGAAACAGGATACCTTATAAATCAGAAACAAAAACAATAGTGGATATTTACTTATAATCCACTTCAGAAATGCATTCTAATGTTTTTCAGCAATGGAGCAGATCTTTATTTTGCATGTAGCTTGTGAATGACTGTATGCTGCCGGTGAAACAATTTACATGTCCATAAGTTATGGACATATGGATATAAAATATCTTTACCTGCAGTTCAGAGTCGTCAACAAGAAAAATATATATATATCAAAATATGGGGAAACTAATTTTGATGTAAGTCTGTGCCCCCGTTGAAAACAGTGGAAATATATTGGATTTTCTTGAGTACATTGCAGAACATTTTATGCACCTCCAGAAGAGACACATCTGTTCAGTAAGCATTTAACTGAATCCTGTTAAAGCACACACACACACACACACACACACACACACACACACACACACACACACACACACAAAACTCTCAAACTTATACTTTTCTCAGTGTCATCTCTGTTTTACTTTGCAGGAATTTCACACTGCAGCATTTATGTCACTGCCACACTTACAGTGTGTTGTATTCCTCATTTGCAAGTCACTGTGGATAAAAGCCTCTGCTAAATGAGTAAATGTAAGGGTACAAGGGTACTCATGCTGAGAATATTAAAATATCACCATTTGAATCGAGAAATCTCAAGTATCAAGTATCTTTTCATTTTTACAGCATAGCACAGATATTTGATGAGAAATTTTAGTATTTGCATCAGAATCTCTGACTTTTGATTGTAGACTTTGAAATGAGAGAAAGAAAACCTCTTGAAATGAGAGAAAGATCCCCTGTACGGCAGTGTTGTGTATTGTAAGTAACTTAACAACTTACATTTCTGTCACAGATGGGGTTTTGTTTTAATTGCCACTGTCACCTTTGGCTTGCTTAGATGGGGACACTTCATTTCTGGCAATATGTGGACTTGATTGCACAGATAGGGGTGTGATGAGATTTCGTGCTGTAATCTTTATCTAGTCATTAATACGGAATCTCACGGAATTTGTCAAACATGAATTGCATTACATTTAAATAAAATCCAGATATATCTGTAAATATAAAGCCACAAAAGTCGATTTAAACATGAATCCTGCGTGTTCTTCATCTCTATTAATGAATGGCGCAGACGCGTTTAATTTACTACACACAGAGCCTGATGCTCACAGTGATTTCAGCGTCTGTTGTCCCCATAAATGAGGATGGAAACAAATGAACAACGTCTCCAGAAGTAATCTGAGAGTCACTTACACAGAACTGTAAATGTATTTGCGGCAACCGGTCAAAATAAAAGTCCGGTACTATTTTTCTGTTGTCAGACTGTACACAGCCTACTACTACTTCTAATACTAATAAAATTAAACAAAAATTATTTTTTAAGGATTAATCACACAACATTTCTTCCATGTATTAATTTGAATAGTAAATCCCATTTTTATTGCCAAAAAAAAGTTAATTTCAATAATTTAAAAATAAAATATATTATTATTATTAAAAAAGTGGATATCAGTTTACCAAATAATACACTTGACTGGCTGCTTCACTTTCACTTTAATTCAGTTCAATTCAATTCAAGTTTATTTGTATAGTGCTTTTAACGATACAAATCATTGCAAAGCAACTTTAAAGAAAATAAAGTTTCTACAATATTTAGTAGTAGTTTATAAGTGGTGACTGTCAGTTTATGTGCATATGATAGGAATTTTCAGAAATAATTTATACAAGACATTATTGGCTATTATGAACTATTAACAGCAATTATAATGTGATTGCATAGTGAGTAGCATAGTATTGCATACAAAGATTGAATAGTAAGTATATAGCAATATTTGTTAGTTCTGTTTATTGATTCAGGGTTGGCATCATCTGAGGTCCTCTGAGGGTCAGCATCATCTCCTCTCAGGTGTTCTGGATCCAGACTGAAGCTTGTATCCTAAGGCAAAACAGAGAAAGTCAGTTGTGTTTGTGGTAAAACCTTCTGCAGTGTTTACATATTGTTTTTTACTGCATAAATTTTAATAAAATAGTTGTTTAATATCATAAAGTAAAAGTTGATTTTAAAAAACACCTAAGTTTTTTTGTGTGTGTTTTTCCGTTAAAAATCGAGGATTTCTTTAAAAAAGTCAAAAAATCTTGTCTCGTCTCGTTCTCGTGAACCCAATCTCGTGTCTCGTCTCGTCACACTCCTAACAGATAGTATTTGAACTGCACTGAGCTGGATGATGACATCACTGAAAAAATTTGTGTTTACTATTGTCCTCTTGCATTATCGGCACACAATTATTCTGATTAATACTGTAAATCTGCTTTGACACAATCTGTATTGTACAAAGCGCTATATTAATAAGGGTGACTTGACACGTGTCCTGGTTACATGGCGTATACAGGCTGTTCTCAATTCATACTACAATAACACAGATCTGAAAGTGAGAACATGATAAAACAGTAGCACCTGGTCTGCATTACTGCACAGGTCTGGCATAAGGTGCATACTCATTCTAAACCTCACAATTAATCACCTTACATTAATTATGAAATAAATAATTAGTCTCCAAGTAGACTTGGAATGATGTGATTAAACCAAACTAATTAATGTATTAATTGATTTTATGTTAATTTAATTTTCTGCTAGAATGGTTGAATCTGTGGAGAATCATATTGAGTTTAATACAGAACCTGATAACAAAGGTCAGCTTAATGAGAGGAATGTCGTTATATGACTAGCTGAGTTTCCTTTAAGGTGACATTTACATTTATGATGAGAAATATATTTTAAATAAATAAATAAACCTGGTAGTTGGAACATTGGAGTGCCATTTTCAAAAAAGTCCTGAGAAAAAAACTATGCTCATTGTAACCATGAAACCATGAGACATAAAAAAGAACTTCCTGCATTTTGATTATTTGGTAAATTTTTAAACATAGCTAGTACTTCTAAAAAGTGCCGAACAGTTACTCTTTCCATTGCTTGAATATTAACGACCCAGCATTTGTTTAGCTAGAGGAGCTACTTCTGCCTTTAGATTCTACAGAGCTTAAAAAGTTAATAGGCCTACATGCAAATTATTTTAACATATCTTCAATTAACTTGCTCAGAAGATCCAAGTTACTATGTTTAATCTTACTTCTAACAGCGTGAAGTATAAAAGTATTTACTGGCTGCTTGACTAGTTTACTGCAGATTTGAAAACATTTAAATTGCATACATTTTTTATTCAAATTTCAATTAGATCGTTATAGATAGAAAGGGAATATTCAGATAAAACCATTAAAAATGTATTGGGGAGAATTTGTTTTTATGCAGAAGTGCATTTTTGTTACTCTGCCTATTAGGCATCAGCTGAGGTTATTTTCATAAGCAACCAGCTCCAGCTAAACATGATAATTGACACATGAGGGTTTAATTGGCATGATTTACTGAAGGGGGACATGAGAAGAGGCGTGACAAATCAGCTGTTGCTCTCAAACTCATTTCCACGGATTGTTCCAGAAGCTTTGACAGCCCCAAGCCCCCAATCAGAGAGTACGATAGTGCCCAGTTAACATTCAAATAATGCTAACGTTACAGCAAACTAAATAATAGATTAAAATGCATTTATCACATCTGTAAAGTCCACGAAATAACCTAGCTACAAGTGCAGTCTGTCAGCTGAATAGCTGTCAGATTCAGAGTGATGGAATGGGCTCAGTTTCTGTTTCACAGTGTGAATATTTTGAGAAAAGTTAAAAAGGACAGATACAGACCCACTGCAATATCTAATTCACAAACATATAAGCTATCTTAATAAGGAAAAACTACTATAGCATATCAAGATTTGCACATACATGCACTACGCCATACTGTAGCATGCAAGATAAGAGGTGATGTACTTCACTGATTTAAGTTCTTGATACCATAATCCATTTGAAATGCATAACACTTCATGCATTTGAAGTCACTTGCTTATTAAAGGATAAAAAAGACACCATGTCATCCTGTTCGATGGGATGATTTTATGATAGTGTTTTACTTATCCAACCATCAAAAGATGCTGATTTTGTGCCTGTTGAGCTATAGCGAGGTCGTAACAGAGGGCTGTTACTGTCTTTCCGAAAGTGGGCAGTTAATGATGTGGCTGTGACAGCGTAACCATGGAAACCCTGAGAAGTCGCTGCATCTGTGAGATTTCATTTTATCAATGGAGAGCACTGTTGGGAAGCAATACTTTAGAAAACAATGGGTTTACAATTACATTATTGTGTTATTCCTTTTAAAAATAATATTAATCTATGTTTAATTATTATTGTTATAATATTAGATAAAAAAAAAAAAACTCTAATCACTGTTACATTACGTTTACATCTAAAGGTGTATATAGCTAGGTGGATATAGGCTATTGAGATGGGCCTAATTATATTAAAGAACTGCAATCACATGTAATGTACTGCTTGAGTGTACAATGTAAACAATGTTTATTGTCACATTTATTGTTCATTGTTTATTGAAAAAAATGTCTCCGGTAGCATTACTGGTTATAACGCTGTGTTAGCTAAAAGAAACTACATAATTGAAAACAAAATAAAAAAATTCCAAAATAGATAATCAAATACCACATGCAGCAAAAATACAATTAGGCTACGTTACAACTGCAAGTAATTAAATAAAAAACAGGCCGCAAGCTCTTATGACACTAACCTTTATTCCTTCACAATTTCTGGCTTTTTGCAAATGAACAGACTTTTTACATGAGCAGACAAACAGATAAAACAGCAAAAGTTAAAAAGGACAGCAGTTTTTTAGAACAAAAACACGAAAAAACTCAATCGTTTTTTGAAAAATTTCCACTGAGAGGTGCTGGCGCGATTCTGTGAATCTGTTGCCGAGTCAAGTGTGCCGATGCCGGAAGCACCACTTAATAAATTTATATTTCCAAATAATTTTCCATATTTATGAACTGGGACAGTCCCGGTTTTTGGTGTCCTGTTCCCGACTGGAGTTGTCCCCGGAAACTTCCCCGTTTTACAGCACAACAATCAGTAAATACACTAGAAAAGCCCGACCAATTTAGCCAGCTTGCTTTAGGAGCTGTGAGATGATTCCTTGGTCGCAAGCCGTTACTGTAGCTATGAACATTTTGGCCGAGAGCAGAGCGCTGTTATCATCAGGTATCAAAAGTGACTGCGTTTTATACATATTAAACATAGTAATACTGTTTGTGTGCAGTGTATAACAAGATATGTAGGTTGCGGGATTGTTTTGCACACAATAGGCCTATTAAACATTCCTGAAACCTCCGCCATCACAACTCTGAAGTGTCTGATATGAATAATATAAAAAATAATAAAGGAATCAATTATACTTGAACAATTACATTTGCAGAAAGCACATACTTTGTAGTCAATATGAGCCTAAAATGCAAAATATTAACCCTGATTAGGGATAGATAAGAAGCATATGTTTATAAACAGAAATTTCGAAAGTATGTAGGGATGTACACACAGTTGTGAAAATGTTAAATACAGTTAGAAAATAACATATTTATTGTTTTATTTTAATGTGTTTTTGGAAAGCCATAATTTTGTTATAATACTAGCCTACTGTTTTGAGATGTCTGCTATTTGCAGGGGTGTAAAATAATTGAGTAATTTTACTGGATTACTGTACTTAAGTATTATTTTTGGGGTATTTGTACTTTATTCATATAAAATGTAAACTGATTAGTTGTACTTTTACTTGAACTGTACTTTTTAAAGGGTAAGTTTCATCCTCAAACACCACTGTATCAATTGTGATATTAATGAATGGAACCCACAACAATAGGAAAACACATATTGCCCTTTTTTTAATTCATAGATAATGACAAGTGACATTTCAGTGATATTTTGACCACTGAACTAGGAAATATCCCTGGTTTAATTTAAGAAATCTGGTCACCGGATATAGTCCATGCAGGAATAGCGACACATCTGGTGGACGGTTATGACGCTGTTGCAGTGGTAGAAGTCTGTCATTCATTAAAGGAAAACATCACTGTTTTTCCGTATTCCACTATGTTCGTCCCTCAAATTAGACGAGTTGATACGTTCCTCTCTCGTCTCAGTGAATGCACTTCACTGTAACTGTAAGTGGGGCCACTATGTTAGCATTAGCTAAGCAGCATTCATTCCTTAGGATCGAAACAGGGATGCATTTAGATGCCACCAAACACTTCCATGTTTTCCCTATATAAAGACGGTTACATGAGCAGTTACACGACTAAGTATGGTGAACCAAAATAAAACTTGGCGATTTTCTAAGCGGATAAAAAATGATAACTGTAATGTATTGCAGGAGAGCACTTTTCAGCACTATTGGTAGGAGTTTGGGGGAGTTTTCAGGAGTGATGATATTACTGTTCCGAGGTCAAAGTACTGCAAAGTGCTCTTCTGCCATACATAGTCATCATTTTTTATCGGCTTAGAAAATCATCACATTTTATTTTGTTCTAAATTCATCCCTGTTTGGATCCTAAGAAATGAATGGTGCACCATCAATAAGGTAGGCTATGTAGCCTACTGAATCTGACCTTTTAATATTTGACTCTCTTAATACATTAAGCCTAATTAAGAGTTTTTCACGTTAATCGTTATAGAATATCCATCTGTTTTAGTCAATGAAATACTGCAGTGGGTGCTGTAGCCTGTATGGATCATGGGTGCCCAAAACCTTCAGTTCGTTCACATATTTCTGTTTTGTTTTTCTTTTTGTGCCTTAAAACAGGTGTAACGTGCTGTGCTGCAGTTTTATGGACATTTTGCCTGCAAAGTATCTGTCACGTGCTTTATATCCTTTATTTGCATATCTTTCATACATTATTTAATTCAATGTATTTTCCAAACACAGGCATTACCATATTGTTTTTTAATACAGTAATTTTGAATTATAATTTTTCTCATAGTCCCATATATAGATTTTGATCATACTACCACTCTATAGGGTCAGCGGTGTAAGTGTCACTGCAGGGTGCATGACGACATCATGTCTGGGAGGGTTTTGATGATGTCATGCAGCCTGCGAAAGGGTGGTGATGTCATTGTGTCTGCAGAATTCTGATAGTGTCACAGCGTTCTTAAAAAGTCAGCGGTGACTGTGCTATCGCTGCACGGCGCAGGATTACGGTGGGTGGCATGTTGAAAAGGGCATCTAACTTCATCTCAGTAATCTCTGTCCTTACAAAAACCACACACGCAAATCCCCTCCAAGAGATTCAGCCTCATGAGACATCACGACTGACTGCTCTTCCATCCTGCTGCTTTTTCTTTACCTCTACCTTCGTTCTTCCTTCACGCATGTCATTCTTTTCTCAGTCGTCTGTGGTCAGGGGAACTGTCCCAGAAAAAGCACTGGGAGGCCCGGTCTCTCTCTCATCTGTCCTCTCCTGTTCCTCAATGAAAGTCCGAGTGGACGACTTTAAAATAACTTAGCTGAAGGGCATGCTCTTCCTTTTTCTTGTAGAAATGAGTGGGTGTCCTCCTGGACCCCTTGCCTTTGAACATCTTTATAAGGTGATATGAGAGCAGGTGACTTTTCTTTGAGTGAGATTAATATAGAAATGAAATTAACTCTGGCTTTTCATATAATGCACCAAAGCCCCGGTGAGTCTGAGCACAACGGAGCCACATCTCAGAATACTGTATGTGCCTGTCCTCTCACCTCTTCTTCCTCTCATAACTGCAGGGTTGGGACAGTGCTGCTCACTTGCATATACATTAGCTCCTGAAACAGCCATTCCATTCAAATCCCTGAGAACATAAGCTTATACTAAAATGAACATCGACATATATTTGAAGTACATAGGCTGCGACCCTGAAAAAGGGGCGGAGACCTCATTAGAACGATGCCTTCTGGGATATACGTATCATGAATGTAGTGGCCTTTTTTTTGCTAAGCATTTTAAACCCAAGACTGTGATCCAGCAGACATTAGTACAGCTCTCTTAAGCTCAAAGAGGATTAAAATGTCAGGCACATGAACCAACAGAGCTCTACAAACTCGTAGCATGCATTAAGCAAACGATCAAATGGTTATTAGCAGCTTTATTATTTACTTACGAGTCAATTGTTTTGATTACTATAATTGTTTTCATGCACTCTGTTTACACAATAAGAAACAGCTCTGTTCACTTTTAAGTTAATTAAAAATTTTAATCTCCTTCCAGATGCCTCAACCAACTGATCAAATGTTACATATTAAATGATAATGAATAATTTTGATGACATAGCTTCAAAAGAAAACATATGAAAATAATACATTGATCTAAATAAGAGTTTTTTCATCTCCAAAGGACCATTCAGACAACTCAAAAGAAGGTTCTACAAAGAACCATTCAAGAACCCTATAGAAAGTTTCTGTTTACACTGAGTTAAAAAGACCAAGCTTGGTGACAGGTTATCTATCACCCACCATTATGCTATTTGTTGTTATTTCTGGTTGGGGTACCACTATTTACTTTTTTTAAACTTTTGTGAAAGCAATAAATAAATTAAAGGACTTTCTTTCTGTATATGTGTTTACTGAGTAAAAAGTAAACCTTGAGTAAAAAACATTTTTCACTTCATTTAATAAGATTTCAATGGAGTTGGTAGACAAACTGTAATTTGATAAAAAAAGCAAATCTATAAATGACACGGCAGCTAAACTGAGATCATTTAGACATAATTATTGCAATGTTTGCTTTAAGATTAGCCATGACTCGAATCCAAAATGGCCTCCTTAGAGACTAAAGCCCCATTTATCAGAGCTGTCTCTGAAGTGTCAGCTAGTGTAGAGTTCAGGATGATGCCGGAGTGTGACAGATTGCATTAAATGGCCCATGAATCACCGGGGTAGAAATAGCAGGAGAATGCCTGTCAGAATAAACCTCACGGGTTAACATTCATGACTTCAGCAATCCTGAATTTGACCCCTGACCATATGATTTGACCTTTGCATTGATTAAAGCTGCTCAGGTGTGTCAGGGCTGAACAGATTCAGGTTAATGTACATAGAGTGGAGTAAGAATACATGTGTCAAATGGTACAAATGCACTCTTTTACTGAGGGGCAAAATGTATCCAGTGCACATGATTTTAACAATATGAAAATACTGCATGCTAGTATTTTTTGTCAAAAACTTAAAATCTTCATTAATATAAATATAATATGAATACAAAATCAAATCAAAACCAAAGACAATAATGTAGAAATTTTAATAATAGGAGGGCTTTCACGTTGGATTATGCACTTCTATTTTATCACCATATAATATATGAAATATGATTGATAACCGGTTCCACAAAATGGAAAAATTTGCTGATGGAGCTTTTTGCCTCAACTTTTTAAATATATGAGGCACTTTATCACTTTCGGTGCCACATCTACTCAAATAAACACACATGCACATATCGTTACTAAATACAAGAATAGTTGTACACAAATAAACAATTCTTAGAGGAAGAATCCATATTGTTTTTCAATATACATTATTTCAAAAGTTATATTAATATCATGTATCTTAGTCTGCTTATTCTCTATGTTTTCTATTGTCGGTGAATGTTCTATGTTTACTGTAGCTGTCACAGTGCAGATATGAACAATGACTCAGCAGCCATTTTTCAAATTTAGTTTGACAAGTTTTGTTTTTAGCCTAAGAGCAAATGCCTTGGGTTCAGATGGCATTGTGATAGTGGTTTTCATAGGGAATCAAGTCATCATTTAGTTTTTCTCTAGCTGCGAGCATTCTCTAGGCACGCTCCACGACACAATGTGCAAAACTAAACACTCTGACAGACTTTTCTAACAAACCTTTAATCATAATCACCGAGTCCTAATTACATTTATTCTAATTAATTTATTGATGTCTTAGCCCTCTGAACACCAACACTGTTCTAATAAAGGTTAATTTAGGGAGGAAGATTAATGTGTGTGTGTTCGTGTGTAAACGGGCGAGCGTACCCGCAGAAAGGTCATCAGCAGAATTAACATTGTAATGAATTATTGCACTTTGTTCCAGAATACAGAACAATAACCCATTCCTCATACTGACAATAACATCCTGAAATTGGCGTGATATCCAAAAGGTTCAGGGCATAGACGTGCAAACACAGAGTCATGTAGAAGCTCTCCAAACAATTACACACACTGACACTCTTTGTTGACCTGTAGTGCGCTTTCTTGTTGACCGCCGTTGAAGAGATACCTTTCAATGGTCCCTGTTATGTCTGTGCCATGCTGAAAAACAGCAACAACAAATAAAACAACAACTGCTGTTTATCTGCGAGCTGGTAGGTCTGACCAATACAATTCCTGAATTTGAATTTATTTCATTTATTTATTATTATTATTATTCATTTTTTTATTGGTTTGGTACTATTTTCATAAGGAAGGTGTGCATTTTTAAAACTCTTAGTACTTGTATCTAAAAAGTGCAAAACATTTCAGCATATATTCACTTGTCTTACACACAATGATCCTTTTCACTACACAAAATAAAAGTTTCTTCTGTATAAATGTTTCCTTCACAGCAACAGCCTTTCATAAAGCTCTCACTATCAAACTTTTTAATGTCTTTTCATTCAGTTTAATACATTTGTCTATCATTTAATCATCATGGTGCATCTATAGAGATCTGTTGCTGTTGCTCAGTGGTAGAACATAGTGTTAGCAGTGAAAGAGATTGTGGGTTCAATTCCTAGAGCACACACATAATGGTAAAAAAATGTATAGTCTGAATGCACTGTAAGTCACTTTGGATAAAAGCATCTGCTAAATGCATAGATGTAGATAGCTTCAGTAGATACCTGCGGCTCAGTGGCAGAGCATTGTGTTAGCAATGCAAAAGGTTTTGGGTTTGATTCTCAGGGAACACACATTCTGGTTAAAAAAAAATGTGAATGTAGATATAGTTTCTAAAGAACTTGTCTGCAATTTACGGATATTCACATGTTATTTTTCTTAGATAATAACTCATATTTTTTTAAATGTGTGTGCGGTTCAGGGAAAATTACTTCCATTACCTGTGTATGTGTGTGTATGTCAAAATCACACAAAACCTCTTTTTGTAAAACTGTCTACTTTAACTTTTGCATTTTTTGAACATACAGCAGGATACAAGGAAGTGTTCAGAGATTGATCAGAGATGCATCAGAAGAGGAGGGGCAGATGGCATAAAATGCAGGATTTTACATTTTATTATTCCATGTGATACTGTTTGTAAAGGCATATAACATGTCAGAGTTAGAACATATAACTCATCTTCCATCGAAAAGTTAAGATACAGTATAGATTCAGTCATATGGCACAGTGAGGATGTTTACTGCATTGACAGTAAACTCTGTTCTAGCACAAAAACTTATTTCCATGTCATACCTTCATCACACCTTTTGATAACACACCAGATAAATGGTTTTACAAACATTATAGATTTTATGTAAGTTATGCAAGTTAGGGAATGTAAGCGTATTTTCTAACATGCCAATTATTGCCTGTATTACTGTAATTATTTCAGCAAAAAAGGTTGCAACATATGTCTTGCATTGGTTGCTGTTTTTGAAAGAATGACTAGCGATGTTACAAGTGTGATCAGTTTGGATTTTTGTATAAGGAGTTATGAAAATATACACTGTACTTGTGAAAACAGCACCAAAGTGGAACAAAAAAGTAAAAAGAAAACTGTAACTGGATGCAAAATTGTGATTTGAATTTGAAGGTAGTACAATTTAAAACTGAAATTCCAAGAAATTCATTACTTGACAAACTTTGAATGCTGGGTAGACAAAGTCAGACCAAATTTATGGATGGATCGATAGAATGACAGACAGACAGACAGACAGATAAATAAGTAAAGGCTTGGTACACTATATCTTCTCTTGTCTGTGGATAGGACATACTGCATTTATAGTCTGATTTATAATAATTTGTTGACATTTTTATATTCATTGCCAGTTTCAAAACAGAAATATTTAGCCTGCAGTAAAATAAAAAATTAATGAATATCAAAACTGGGAGATGCATCGTCCACATAACAGGAAGTAGCAATTCTGAGAACGTAAGGTGCATTTACAGCTGTACCCCTCATTTGTGTAATTTAATTTCAGCAGTGTCAATTATATATACCTCTGTACAAGTCCAAAACCAAAACCAAAAGAAACCCAGTTGTATATTTAAATAACATATTTGGCACATATTCAAGTGCATTTCATCTGTCTATGTCAATTTTATATACAGAGTGCCTTATTTCTAGGTATCGGAGCACGCTGATGGTCAAAGGTCCCAAAACACTTGCCCTATCCGCCCGGGTCATAATCCATCCATCTTTGCCGTCAGCTGGCAGCCATCTGGTATTGTACTGAGTTTATACTTAACACAGCATCTATATCTTCTTCCACTTCTGTCTATCATGTACATGAAAAGAATCACTTATTTACACCTGGGAACAAGAATAATCAGAGAAGTCTGTATATTAATATTGCAAACAATCATCCGAGGGCAGTCTTGTAAGGTGATCAGAGGCCAGTGACTAAATATGAGAGTGGAAGCAATAAATCTCAATCATTTATGTAACAAGCAGAGTGAACAAAGAGAATGTAGTTCATTCTCTTCTGACCTATTTCTCTTTGCCCCACTCATCAATAATGGATGAAGAAGATGAGGCTGCCTGGAATCCATCTGGAGAGGACCAGGCCTGCCTGGGTATATTGGCTCAACTCGTTTAAAAATAAATAAATAAATGAAATAATAACAATATTTCCTCCAGCTTTTTCTCAAGATGCTCTAGATAAGCTACTTGGTTTCATAAGGCAAGTTGCGAGAAGCCTGCAGCGCGAATCAAAGATGCCATAGAGTTAAACGAGGACGTGATCTGTTGCGGCACAGGGTGGTTTGTTTGCTTGTTCGCTTGCTTGTTTGCTTGTTTGTTTAAATATGGCTTGGAAAACTCGCTTTAACATGCTTCTTTTGTGAGAGCTATAGTTTGATCTTTCACATGGTAATGAATGAGTCACAGACGAGAATAAAACAAAGAGGAGCAGATTTTGTTTGGTGCTCGTCGCATAATGATGTGAGCTGGTACAGTGCGAGCACACCGAGTCAGGTTTTAGGGGCAAAAAGAGATATATTTTAATCAAAGCCCACTCCTTGACAGACAAAAAGGAGGGATGGATTGAGAGAGTGAGGAGACAGAAAGAGAGTGAAACAGAAAGAAAAAGAGAGCTCAAGACAAGAAAACGAAAAAAAGAGAGAGAAATAATGATGAAGCAGTTTGTTGTAACCTGCATTTCTTTGGTTGAGTGGTTTTGTGATGTTTGTGCAGAAGACAGTTTCCTCCTGTGTACAGTCGCTGTTATTTTGGGATATGAAATCATGGCTTTTATTCTAAAAATGGATGCCCTGAATGTGGGATGATGGAAGCGGATGAAAATACACATTCAGCGTCAACATTTTATAACCTCGAGAAGTGCTCAGTCCAGATAGGCACTGACATCTCAAGATGTTCACAAGCAAACCTCATCTCGCTCCACAGGACAGATTCAGCACAGCACTTCAGCAAAAATCTCCTCATGCGGAAGTTAGATCCCATAGGAAAGAGAGTCACAAATGAGATCTCTTTAAAAAGGCAGGCGTTTCTGCTAGACAGCAATGAAATTAATGGGTAAGAGTGAATGGAGACGTTTGTTTAAGTCTCCTTCTTGTCAGATTTTTCCCCTGAGAGGAAGACTGTTGACTGGTTTTGGTTTAGGATGCAGATTTTACATTGGACATTGAGTGACAACCCAATACAGTATGAACAATTATACAAATTAGCCCTAAATTCAAACATGGAAATGAAAACTATTAATATTACTAATATAAACAATATTAATAGAAATAGTATTTATATTACCATGATTAATTTAAACTCAAAAATAAAAATACATATTAAGAATTAGCTGGATTAATAAATGTATTAATACAAATATAATTATTATTATAACAGTATTATTATTACCATGAACTACAGAAGCCAAAAATTCTAACATGACATAGGTCGAACTGGAAAACGATCAATTTTGGCTTTTGAAATTTCTCTGAATTTCATTGTTTTCATGCTTTTGGCAGCCAATAAATCACAGCACAAAACAAATTGCGGTCAGCACAAGCCTCATTTATCCATGCTGCAAGTGAAACTGCATTCATTTTGTCTGGGTCACATTTTTATTACGCTGTAAAATGTCTAGTTTTGTTCATGGCTTTCAAGGATGAGTGGATGTTTTCATGCTGGCATCTGCCTGTTCCTGTTCTTATAAGAGACAGATAATTAGACGCACTACCTTCGACCTCAACAACAAATATAAGTGTTTTCTTCTCATAAAAAAAAAAAAAAACGAATTATGCATGATGAAATGATGAGTTGCATCACATTATTTCCATTTATCTTTTTATTTTTAAATCTCGCAAGGCTATTTATAATTATTATTTAAACAAGTTATTTAAACTCAGTTATTAAAAATTGTTCTTTTCATTATTCAAATTATAAAAAATATTTATAGCTCTACATTCTCGTGTCAACAATTCCATCATTTGGTTTCCATTCCAAAGGAGAAATAAAAAGTGAAGAACGATCTGAAACAGTGTTGATGCTTAAATAAAACAGAACTTACATTAAACCTCCTGAGATATGAAAGAGCAACATCTAAGCATAGTCAGAGTATGCATTTTTATTAGATGCACATTAAATGCACAGAACATGAATAAATGATCCCTTATTACTGAAGCGCAGTGGCTTCATTATCAGAGCCGAACACTCTCCAATATAAAAGTGAGTTAAACTAAAGCTTAAATGCACGCATTACTATTCAAAGAATCACAACACAGGCTTCACAATAAAGGCCCCTGGTAAATGATATTTGCACATGTCGGCATTTAGTATTTTTCACTGCTTTTGGGGTTTCTTATGGATATGGAAATTTCAGTAGACCATTTGGGACATCTAGTATGCATGTCCTGTAATCTTCTTCATAAGGCATATTGATACTACTGAGAGAGAGACAGAGAGAGAGGAACAAAAAGCTTGTTTATGACTGCAATAGAAGCTCAGATCACTGTTATTGATGGTCTTTGCCTAGCCAAATGCATTAAAGGCCATGTTTGTTTGTGTATGCACAGCCTTTTGCTTAGTTTGACCTGCATTACAAACATTATGCTTTTGTTACGATGCTTTGTGTACAGTGACACATCATTATGATAAATCTGTTCCTTGGTGACAAGATTAACTACACTTTGAAAGACATGAGATATCTCTTTCTTCTCCCTTCCCACACATAGACACACTGACCCTGGTGTACGACCGAAATGGATTGCTGTCAAAAGGACAGACACAATAAATAAGCAAGCAAAGCAATAACAGGCCATTTCCATGCAGATCCAAAGGCATCCATCAATAAATACCTGAAGATTCGCAGGCGGGACATATGTGTGCGACGTCTTATTGTAGAGGTGTACAGCTGGGTTATGAATGTAGTCGTCTCTGTAATCTATCAGAGCTGAGTTTTAACTGCAGTCTGTCTCTATGGGGACCAGGAGTGTGTCACAATGACAAATGCAGCATTTTACCACTCATCAAGTACTGCTAATGCGCTCCAAAAAAGAGCTTAGAGACTGCTTCCTGTTCTCTCTCTCTATATTCACTGACATTTTTTTCCTCACGAGCACACATCTGCCTTTCCACTAATTAGCTGTGTTTATGTTAAGGTGGCACTCGCAAAGACCTGCATCTGAAAACTAATCACAAGACCAGTACATTAAAAGAGTTTATTGTATCAGGCCAATTCTTTTCTTCAATGGGATTTTGTCTTTCTTGAGAAGTACAGAAAGTTTTGGCACCAAAAATGATTTGATACTTAAGATACACTTGAAAAGTAGTTGAAGGCCACTTGCTGTAGATAGCAACATTTCAAACCTAGTGGAATCTTCGAACATAAATATACATTTAAAGTTTTGCTTGAAAATTGTGCTTCTGCTATCATTCTTTTAAATTAATGTTGCTTGGTTTCATATTTCTAATGCAATGACATTCATACATTTTTAAGTGTGGCTTCAGTGTCCAAATACTTTATGAGAAGTTATGATGCTGTTGAGGCTAGACTAATAAACTTTTGGAATTCCTTTTCAAATGCAAACCAAAATGCATTCAGATAAAACTGATAGCACTAACCTCGGCCACTTAAAATGATAGGATGTGGTTCTTGTTTAACCAAGCCATATTTACACGAATTAATTTCCAATAATTTTTAATCATCTGTATAGTGCCAAACCACTTGGTCTCTTTCAGGATTTCACTGGTATTGGATTCAAATAATCACTGGTTTAAAGCCTTTTACAATTGTAGATAGTTCGTAGGTGTGGTTCTGTATGGTCATAATTAGAAATACTGTAAATACATGGGACAATATTGAATTGATTGCCACTGACAGTGTCGTTCTGACATAATAGAAAAAATGTGACGGCGTCTGCAACAGACAAAAAACCATTACACGATAGCTGCTTAATAGATTAACTTCAAGAAGAAAAAAAAAAAGAAAAGAAAAAAGAAAGAAAATTTTTATCATCATTTATTCACCTGTTCCACACCTGCAAGACTGACTTTCTTCTGTAACACACACACACACACACACAATTTAAATCTCAAACTGTAATATATCAGCTTTATCTCAGATTGTCATACAATACATCAGAATTCATTAAAATGGAGTGGTATGACGCTAGAACCCGGCAAAGCTAATTTAGCATTTTCATTATAGAAAAATTTGAAATACTTCAAAATATTGTCAACTTCTGCTTACCAAAGGCTTTATATTACTTAGAAATAATAATAATAATAATAATAATAATAATAATAATAAAAACATCACAAAAACAGCAGCAAATTAGTTTTTTGGGGGGGTTTTAACATAAACCACTCTATGAAACAATTGTTGACATAAATTAAATGGATAGTTCACCCAAAAATAAATATTCTGTCATCATTTACCTGTAAGGAACACAAAAGATGCAAGTTATAATGTTCATTGCTGCTCTTTTCAATAATAATGTGTAAATGAAATTAGAGAGATTTTCAGTGAATAATAACATTAATTCCATTACCTTCCTAACACAATGCTATTATACGGCTTCAGGAAACTTAGAATATAGTGCTCAAGTCATATTTACAAATTTCATGGTGATTTTTTTTTTTTAACTTAATGTGAATGCTTTTGCTTTATTGATAGTCTGTATTCTCTAAAAGATCTTTTCAGTTCCACAAATGAAAGTTGATGACAGAGGACAATAACATTTTACAACAAGGTTTCATTTGTTAACATTAGTTAACTACATCAGTTGACATGAGCTAACAATTAAAAGTTGTGTCTGTTAATGTTAGTTAATGCACTTTGAACTAACATGAATAAAAAAAAATTGTGACCTCGCTAATGAGAAATTTCATATAGATTTTCAGATGCAAACTATTTATCCAAAACATCAATGGCAGGGCAGCATTGATAAGAAGTCTGTGCACACGTATGCTTTCTTCAGTTTTCAAGTGTGTGTCTGTACTGTATGTCAGTGCGTGCAGTGAATGATAAATAATGGATAATAAAAAGTAATTTGGTTGGAAAAACATTGTAATTTTAATCCTATTGTTAGTTACCATATATATGTTTTTTATATCTGTGTCTAAGTGCGAAGTGATATGGAACTATAATGCCATTGATAGACTTCTATCTACTTCATTCTGTAGCTGTACTTTTACTGGGAAATAACTGGACACCTTAGAATGTTCATCAACCAATCAGAATCAACCATTCAACAGCCCTGTGGTATAACTAATGTATAACAAACAAGACCTTATTGTAATGTACTACAGCTAATGTTAAGGTTTTTGATTAAAGATTACGAGCATGAATTAAAAAAAATGATGTGCATGGATAAATAATTTATAATAAATACTGCAATATTTAAAAAAAATTGTCTGGTATAAAGTATATAAAGTATATAAAAAGTATATTTGTATATTTGTATAAAGTATATTTGTTGAAATAAGATATTGCTTGACCTTGTATACCATAATTTGTGTAATCATGTGTGAAACACAAATTAATAGTGTGCAACATTACTTGCAGCTCTCTACAAGTTAGAGTTTATTGGGTAATCTCCATGCAGGTCGTCCCAGAGATACAATTACACTTAGGACTCATTAGTATTAGATGGACTATTAACGGATAGGCAATTTTATATGGAGGATTTGCATGCTGACATGTAGTCGAGGTTGACGACTCTCTTCACATGCATATAAAATGTATGCACGCCCACACACAAGTACACACACACAAGGGGTGCAGCTGTGCTTACTTGTTGGATGAAAATCCCCCAGCAAAATGGGTGCTGTGTTTTTGCACATGACAAAGTGCTGGAAGGGCAGGTTTGGAACAGGGATTGATTTTTGAATTGAAGAGTGCAGCAACGGCTATGTATCATCATCTCCCTGCTCCTTCCTTCTCTCTATCTCCCCTCCTCTCTGTCTTCTGATGTTGGCGTTTAGACTGTGTGTGTGTGTGTGTATATGTGTGTGCCTGCCTGCCTGCCTGAGTGCATCTCTAGCAGAGAAGCTCAGAGGGAAAGTGGGTCACACTCGGCTCGTCTAAGACTAAGACCAGATCTGTTATGCACACACTTTTAAACACAGCACAACACACTTACACACACACACATGCATACATGCACAAATCCACCTTCACATAAAAATACATATAATATTGCCCCTAATCCTCCAGAAAGAGGATCTCGGTACATCACTATGAGTCTTGAGTTATTTGAGTGGACAGTTCACTATTCAGAAGAGTGAATTACCCTGCAGCTTTTCAAGGGAGAATAGGACACAGTTTGTGAGGACTTACCTCTCTCTCTCTCTCTCTCTCTCTCAACCCCTCCTTATATCTACTGGGTGGATTAAACCAGTGTCTCTTTCATCCTCATTTGGCAGTATGAGCGCTTCTCTGAGTCATGCTCTTCACGGGTTCTGCTGAGCTGTTGGGTATGTAAAATCTGTGCAGGCAAGTGAGCAGCATCACCTGGGAATTCATAACTGTACCATACTGTCACTCTATTTTACAGCATTTTGAGCATTTCAGCCGTTTAGCATATTGAGGACATTTTGTACTGCCAGGATATAGTTTCCATTTCATATAATAACTGTTCTGTATCCAGACCAAACCTCCCTACAATATGTGAAGAAGAAGCTTTTTTTTTTCTTAAAAAAAAAAGAAATCACACAAATGGGATCTGTTTAACTTCTTCTTAAACTTCTTCATTTAAACAGCTGTGAGATTAAATGGAGAGCAAATGGAGATATTCAGAGGTCTTCTGCTTCTCAGATTCTTCTGTTGGGTAAAAAGACCTGGGCAATATCATATTTCTCATCTAAAAAGCTTGCACTCAGATGAGCCAGGATTCAAAATACCTCTACTGTAAAACCTATGTTAATTAGTAACCAAGTAAATCGTGACTTAAAAAAAAATGTATACCAAGATCCCCTGATAATTGAAAAAGCATACAATTCATATTATATTATATTATATTATATTATATTATATTATATTATATTATATTATATTATATTATATTATATTATATTATATTATATTATATTATATTATATTATATTATACACAATATATATAAAATATTACATTCTAATATAATATAATACATAAATATATGTATATTGATTATATACTGATACGTTTAAAAATATAAATAAACTGACAAGACATTCTAATATTTATAATACACACATATTATATTATATTATATTATATTATATTATATTATATTATATTATATTATATTATATTATATTATATTATATTATATTATATTATATTATATTATATTATATTATATGCACACAGACAAACCTCAACTTGACATGGCTGGTATAGTCAAATCTTATAATGATGTTTAAATAAGACGGCTCCTGTCATCACTCTTTCATGCTTGCCACATGCTGCTTTGTGAACACTGGCAGTATTGAATTGTAGAGTGATGAAATACTTTTTAACTATGTACGCAATTATTGCATAGCACTAACGTCAAAACTAGTAGTGCGCTATAGGCCTCATGTTTAGTCAATACTTTGTATGGGTCTATGAATATTTCCACATCGGCATGGACTAATGAACTATTCGGCCTCAGACAGCAGGGAAGAGATGCCACACTCAGTGAATAATTTGTTTATTGATTGCAGCATTTAAATGCAGTATTGATAAAGAGGAATTTGCTCTAATAGAAAGGAATGGTTGCAGTATCAAAGACTTATTGCATCTGGGAAAATGCAGGACTGACAAACTTTATTGAATGACACTGGGAGTGCTCGGGGGAGAGATAAAAAGATAAAGGGAATGCTGAAGGGAGGGAAAAGAAAGAGAACAGCATTGCTGTTATTTTTTTTACGCTGGTGGGCTGATGTGCACAAGCAGTACCACCGCTCTCTATATGCAGAGTACGCAGTTTGCGTATGGCACCAATTCCTGGGGTGGCACCATCCCAGTTGCTCAAAAAAAAAATTTGTTCTATATTAATATTATCATATAGGCCTACATATAAAAGAGACATTTCTGAACGCTTGAGAATATAAAATCAATCAGACAACTGTATTAATAAAATCATAGCCATAATCGTCTAGAGCTACAAATGTAATTTATAAATAATAAAATGTAATTACAATTTATTTATTTACTTTAATATTTTATTAAAGTTATTTTTTGGGCCTTAACATAGGTGTTAGTTTATTGTATTTTTATTTATTTTTTTGAAGGAGAGGGCACAACAATACTATTCTGCAGCGGCCCTGTGCACAAGCCAGACCAGCACTGAACCAGCCTTGGGAATTCATGGTCTTTTTATCATACGAGTGGTATTGTTTTGCCAGTCATTTCTTCCAGGACATCAAGAATCCTCTTTAACCCAGTTGAAGCTCAAGCCGCACAGTCCATATGGCAGAAATCTGTGTCCTTGCATTCGACCACACACTAACGGCAGCATGTGTCGCTGTGGGCGTATCGTTCCCGTGCGAGTAACATGCAAGACAACGTGGGCGTATTCATTGGTCTTTCCCGGCAAAATACTATATGTTTTATTTGAATTGAGTTCAAGATGTGTTCAAATGCACATATAAAGGAGATGTCGCTATGCCGTATGCGCGAAGCTTCACTAAATGATGTATGCACTTAGAGCTGGTTTCCTCCTCATGGCCTGTTTGAATGCAGACTCCATAAATGATTTAATGTGAAGCGCTACATTCTGTGCTTGATCTGAAAGGCCGTTTCTTACACACTTACACTAGATTATATATTACACACACTGTGTAATTTATAGACATACTTTGAATGCTATATTAGATGCAGAAAATGCTAAAGAAAAAGGCCTGGACGTGGCATAGTATACCAGAGAGATTTGACTGTCGTCATTTACGGTTATTCACTATTCCGAGTCATGGGTGGAAGGATGAAAAAAAACCTCATGGGTCTGTCAAGGAATATTAGACTGCAGATATTCAATTCAATAGTGGCTTTATGAGTTTCTGCATTACCCTAGAAACAACTCACATGGTAGCTGCATTGAAAGAATCAGTGACAACCTTTCTTTCCATCTCTTTTCAATATCAGATGAGACATAAGAGAAGGAAAGAGGGAAAGAAAGAGAGAGAATGGGAGCGTGGGTAGAGTCCCATGCTGCCACAGTAGGGGTAAATTATCCATAATCAGGGCATCAGTGTGGATGGGTCCATCGGAACCTAACACTTATACCCCATAATCAGCACCTCCCTGTCAACCAATCGCTTATAGCCACACAAATTGCCACCATTTGAGCTCCCACACAGTCTATATTACAGATGCGTTTGAGTGTGTGTTTGTGTGTATCAACACACACTGCCTCACAACAATAGAGAGGTCAAATTCTCTGAAAAAAAGACAAGCAAAATAAGCAAGGACGATTAGAAAGAGCGATTAGATTGTTGCCTTTCAAAGCCGTGTAAAATCACCTTTCTTCCTTCAAATGGGGACCTGGTAAATTGCCCTCTAATCTTAAAATCATCATCACAGATAGGAAGGCAAGCAGTGACAAAGACAATTCAAAAAATGCAGAGGAGATTCTGTGCCTTGTGAAAGCAATTGCGGCAGTTGTTTTCCACTTTTCTGAGGCACTCAAATCTCCAGCCACAATAAACTCTTATCATTTCCAAGTGAGAAGCGCTGACCTGGATTTGTCAGCTCTGCGTTTGAGTAAGGACTCTCAGCTCTGAACATAAACCGCATTCTTTTGTGCTGCTTAAATTGGGGGCTCTCGAAGCTCTGTTAGATTCTCTAGCATGACCTCTTCCTGTTATTTCTCAACCTTTGACAAAAAAAAAAAAAAAGACATCTGTATCATCCAGCTAACTTTACTGCCCTGTCTCTCGTTATGTTGCATATGGTGCACATATATTAGAAATGCATTATATGCCATGCTGATATTAAATAGGCCGCTGCAATGTAAAGTCCACATCCACACAGGGAATTGTATTTGTTGTACATAATTATGGCATGTACTAAATGAGGTGCCTGATTTGAGGGAAGTACCTGCTTGGGGCATACAATAATCAATATTAGTTGTATGATAAAATGGAGCAGGCAAGGTTCATTGTATTCTTACAAAAAAGAGCAGTTGTGGCTAATCATTAGAGAGTCTGACTTCTTGAGGTCCGAGTCTCAAGTCCTGCAGGAATTGTCAGTGGGGGGAGTGAATAACCAGTGCTGTCTTCCACCCTCAATACCACAACTGAGGTGAGACCCTTGAGCAAGGCCCCAAACCCCCAACTGCTCCCCGGGCGCTGCAGCATATGGCTGCCCACTGCTCTGGGTGTGTGTTCACAATGTGTTGTGTTCACTACTCACTTGTGTGTTTGCACTTGGATGGGTTAAATGCAGAGCACAAATTCCAACACATCACTTTTTTTAAAGGGGTAGTCCACCCCAAAATATAATTTTCTATCCTCATGTTGTTCCATACATGTATGACCTTCTTTCATCTGTGGAACACACAAAAAAATATATTTTGTGGAATGTTGGGGACCAAAGAATATTTGAGCCTTTTGACATAAATTGTATGGACCAAAAAAAATTAAACACTGAGGCACTGTTTACACCAGGTTTTAAGATGTGTTCTGGTCAATTGGGTGACAGCCGGGGTTTTAATCTGTCTCTTTTGTCTGCTTTCAATCACTTTTGTCCTAATTTTTTCAAAGGGAGAGTCTATGGGTTGTTAAAAGTAATGGACATTTTCTGATATTTCAATCCAATAGACAAAATATGCAAAATATGCAATTTTTGCCACCTGAAATAAAGACAGACACAGTTTTTGTTTTGTCCAGCTGTATTTACTCAGTGCAAAAAAAAACAAAAAAAAAACACAATCGCTGATTTGTAAACAAAACCGATTGACTTTAAACTGTGCTCAGCTGTGTTCATTTTGATTAAGCTCAGCATGAAAAGAGCTTTCCTGGAGCATTTCAGTAATTGGTAGTGCAACTGAAGCAAACAATCAACTTATGAATGGTAAGGCACTGTCATAATATCTCTGGGATAAAGTTGTTGACAGGACAGGCACAAGTCAGGAGATTGATAAAAAAAAAAAAAAAAGTCAAATGCTTTATCAATGCCTAGAAGCACGTCTATCAAGAAGTGAAAGGTTTTTGATACAACACAGACCCTACCTGGTTTAGGACATTGCTCCAAACTAGGAGGAAACTTGCCAGAGAGGCTAACATGAGACATACGGCAACTCTGAAGCAGCTGCAGGTGTTTATGACAAAGAGGGTTCATTGTGTGCATGTGACCACAATATCACAAATTCTCCACAAATGTGGCTTGTATGGAAGGGTTGCAAGATCACATGAAGTCACAATTGAGCTTTGCCAAAATGCCCCTCGAACATTCTGAGGCAGATGAGACTAATATTATTTGGACTCAATAATAGGTTGTCAAGAAGGTTGACCTTCCAACTTGACAATGATCCAAAGCAAACAGCAAAACTGACCACACAGTAGTTGGAAGAGAAAAAGCAGAATGTCCTTGTAAGGCCTAGTCAGCACAATTGAAAATCTGTGGAATGATTTGAAGGGATAGTTCATCCAAAAATGAAAATTCTGTCATTAATTAATCACCCACATGTCTTTCTAAACCTGTAAGACTTCCGTTCATCTTCAGAACACAAATTCAGATATTTTTGATGGAATCTGACAGCTTTTTGACCCTCCCATAGAGAGAAAGGGTACTACCACGATCAACTTCTATGGGAGAGTTAGAGAGCTGTCAGAATGAATCAAAAATATCTTACTTTGCATTTCGAAGATGAATGGAGGTCTAACGGGTTTGGAACGACATGAGGGTAAGTAATTAATGACAGAATTAATGATTATTAAAGATTAATGACTGCAGTCCACAAATGGTCACCATCAAATTTAACTGAACTTGAGCAGTTCTGCAAAGAAGAGTGGGTTTATGTTATTATTTTAAGGGGGGGGGGGGTCTTTTCGTTTCTGCTCTGTTAGCCACAAAAGCATGCCGAACACTGTGGATGCATGTTATAAATCAGGACTGGTGCATGGAGAACATTGTGCTTGCTACATTTTTGTTGTTGTTGTTTTTGTTTTCAAACCACACTTGCCATTTCAATGTGCTTTCCATAATGTTTGGTCACAAGTGGAAAATAGTGGTCCAAAATGTATATGTGTGTTTGTTTGTGTGTGTGTGTGTGTGTGTGTGTGTGTGTGTACAATAGAATATTCAATATACAATATGTAAATTCATCAAATAATCATAGTTTCCACAAGATAATTAGGCTTCACAACAGTTTTTCAAAATTGATAATATGAAATGTTTCATGTGGCACTGAAGACTGGAAATTCAGATTTGACATCACAGAGATAAACAACGTTTTTAAATGTATTAGAAGAGAAAACATTTACAATAATTTATTGTAATACTTCATGATACAGTATTACTGTTTTTACTCTATTTTTTATCATATAAATGCAGCCTGGGTTGCCATAATATTTATGATGGTTACCATTATAAAAAAATATATAAAAAAAGCATTCACTACTCCAAAACTATATAACAGTTACATAATAACAACTATATAATAATAGCTGTAAATATAAAAATATGTTTTTTTTCTGCCATATGAGTTTTGGGGGCCAATGGGTCATAACCAGAGTAACCTTGAGCTCTTATAGAACTACTCATTTGGAAAAAATACATAACTGGCCATATTGTACCAGAAATGTCACTTATTTAATATTAACTTGTCTAGGCTACATACTTGTTGTAGGGAAAGCGATATCACACAAGCAAGAGCAGTGTTGTTCTGAAAACCTACGTTTAAATGAATCACGCACATCTAAAACCCACAATGGGGCGATCTATGAACTATAACCATTGTGCTCTTGATCAAAGCACACAACCTCAGGTTACTCCAGAGGGACTAGCCCTGTAATAAGGTTAGGTACTGCAAGTCAGTTTGGATCAACGCCTCAGCTAAATTACACAATGTAACATGTCAGTGACTACAATCTGCACTCAGTTTTAAGAATTTATTTGATTGCTGCATTACCTCATTGCGTTCCTGTGAGCCTTAAGTGTTGTTACTCAAAAGAGAGCTCTTAATAACACAGAAAAACTACTGAAACAATGAATCCCATAATGTACTTAACACATTCCACACTCCATCAGTCTTTTGACCACCACGGCTTGAATCCAACACAGCTTCACAGTCTATTTCAGAGCATGTTGCCATGACGAGAACCTACTTGTTACTAAGGAGCACTAAGGGAGAGAAGAAATGAGAAAGAAAGAAAGAAAGAAAGAAAGAAAGAAAGAAAGAAAGAAAGAAAGAAAGAAAGAAAGGAGACAATAAGAGAGAATGGTTGTAATTAAGGGCAAATTACAATTCTTATTTTTCTCTTTCTTTTTGTGAGTGAGTGAGTGAGTGAGTGAGTGTGCATGTATATGTGTATGTGAAGGTTGCTCTTAAAAGTCTAAGGCAATAAAATACCCCCCCCCCCTTTTCATTGGCCCAAGATGAAATTGCCTAATCTTAATTAAATCACATAAAATGCAGCTGCACAACAAATAAGAATTTGTTCTTTACTGTAAAATTCAGAGATTTTTCACCAGTATTTGGGACAACAGCATTAAAAAAACTGTTAGGCAACCTTCTCTGAGTTGCCAACTGCTCTTGAATAATTAGATATGGCTTTAGAGGATTTCTCTGCAAAAACATTCCATCTTTGGTCAACCACATGATCTCTGCGTTAGATGAACAGCCTGTGAAGTTGCTTTCAGTGCTGTAAGCTGAAGGGAAACAGAGATTTTTAATTCATGTTTGTGATGAATAAATAATTGCGTGCGCGTTCTTGCTTGTGTGTTTGTGTGTGTGTGTGTGTGTGTGCGAGAGAGACAGAGAGAGAGAGAGAGAGAGAGAGACAGAGAGAGAGAGAGAGAGAGAGAGAGAGACAGAGAGAGAGAGAGAAAGCGAGAGGAGTAATTATAGTTATGACCAGTCAAACAAGTGTGAGGGACAGTGGAACAAATGAACGCACACACACATTTTAAAAGATCCTTCCCCGTCCAACATTCACACACTAACAGAGAGAGAGAGAGCGAGAGAGAGCGAGAGAGAGAGAGTAAACATCCTGCAGAGTGATAATTATAATTTTATAGGGCTCAGCGCCGCCTAGTGGTTCAGACTTAGTTAATCTGAATACTGCATATAAAACCACACGGAAATAAATAAATAAAAATCACACCGTCTCAGTTAATTTTAGTTGAGGCTATTTTGGGTTAAAAAAAAATCCAAATTAAGTCAACAATCCTTTAAATAGCTAATAATAATAATGTACTTTTTAGTAGCAGCTATTTCTTTCTTTTGTTCTTTTTCTTTTTTTGCATCAAATTATATAAAAGTTGTAGCCTATTATGAAAATCCTTTTATTTGACTGTTCAGGTGGCAAACAAGTACTTCAGCTATCATTTTAGCGTAGTGTAGTTTTGTTCTGCGCGTTTCTGTTTTAAACTGCCTGCTGTGCCAGTGCACACTTCATAGTGCTCTGAAGTATTTTGCCTAACAAAAGATTCTGCTGTAGTTTAAATGGAACTCCTGTAAATAAACGACCGCCATTTGGAACTTGGTTAGTTGCATATTCACAGATTTATAATAGTTATTAAACATCTCTTACTAGATTCAGACTATTTAGAACACTTGCTTGCCCTGTCACACAAACACATTTTCTGGTGGTGATAATCGTGAGGCCATTAAAAATATTTTCTGAAAGAATCAAGCGGGAAGGAAGTCGACTGGAAGTTGAAGTAGGCCGCGTGCTGCCATCTTGTAGCAGAACTTCACTTGCGTTAGCATTCCATTGACGCCCATTCATTTTGCTGTCACTTTGACAGCGAATAACTTTACATCTGAGGTGTTTAAAGACTCCATTTGTCCATTAATTATTTCTAAAGAAACACGAAAATGTATAAAAGGTTCCATTACCTTGTATCTTACTTTATTTTCCTGTAGAAGCAGTTTTTGTAAAAAATAGGTTAACGATTGCGCCATAACCAGCGACTCTCTGTCGCACAGTAGAGAAATTACCATATGGACAGGAGGAGAAGCTCGCAGGCAATCGTTTACTGTCTATGAGACAGGTTGCTGACGTCGTCAAGCTTCATTTGAGTCTGTGCGTCAGAAACGGAAGTGCTAAAAAACGCTAAAAATGGGCTTCACTTGTCTCAATTTAGTTCCAATGGGGTTGCTGTGTCCATTTCTTTTACTGTCTATGGAAAGAATAGTGTGTGACAGTTTGGTTCCCGAAGTAAAAATCACATTCATTTTCTGTTTAGCGAAATAAATTAGCTACTGTAATGTATAACGTATAATTTATTTATATATAATTTAGTTTTCAATTGCAATTGTATTTTTTTACATCTTTGAAACCATTCAGTAGCCTACACATATTTTCAAATAATTTTGTAATGTTCTGCTTCTTAGCTGGCTGTTATGGTTTATGGCTTAAAACTAGGACTGTCAGTCGATTAAAATTTGTAATCTAATTAATGACATTGTGCTGCAATTAATTAAGCTAATTACTCGCAAACTAAATTTGACTGTGAAAATACCCCCAAAGATCATTTAAAGCTATTATTGTGTTAAATGTTTAGGCTACAGCAGACTAACATAAAGTATGGAACATAGAAGAAGATTATTTGAGAAACATCTCGGTATTCTTTTTTTCATGAAAAGAAAGTCACTAGTGATCAAAACAGCTTATTACCAAGTATTCAAAAACCTTATTTTATGTTGTGCAAAAGAAAGGTCTGAAACAACATGACGGTGAGTAAATGATGGCAGAATTTTTTATTTATTTATTTTTGGTGAACTATTCTTTTAATGTTTATTTATTATTATTATTATTATTATTATTATTATTATTATTTAATAAATGAAATAAAACACTTAACAAGACAACTAAAACTAACAGCAGGTTAATGTCGTTGAGTCGATTCGTTCAAAAGGCTGATTCATTCAGGAATGTTGTAAACGGTCTTACTGCGTCCAAAAGCCTAGGCGGCAGACGTCCTTCCCAACAAGATGTTAAAATATAAAGTGCTAACTTTGTCAAGCACTGACATATCCTTTAGAAACCTGTTAACATATTCTTACTGTGTTTTTTTTATTTTTATTACCTTACTTTAAAACATGTAAATGTATTCTTTCAGACCCCCAAAATAAAAATAAGTTGTAAATGAGCATAACATGGGCACTTTAAAACCTGGAGAAACCTTGACTTTGTGAGTTATTTTTCTTGGGTTCAGGCATTTATGTTTTTCATCAAAGAGATGTATTTGAGACAAAAGGTCTTGTGAGCAAAAACAGAACCAGGGCATCTTTAAGCAGGTCTTCCTTTCCCTGAAGAAAGAATGTTTCCTCACACAGGAGATCAGAGGAAATGGGCGATAAGGAGTCCAACAAAAACAGGAAGAGAAGAAAGGTAAGAATTTAGGATTCACATGTCGGTTAATGTTACTGTAGATGTCAAACTCTTTTGCCCAGTTCAGTATGCTGCTTCTGAATATTTTTCACTTTATGCATGATAAAAAAGAGGCAAAAAGACATGTTAAAAAGAGCAAACTTACTGCAGAATTGCTTTGATTTCACTAAACCTAATTATCCAACTTTTCTCATTTTGGTTAACATTTTCTATGTTGAGAAACTCACTTCTTCAATGATATTAGAGGACAAAGCTTATCTGAATTCATTCATTCCTTTTAGTCACTGTCTCTGCCTCTGATGTATGAGTTGTAAAACATGCTATTGTTGGATAATTCTCCTTTGTCTTTAGAAGAAGAAAACGATCACAGATGTGCTGACGAACTCTAAGCCTGTGTCGGGCTTTCCAGCTGACCTTCTGAGCCTTTTGAAGAGTCACCACAGCCAGACCCGCTCCGTTATTGAGCAGGAGAAACTGAAGCCAAGCGGTGAGTTGATTAATGCATGTTTGTGTGTGGTTCTATTAAAATCTGGATAAGG